>NC_045777.1:68541594-68862844 GCF_008692025.1 Phocoena sinus | reverse complement strand
CCTTATCCTTTGCCTAAAACGAAACTTGGAATCTGCTATCCATCAGTTTCTTATCCCTCAGCTTACTCTGCCCGAGAAGGCAAGAGAGTAAAGTCACTTGTGAGTCATGCCTATCAGACCACATCCTGGGCGGTCTTGACCTAGAAGGAGGGCCTCTCTGGCCTGTTATCCAGTGACACTGCAAGCTCTCTCTACTGCCTACCATTTACTGCTGGACCCTCTCTCTACCGTGTCCTGGTACTTACCCTGCCACCCACAGCTACTGGTACTCTGACCCTCTAAGGCAGGGGTTCTCAGCCCTGGCTGCACTTTGGAGTGGCCTGGGGAGCTTTAAAAAAAAAAAAAAAAAAGCCAGGTCCCACCCCCAAAAGTTCTGATTCAGCTGTTCTCGGTTGGGGTCCAGCCGTTATTCTTTTTTTTTTTAACAACTTCACTGAGTTGTTGACAACTTTATATATCATAAAATTCACCCATTTTAAGTGTACAGTTTAATGATTTTTTTAGCCAATTTACAGAGTCGGGTAACCATCACCACCGTCTGATTTTAGAACAGTGGCATCACCCAATGAGATCCCTCTCGTACCCCTTTATGGCTAATCCCTGTTCCCACCCTTACTCTTGGCTGACTACTAGGCTTCTTTCTGCCTCCATACATGTGCTTTTTCTGGTCATTTCGTATAGACGGAATCACCTGCATTATTTTGAAAGCCCCCAGGATTGTAATGTGTAGCCATGGTTGAGAACCACTGTTATCTCCTAGTTTTTTACTACTGTTCCCTGGGTTCAGCTGACGGCTACCCACGAGGGCTGTCATTTAGTTTAGCTGTAAGTGAAGTGAGTCCCTCGAAGCGGGACTGAGAACGTAATGATCATTTATAACCTGCTTTCTATGGGAACATGCTTTTCAAAGTCCAAATGTGCTGACATAGGAAGAAGCCTTTGGAAGGAAGCCTGCACAACCTGTCTTCAGATGTGGAGTACCTCCCCGCCAGCAGCCCCGGCCCTGAGTCAGAGCCGAGCCCTTGACTTTGTGTGGCTTTGCCTTTGGCACTCTCAGTTTAGCTTTTTTGCGTGGCTTCTCAGCTCCTGCTGGCCTTTTGCCTCGCCTGGCGGTGAACAGGACACCCCCCCACCCCCGGAGGTCTCAGCTCCACATGCATTGTCCGCATCGCAGTGCTTTGCGAATTATTTCTCACTATTTTTGCCTGTTTGAGAAAGCTTTGAGATGTCAAACTTAGCTGCCTGCAGGCGCAAGCAAGTACTGTAAATGACTTGAGCAGGCCTGGGAGGGAGGGACTGGGACGTCTGACCGCCGAGGGGAGTCGCACAATGCGCTGGTGGCCGTGAACTTTCTTTCTGACTTGGCCATAAGCAGGAGTCCTCAGTGGAGCTTTTAGACTTAGCACATGGTTACAGCAGGGATAGCAAATAGATTCCATTCCATGTGCCGGAGGGGAAGAAAGCCAACTGACCAAACAAAAAGCTGTGGGATAAGCTTATGGGTGTAGGAAAATGATAAACTCAATTCAGTTTATTTTAACAGTCCATCTTAGTCATTGATTGGAATTCAAATAATATTACGGAGATTCAGTTAAGATTGATAGGGTTTGTTATTGTTATTTAAAGTAAAAAATAAATACTACTTAGAGCAGCTGTAAATATATGGGTAAAATTCCATCATTTGGGGAAATAAGGTATAGAACTATGAGACATATGTCGCCCATACTATTACCAAAATACTTTCTACTTGATCATTTTCCCTCTGATGAATGTCCTATTTCTTTTCAGTGTTATGTATGGAGATTTTTTTTTTTTCCCATACTATCCCTTTAAAGTTCTGTAAATGCTCTTTTAAGGCTTTTTAAATTACTTTGTGGAATGTGTAGCAAATCGATTCATTTATAAAGTGTCAGAGGGTCCTTTATTTTTAAAATCCAATTAAGTAGATTTGCAATTCCTTCCCAGAAACTTAAGAAGACAGCTAATCTAATGAGATGAAACAGGAAAAACTCACTCAGTAGTCCCCTGGCTCACTGTGAAATCAGATGAGTGAATCCAAACTCCCGAGCAAAGGCTCAAGGGGATTTTGTAAACACTTGTAACAGGAGATGACAGAGTTGCACAAAATCTTGTTCCCAGCGGAATGAAATAGACCACTTAGCCGTGGGTCTGGCTGCTGTAACTTCTCTGAGAATGCAAATTCCGGTGCCTGCAGTGCCATGCAGTGTTGTTGCCCATGTACGATACTGAGAATCCTCAAAAGATTGATCAGAGTTTATCTTACTCATCGAAGATGCATTTAGGTATTTGCAGATAACCAGAATTTAAAATCAGTTTATTAAAAATACTCTCCAAGTCCCATTTCTTTTTTTTTCACTTTAATTGGTATATCAAAATGAATGTATAAGTGAAAAACCAACAGAACTATGATCTCTTGTGTGAATTTGTAAATTAAAAAACAACAGCACTGGATCTTGGAGGCATTGGACGCCCTCGATATTGGATGATAGTACTGGCTTCTGGACCACTAATTTGCGTCCCTGGGTAGAGAGTGTACTGAGGGGTAGAGAGATGAGCCCCCAGAGTGGCTGAAGGGATTGAAGAGGAACAATCTGATGGAGTCCTAAAAAGCCAGTGTCTGAAATATATGTTGGGAAAGTGTAGAAATCCCCCTTCAAAGTCAGAAGAATTTGTAAGTGATTAAAAAGGATTGGAGTTTCATGGGAAACCGTATTTCGCTTGTACATGGATCAGAGGTCAGCAAACTATAACCTGTGGACCAAATCCAGCTGCAGTAGGCTCAGAATGGTTTTTGCATTTTTAAATGGTTGAAAAGAAATCAAAAGAAGAATAATATTTCCTGACATATGAAAATCATGTGAATTCAAATTTCAGTGTCCATAAATAAAGTTTATTGGAACCCACCCAGGTTCATTCATTTTTATGTTGTCCCTGGCTGCTTTTGTGCTACATGCAGAGCTGAGTAATTGCAGCAGAGACCATATGGCCTGCAAGCCTAAAATATTTATTATTTAGTCTTTCCAGAAAAAGTGTGTGATGCCTGACACAGACAATTGTATTTATTTACATCTTGTCCTGAAATATGTTTATAAGTAGGAATCAGGAAGAAAACACTCGTTATAATATGTGTTGGGGGGGGGGACGTGGGTGGGTGGAAGCGGGTAGGTGGAACAGAAACATAATTTCTGACTTTTCTCTGTCACCAGCGTCACCAGTGCTGGGCTCTGCCTCCACGTTTGAACAATACTGGCTGAGCCAGCCACCCCCATTCATTTTAGCAGCTGCTTCTCAAACACGAGACAGAGAAAATACACCTCCAGACCAGCCTCACACACCAGTTCTCAAAGTGATTCTCAAAAGCCTGCTGGCCTGGTTTGCACCACATGCTGTGAGCATCACGGCTACAGACCCCCGGGTGGTCAAACTTTTCCTGTAAATGAGCAGCTGGTATTTTGAGCTCTGCAGACCACACGGTCTCTGTTGTGACAATTCAACTTCTCTGCTGTAGTGAAAACAGCCATAGATAATACATCAACAAATCAGCCTGGCCGGGCCCTAAGAAAACTTGACTTGTGCACACTGAAACCTGAATTTCATATAATTTTTACATGTGACAAAATATTATTTATCTATTTGGATTTCTTTCAACCATTTAAAAATAAAATTCTCTTAGCTTGCTTGCTAAACAAAAATAGGCAGTGAACTGGATTTGACCAGCAGGCCATAGTTTACTGACCCCTGGTCATAGAGATGGTTTACTTTTTGTGTTTTTTTCATGAAAGAAAGATGAATTTGGAAGACAATATCACGTTTTAATTGTAGTCATTGTGGATTTTACGGTGGAAGGCAAATCTGTATTTATATTGTATGGCTGCTTTTCTGCCTTAGTGTTACTGAGTTTTTTCCTTGCTATCTCTTTTGAAATCTAGAAAATTCTTTTTTTCAAACCTTTCTCTGTCATAGTGACAGCCATTTACTTTGTCATTCGTTCATTCAGTGTATATTTACTAAGCGCCTACTGTGTGGCAGGCAGGGGCTAAGCTAGGTACTGGCGGAGGGGTGATGCTAAGGTAGACCTGGTCCCTGCCCCCAGGGAGCTCTGTTGAGCAGGGATGAGGTCAGTAATACTCAGTGCTTGGAAGACCACAGAGTGCATTGAAGATGTGGGCTTGAGCGTTTATTTCCATGGCTCCCATGGTACATACTTTAAACAGATGTCTGTGCCCTGGGAAGCAGAATGGCAGTTCACGATAGTGGAGTCTGGCATTGAGTGTCGTGATGGCAGAAACTCCTCCAGAAATCAGTCCATGGTTAGAGATGGAAATTATCAGGCCCAATTGGAAATTTTCCTTTGATCCTGTCTCCTCATTTGAGCATTTCTGGAAAAGGTGAACACATCACAACCCGCACAGCACTGCTGCTTTTAGGCTTTGGGAATTAGGAGGAAAAAATGTTACGCTTTACCAGAAAGTGATAAATAAATTAAAAATCCTGCCTGGTGTAAGCCTTGCTTGAATGACTAGTGAAATCGCACAGCAACTTGCATAGGAAAAAACAACCCCCAGAGTAAAATGGCGAGTGGGAAGTGCCTTCCTGCTTTGTATTGTTTTTCCAGTTACAGACAGGAAACATCAAGTGTGTTTTCAAGCATGGAACATTGGACACAAAGAAAGCTCTGACAAAGCAGAAAAAAACCCATATGCAAAAAGTTTAGGTCTGTGTAGCAAAATGTTTGATTGAAAACAATCCAGTTTAGTAAGTGTTGTTTTTATGATTGGATCACTTTGTCTTGATAAGTTCAATCTCAGTAAAACCAAGTTTCTTTGGCTTAGGTAAATGGCTTTTAAATGGGGACCTTGGCTGGTATCCTGAATGCTAATTGCTGAACTTTCCTTAGGTAAAAATTCCACATCTCTGGTAAAGATGAATGTTCCAAAACACTTCAGCATAGAAAGGGCTGAGCCTTGGATGAGTCACAGTGATGAGGGAAGTCAGGTCATTTGGACCGCATATTGGGGGAGGTGGGGACATTGATGGTTCCCTAAAATTAAGATGGGGATAACACAGGCCATTGGGGGAATTTTTGTGTGAAGGAGCTACCCCAATTTGTATATTACATTCCACAATCGTGATTTGTAACTTAAAAGTAATCTTTCATAGATATCCCATATTCATGGATTGGAAGAATTAGTATTGTTAAACTGTCCATACTACTCAATCTATAGATTCAGTATAGTCACATCAAAATTCCAATGGCGTTTTTCACAGAAATAGAAAAAAGACTCCTCAAATTCATATGGGACCACAAAAGACCCCTAAATAGCTAAAGCAATACTGAGTAAGAACAAAGCTGAAGGCATCACACTTCCTGATTTCAAACGATATTATGAAGCTACAATAATCAAAGCAGTATGGCACTGGGATAAAAACAGACACGTAGGCCAATGGAACAGAATAGAGAGCCCAGAAATAAACCCACACATATATGGTCAATTAATCTTCGACAAGGGCATCAGGAATACACAATAGGGAAAGGATAGTCTATTTGAAATGGTGTTGGAAAAAATCGATATACATATGCAAAAGAATGAAACTGGACTCCTACCTTATACCGCTCACAAAAGTTAACTTGAAATGGATTAAAGACTTAAATATAATACCTGAAACCATAAAGGTCCTAGAAGAAAATAGGGGAAAAACTCCTTGATATTGGTCTTGGCAATAGTTTCATATATGACACTCAAAGCACTGACAACAAAAGCAAAATAAACAAATGGGGCTATATGAAACTAAAAAGCTTCAGCACAGCTAAGGAAACAGTCTACAAAATGAAAAGGCGTCTATTGGAATGGCAGAAAACGTTTGCAAACCATATATCTAAACCATATATCCAAAAAATATATATATAATTCAATAGTAAACTCATATAATGCAATAGCAAAAAAACCAACTAACCTGATCAAAAAATGGTCAAAGGACCTAAATAGACATTTATCCAGTGAAAACACTTTTCCATATGGCCAACAGGTAATTGGAACCCTTCTGCATTGTTGGTGGTGTAAATTGGTACAGCCATTAAGTAAAACAGTATGGAGGTTCCTCAAAAAATAAAAATAGAACTACCGTATGATCCAGCAATCCCACTTCTGGGTATATATCCAAAGGAAGTGAAATCAGTATTTCAAAGAGATATCTGGGCTCCCATGGTCATTGTAGCATAGTCACAGTAGCTAAGATACAGAAACAACCTAAGTGTCTGTCAACGATGGATGGATAGATAAAGAAGTTGTATACACACACACACAGGAACGTTATTCAGCCACGAGAAAGAAGGAAATCAGGAAATCCTGCCATTTGCAACACATGGATGACGTTATGAAGGACATTATGCTAAGTGAAATAAACCAGACAGAGAAAGACAAATACTATATGATCTCACTTATATGTGAAATCTTAAAAAAAAAAAAAAAAAGTCAAACTCATGGAAACAGAGAGTAGAATGGTGGTTACCAGGGACTGGGGAATCAGGGAAATGGGGAGATGCTTGTCAAAGGGTACAAGCCTTCAGTTATAAGATGAATAAATTCTGGGGATCTAATGTACAGCATGGTGACTATAGTTAGTAATACATACTTGACATCTGCTAAGAGAGTAGATCTTAAGCATTCTCACAACTATAACAAAAAAGGTAATGGATGTGTTCATTAACCTGATTGTGGTAGTCATGTCACAATGTCTATGTAAGTCAAATCATCACACTGTATACTTGAAATATATACAGTTTTTTTTGTTTGTTTTTTGGGGTTTTTTTTGCGGTACGCGGGCCTCTCACTGTTGTGGCCTCTCCTGTTGCGGAGCACAGGCTCCGGACGCGCAGGCTCAGCAGCCATGGCTCACGGGCCCAGCCGCTCCGCAGCATGTGGGATCTTCCCGGACCGGGGCACGAACCCATGTCCCCTGCATCGGCAGGCGGACTCTCAACCACTGTGCCACCAGGGAAGCCCAAATATATACAGTTTTATTTGTCAATTATACTTCAGTAAAGCTGGGGAGAAAATAATCTTTCTTGATATTTGTCTTTCTCTGTCTGACTTACTTCACTGAAATTATTTAAAATTGCCTATAATCAGGAAAGATTATTTTCGCCCCAGCTTTACTGATGTATAATTGACAAATAAAACTGTACCTCATTGCAGTTTTTATTTGCAGCTGAGCATAGTAGTGCCTATGGACTTTTTGATTTTTCCAAAGTTAATTCTTGCTTTCTTTTTATATTGGCTTTGTTTTCTTTGTGGCTGTCTCAGTGCTATGCTCATATAACTGACTCTCAAAAAAAAACCCTGATTTGTATTACTTGCATTTGTTTGCATTGTATTAGATTTTTTTTCATTTCATGTTACCAGTGTGAGGTCACTGAACAAGGAGCTGGGATGAGATGCACAGAGTTGGTTCTCCTGGACCACTGAGCTGTTACTAAGTCATACCTGCTAAGCACCCTCATTGGGATTTTATTTTATCTTATTAATTAATTAATTTTTAATTGAAGTATAGTTGGTTTACAGTGTTGTGTTAATTTCTGATTTATAGCAAAGTGATTCAGTTACACATACACATATATATATTCTTTTCCATTATGGTTTATTATAAGATATTGAATATAGTTTCCTGTGCTATACAGTAGGACCTTGTTGTGTATCTATTTTATATATAGTAGTTTGTCCCTGTTAATCCCAAACTCCTACTAATTTATTCCTTCTTCCCTCTTCCCCTGTGGTAACCATAAGTTTGTTTTCTATGTCTGTGAATCTGTTTCTGTTTTGTAAGTAAGTTCATTTGAATCATATTCTAGATTCCACATATAGGTGATATCATATGATACTTGTCCTTCTCTGTCTGACTTTCTTCACTTAGTATGGTAATCTCTAGGTCCATCCAGGTGGCTGCAAGTGACATTATTGTATTCTTTTGTATGGCTGAGTAATATTCCATTGTTTATATATACCACATCTTCTTTATTAATTTGTTGATGGACAGTTATGTTGCTTCCATGTCTTGCCTATTGTAAATCGTGCTGCAGTGAATGTTGGGATACATATATCTTTTTGAATTATAATTTTGTCTGCAATATATGCCCAGGAGTGGGATTGCTGGATCATACAATAACTCTATTTTTAGTTTTTAAGGAACCTCTATACTGTTTTCCATAGTGGAAACTTACATTCCCACCAACAGTGTAGGAGGGGTCCCTTTTCTCCACACTCTCTCCAGCATTTGTTATTTGTAGACTTTTTAATGATAGCCATTCTGACCAGTGTGGTGGTACCTCATTGTAGTTTTGATTTGCATTTCTCTAACAGTTAGCAATGTTGAGCATCTTTTCATGTGCCCACTGGCCATCTGTACCACATTGGGATTTTGAAACTAAGTTTTCCTCTTCTATTTTAAAAATTTTGTTTCAAAAGAGGACATATTTGCTCTGAATCTATTCTTTTGAACTTGTGAATATTTTAATAGGCCTTGGTACTCTTCTCTGTGTATACTTATACCTACAGAAGGAGATTTCAGAGTGCTGTCAGAGGTGCCCAGGGCCCTATCCAGACCTTTGGGTTCTGGCCAGTGAAGACAAGGTGAAAGTTACATAGTCCAGTGGTGGTACTTTGCTTGAGGAGTGGCAAGGCTGTTGACTGAGAGGGAGTAGTGGTGAAGCTATGGCAGTCTCATGCCAGGTCTGTCCCTGCTAGGCCAACTGTCAGACTTCTTTCTGAGGCTGCTTGCTTGAGCTTATAGTCAGCTGGGGCCCTGCTCCACTTCCCTAACTGGCGTGACTACCTGGGTTTGGTGCTTCAGCAGTGCCTGGCACCACGTGTGCCAAGCGAGGGCTGGGATGGCATATTGGCTTGCTGCTTGCAGAACTTGTTCATAGAGTTGAGAGTTGACCTCTTCTGGAAGCTGGGACCTCGACCTCATCTCCAGGCTGGGCTCCTCTGGACCTGGGAGGTATTTGAGTCAGGTCAGAGTTCCATTTTCCTGCAGAAACCAATGAGTGAGCCACTCCTATAGGCATCTCCAAGTTAACTGGGGTACTGCTGTGACGACCAGTATTGGAATTCTCTGTGCCAACGCCTGGGTTTAACTTGACATGCCGTCTCCCAAGTGTGGGCTGGGGGTGTGGGCCACCGTACTTGTTGCGTCTCGTGCTGCTCTGAGCCTAGCAGTGTTTTGAGGTCATTCTAGGGGATCCCACCATTTTGGGCCAAATGGCTTTTCCTTCTCTTGCGTTGGTTCATGGGCAAGATCATGCAACCTTCCATGGTGCAGTGTATCTGATAAAAAGGCTTCAAATTTTCTGGTTCATTGATGCTCTTCCTTCCCCCCTCCTTCAATGATCAGAACTGAAACAGTTTTTTTCTTTTTCCTTTAAAAATTTCCCGGTTCGTTTCAATGGGAATTTGGTAGGGAATGTTAAATGACTTGGTTTCAATCACTATTTGAGCCAGAAATCCAAAATGTCACTTTGTAGTGATTCTGGGTATAACATTGTATGGCAACAATGCTGCCTTTTTGGACTGTGGAGAAAAAGTCTTTGTAAAAAATGATCGTGATCTGGCAGCTGAGGCTCCAACAGCTCAGAATGCTCTGCCAGTTAGAATGGGCATCATCAGAAAATCTACAAACAACAAATGCTGGAGAGGGTGTGGAGAAAAGGGAACCCTCTTGCACTGTTGGTGGGAATGTAAATTGATACTGCCACTATGGAGAACAGTATGGAGGGTCCTTAAAAAACTAAAAATAGAACTAAAAACTAAAAGTAGATTGTTGGCTGCCACATGGATCTTCTAGAAAGGTCCTTGAAGTCCACAGGAGTTCTGAAGCATAGATAAGGGAAAGTTGTGAAAATACTTTGGGTTTTTTTGTTTGTTTGTTTTGTTTTTTGCGGTACACAGGCCTCTCACTGTTGTGGCCTCTCCCGTTGTGGAGCAAAGGCTCCGGACGCGCAGGCTCAGCGGCCATGGCTCACGGGCCCAGCCGCTCCACGGCATGTGGGATCTTCCCGGACCGGGGCACGAACCTGTGTCCCCTGCATCGGCAGGCGGACTCTCAACCACTGCACCACCAGGGAAGCCCCACTTTGTTTCTTTTGAAAATAAAGATGAGATAGCTGAAGGAAGGAAGACTCAATTGTTGTTACTCATTGCATTAACGTTTCTGGATTTGTGACAGACTTGTTTGCTGTGAAACTCAGAAATGGTTATTTGAAGAACTGAAGTTTAATTTTCTCTAGAGCAGTCTTTTCTCAAAGTGTGGTCTACAGGCCTCCTGCCATGGAATTCTGGGCAGGGAGGGGCTTGTTAAAAATGCAGGGTCTCACACACCTATGGTCAACTAGTCTATGACAAAAGAGGCAAGGATATACAGTGGGAAAAGACAGAATCTTTAATAAGTGGTGTTGGGAAAACTGGGCAGCTGCATGTAAAAGAATGAAATTAGAACACTTCCTAACACCATACACAAAAATAAACTGAAAATGGATTAGAGACCTAAACGTAAGACCGGTCGCTATAAAACTCTTAGAGGAAAACGTAGGAAGAACACTCTTTGACATTAATCAAAGCAAGATCTTTTTTGATCCACCTCCTAGAGTAATGGAAATAAAAACAAAAATAAACAAGTGGGACCTAATAAAACTTAAAAGCTTTTGCACAGCAAAGGAAACCATAAACAAAATGAAAAGACAACCCTCAGAATGGGAGAAAATATTTGCGAACGAATCAACGGACAAAGAATTGATCTCCAAAATATATAAACAGCTCATGCAGCTCAATATTTAAAAAACAAACAACCCAATCCAAAAATGGGCAGAAGACCTAAACAGACATTTCTCCAAAGAAGACATACAGATGGCCAAGAAGCACATGAAAAGCTGCTCAACATCACTAATCATTAGAGAAATGCAAATCAAAACTACCATGAGGTATCACCTCACACCAGTTAGAATGGGCATCATCAGAAAATCTACGAACAAGAAATGCTGGAGAGGGTGTGGAGAAAGGGGAACCCTCTTGCACTGTTGGTGGGAATGTAAATTGATACAGCCACTATGGAGAACAGTATGGAGGTTCCTTAAAAAACTAAAAATAGAACTACCATATGACCCAGCAATCCCACTACTGGGCATATACCCAGAGAAAACTATAATTCAGAAAGACACATGCACCCCAATGTTCACTGCAGCACTATTTACAATAGCCATGTCATGGAAGCAACCTAAATGCCCATCAACAGACAAATGGATAAAGAAGATGTGGCACATATATACGATGGAATTTTACTCAGCCATAAAAAGGAACGAAATTGGGTCATTTGTAGAGACGTGGATGGATCTAGAGACTGTCATACAGAATGAAGTCAGAAAGAGAAAAACAAATATCATATATTAACGCATATATGTGGAACCTAGAAAAATGGTACAGATCAACTGGTTTGCAGGGCAGAAATAGAGATGCAGATGTAGAGAACAAACGTATGGACACCAAGGGGGAAAGCGGCAGGAGGTGGGGGTGGTGGTGTGATGAATTGGGAGATTGCGATTGACATGTATATGTTGATGTGTATAAAATTGATGACTAATAAGAGCCTGCTGTATAAAAAAATTAATAAAATTCAAAAAAAAATGCAGGGTCTCACTCCAGACCTATGGAATTAGAAACTCTTGAGGTGAGACCAGGAAAATGGCATTTTAAGACAGCACATCCTCCCCCAACCCCCTGGTGGGTCTGTGCATGCCCAAGTTTGAGCACCACTGGTCTCAATCATTTGTTCTTGTTTTGGGGTGCTATTCTCTGCAAACTTTCATTTGTTTTTTTTTTAAATAAATTTATTTATTTTTGGCTGTGTTGGGTCTTTGTTGCTGCACACAGCTTTCTCTAGTTGCGGAGAGCAGGGGCTACTCTTCACTGTGGTGTGCGGGTTTCTCATGCTGTGCGGGTTGCACAGCATGGGCTCTAGGGCACGTGGGCTTCAGTATTTGCAGCGCACAAGCTCAGTAGTTGTGGCTTGCAGGCTGTAGAGTGCAGGCTCAGTAGTTGTACACGGGCTTAGTTGCTCTGTGGCATGTGGGATCTTCCCAGACCAGGGCTCAAACCTGTGTCTCCCGCATTGGCAGGTGGATTCTTAACCACTGTGCTACCAGGGAAGCCCCTCATTTGTTTTTTTTCTTTGGTTTTTTTCTTAAGTTGCCCTCTGATATAAAAATTGGTAAAATTTGTCCCCTTGTGATCATTCATTTCTGTCTGTTTTGTTTTAAACTCCAGGACAATAATTACTCGATTTCATGAGTTGCTTTTTATTTCTGAATGTCTGATTTTGAACTTTTCATTTTTCCCACAGAGCCGAGAAAACAGAAGTCCTCAGTGAAGATCTGTTACAGGTAACAAAAGAAAGACTTTTAAAAGTGCTCTGTTTAAACAACAACAGCAACAAAAACCCATAGGAAGAACTGAAGCTTCTGGTTCTTTGCTTTTTGGGGGGTTTTGCCTGAAACAGAATTAGTGTGATTAGCATGGTTTTGAGCAGGAAAGAAAAGCAGTTGAGTTGTGCGGTGATCAAAAGGGGATCTGAAACTTGGGTGTCATGTTATGAAGTTCAGATGGAGCTAGTCCTGCGTTCAAGTGCCAGGTGTTGGGGTGAGCACGGGGGAGGAGCCTGGCTGGCCCGGCCGGTCCACTGGCACTGTGGCCTGGTCATGCGTCCTGGGCAGGCTGCTGCGCTGGCGACCTTGATGGGACAGGCTCTGCCAGCTGCAGCAGTGGCCCCACTGGTTCCAACCTAGATTTCAGGTTTTTTGCTCCCTTTTATGCTTCTTCCCTAAAACTGGCCTAAGTTGGGTCCTGAAGGACTCAGAGTCTCAGAGACAGTGACCAGATCTCAGAACTCCCCAGGGGCCCTAGTGTGGCCTCACACCAATGGGCCAGACTTTCCTTTCCATAGGGAGGGGCGTTTCCTGCTGGGGACCTTAGCCAGGGCCACTCACGCCATTTCTCAACAGGTTTCCCTAACTTTGGGGCTGGGAGTTTCTCCCAGGAGGGCCTGGACCCTTTATACACATCACTTTAGCCAACCCCACTCCGTCCCCACCCACACCGAATACTTTGTGAAGGACAGGACCCCTTCTGCACCTTCTCCTTGCCTCTCATTTCCATCACCTGCCTCTGGTGCACTCCAGCGAGTCCCTGGAGACCAGAGATCTGCTCCCAGGTGGCTTTCTGTCTCTTCCCATGCAGAGAAGGAGCTGCATAATTTTAAAAAAAGCTATTTCTGCCCCACCATGCCAAAACAGCCTTCTAAATTATGGCAGTCTTCTGCAGGTAGAAGATTTTAAGAGCACTTTTTTTTTTTCTACTTTTGAGGACTAGAAGTTTTTATCAAGGATTAGAAGGGTTTTTTCAAGAAACGATTTATTAAGGAATCATAATCTTTAAAAAAATTTTATTAAGGCATAGTTGATGTACAATATTATAGTTTAAGAATCAGATTCTTAACAGTATTTCCTCACTGGTTTTTATCAGATATTTCAAATCCATTTTCAGAATTTTAGAAATATTGTTTGGTGTGGTTACACTAGGTTTTCCTGTCAGCATTCTCCCACCTACATCCCACGTCAGTAATATACGTCATTCCATTTCATCCTTTAAGCCCTGCAAGGAGGCCAGAGGCCTTGCAGGCAGGTGGAGGATGGCAGAGATCGCACGGGACTCAGACAGTGACTGTCTGTGCTTGTCCCTTTGCCCAAACGTCCGCTGGGGCCTGAGGAGTTTGCTAGTTTCTAGGAGCTCCCTTTATTTTTAAATTTATTTTATTGAAGTATAGTTGATTTACAATGCTGTGTTAATTTCTGCTGTACAACAAAGTGATTCAGTTATACACATATGTACATTCTTTTTCATATTCTTTTCCATTATGGTTTGTCACAGGATATAGGAGCTCCTTATTTTATAACACAGATACTCCACGTCTGCGGCAATTGTTTTCCTGCTCTGATTTCTGGGTTTTTTTTTTAACCGTAAAGAAGGCGTGTAATGGTTCAAAGTGCTGAGTGCTGGGTCTGGTGACCAGCCACCTGGATTCCCATCCCAGGTCTGCCCCTGACTAGCTCGGTGGCCTCGGGAATTCACTTAACCTCCCTCTGCCTCAGTTTCCACTTCTCTAAAAGGAGGGTAATCACTGTATCACCGCATGGGTTTGTTAGGAGGGATTCATGGGTTAAACATGGTTAGCACTGGGAGTGGGGCCCGTCACGTAGTGAGGGCTAAATATTATATTAGTGATTTGTTGGTGTGATTACCACTGTCACAAGCCACAGAGCTTTTTTTTTTTTTTCGGTACGCGGCCCCCTCACCGCTGTGGCCTCTCCCGTGCAGGCTCAGTGGCCGTGGCCCACGGGGCCAGCTGCTCCGTGGCATGTGGGATCCTCCCGGACCAGGGCACAAACCCGCGTCCCCTGCATCGGCAGGCGGACTCTCAACCACTGCGCCACCAGAGAAGCCCCCACAGAGATTACTTTGTTTCTGATGTGAGACTTCCCTTAATTTGCTCTTTCTCCTGCCTCTTTTCTTAGATCTCTGGTAGAGCAGTTCAAGAGGCTGCCTTTTTATCTTGTTTGTATGGAGTTTACCCAGGAGGCTGTGAATCCCAGGAGGGTGGGAACCACAATTTACTTACTGTTGTTTTTCTAATACCTTGTACAGGGTATATACAATATATATACTTGTTCTTTCAACAAATATTACCTTCCATTTGGGCCAGGCAGTGATCTAGGCACTTGGGATAAATCTGTGAACAAAACAGACCAAGGCCCTATCCCTTTGGACTTTACATTCTAGTGGAAATTGGAATCAAGTGAAATGGAGTTTTGGGGGTTTTCTCCCCTCCCCCCCCCGCTTTTGTGGCAAATGAAGAATGTGTATTAGTTTTCCAATGTCTTAGAATCGGGTCATTATAAGATTTGGGGCAAGTAATGTGGCATCTGGCCCTAAATAAATGTGGCTGCAGATCGGGGTCCTGGGATGGGGCCTTGGTTGGATCTGAAGAAGGGCTGCTTGAGAAAGAGGCACAAAACCATCTCATTGGGTAAAATGTTTTGGGGTAAAAATGTATTCTGCTTTGAACTTGTTGATTTTTCTTTAAAATAGAAAGCATCCCTAAGGGCCTGCCCTCATTCTTAATGAGTCATCAGAATACACATTTTTGGCATTCCTTCCTGTAAAAAGCAGCTCTCTTTGCCATAAACAGCCATATCCCAGCAATAATATTTTGGGAAGCTAATCGTGATGTGTGGGCCCCCTAAGTCAGTGTTTCTTACTGCTGGCTGTCCATTCTGCTTTAGAGGTTTATTATTAAAAAAAAAAAAAAAAAAACCACCCCAAGCCCAATAAGGAATAATTTTGAAAACGTTGTTCTTGAGTTTTAGTTGTGGAACATTTTTTTTGATTCTCTGTCTGTTGTACCGTGTGTGGAAGGCTCCATTGCCATGTGCAGGAGAGAGCTGAATGTCCCTGTGGCTTTCCCACTTGGCCTTGGGCCTGAGGCTGGGCTTAGGCTGTTCATTTGCAGTTCTGCTGGTTGGACCTGGGACTTTGCTGGTGCTGTAGTGTGTGAGTTTGTCACCACTTATCTGATAGCAGGTTCTAGTCAGGGCTGTCCCCTACCCCTGGACATAAATTCAGCCTTTAAGGGATCTGAAAACTCAGTGTTTCTCAACTAGGGGTGATTTTGCCCTCTGGGGGGATATTTGACAATGTTTGGGGGCAGTCTTGGTTGTCACGAAGAGGGGAGTTGGGTGCTACTGGCATCTAGTGGGTGGAGACCAGAAATGATGGTAAACCTACTGATAATGCACGGGACAGCTGCCCACAACCCAGAATTCTCCAGCCCACTTATCAATAGTGAGAAACCCTGGTGTAGCTGCATGGGAACCATTTCCATTTACATCCAAGTGAAAAATTCAACGGCAGGATGCTTTTTCCTGCCTACATGCAAACACCACAGGAGGAAGAGGCTGAGTTGGCCTTGAGCCTTGCCAACGGCTCGTCTGTCTTTGTGTTGTCAGATCGAGCGGCGCTTGGACACAGTGCGCTCCATGTGTCACCATTCCCAGAAGCGCCTGGTGGCCTGCTTCCAGGGGCAGCACGGCACCGATGCTGAGAGGAGACACGTGAGTACTGGGTGGGACTTGGAGCCGTGGTTCTCGCCTCGTCTCTGAGAGGCTCTTCTCCCTCTATCAGTCGATTTTTCCCAAGCAGCATCAGCAGATTTGCCTGCAGACCTGTACCTTGTATCGCCATTCACGTTCACGACACCGGCCTTATCATAGCATTCTTTTGTGCTTAAGACATCCCTGAGCTGAAAGCCATATTCACACTGAATTCTCTCCAGGTGCTTTTAGAGATTTGTCATCATAAGAGAATGGACACATCAGTTAGGAATCCTCTGATGGCAGAAAGCTGCAAGCCTCTCATAACTTGACTGAGAAAGTAGAATTTATTGGCTTACTAACTGAAAAGTCCAGTAGTCAGGATGGACTCCAGGTAAGGCTTGGGCTAGGCTTTCGGTGATGTAACCAGGACCCCAGTTTCTTTCCTTCTCTCCTTCTCTCCTTCTCTCCCCTCGGCCTTCTTCAGTGTCTGCCTTATCCCTCATGGTTGCAAGCTGGCTACCAGCAGCTCCCATGGGCTACCTACTTCCTTGTGCATGTCCAGCAGGAATAGAGAGCGTCTCTTCCAGTAGTTTTTCTTAATGGAGTGAGAAGACTTCTTTTTTCCATACTTTTGGCAGGTAGAAATCCCTTCCCATTGCATTGATCTGCGTTGAGTCACATTCTCCATTACTGAACAAACCCCTCCCACAACCCCCAACCAGGACGTGCTGGCTGGCATACGCTAATCACAGCTCACCCCAGAGCATGGGCTATGGTCCTACCTCCAGCTCATAGGCTCCATTGAGACCAGGATAGGTCCTTAGGAGGACTCAGGAAGGATGGGCTCTAGGAAACAATCAAATGTCTACTCCAGGGTACGCTCAGAGCGTCCAGGTCCCCGTGTCCCACCAGCAGAGCACAGCAGCTTTGTTCGTCAGGCAGTTCCGCCCTTAGTTTTATGAGTTCCCAGCTTACGAGCATACCCTGACCCCCATATAACATTATGGTGGGAGTTTCCATGGTTAGCACAGGGAAGCTATGATTTCCCATATATATATTTTCTTAAATTTCTTTATTTTTGGCTGCGTTGGGTCTTCGTTGCTGCACGCAGGCTTTCTTTAGTTGCGGTGAGCAGGGGCTACTCTTCGTTGCGGTGCATGGGCGTCTCATTGCAGTGGCTTCACTTGTTGCGGAGCACGGGCTCTAGGCACGTGGACTTCAGTAGTTGTGGCACACGGGCTCAGTAGTTGTGGCTCACGGACTCTAGAGCGCGGGCTCAGTAGTTGTGGCACACAGGTTTAGTTGCTCCGCGGCATGTGGGATCTTCCCGGACCAGGGCTTGAACCCTTGTCCTCTGCATTGGCAGGCAGATTCTTAACCACTGCGCCACCAGGGAAGCCCATCCCATATTGTTTTATTTGCGACTAGATGTCTCAAAAGGAAGAGCTGGTGTGCAGACGATCTGTGTCACCCTCCTTTTATATTTCCTACACACATTTCTGGCCAACTTGACAACAGGGTTACTCCTCTCTTGCACAACACGTAGTTTCCGCAGTGGTGTATATCAAAGGAGCAGAAGTTTGCATGCACCTCCGATTCCAGGAAAGCTTGCTGCAGTTCCCATCCATCAGAACCAGGCCCAATCCACTGGTCCTGCCCCCTCTGCCCCTTTGCATTCTCTTGCCATGGCTTCTGCTCTGCCTGCCCTTTTAATATTGTTTCCTAAGCTTCTGCCCTTCATCTCCTTATTCTCGCCATCACATTCCTTGGGCCGCCTCCTCTCTTCTCATGGCGCCTAACTAATGTGTTTATTCAGACACTTGTAAACCATTTTCAAGGAAGCAAAGAACTTCCTCCCATAGTTGTCTATTTTAACACGCATAACCAGTTCTTCTGTGTTGACTCTTGGATTCTATCCACCCTAGTATGCAAGTTAGGTTATCTTTTTTTATGAGTGAAGGGCATGTGTTTGTTTTGTTTTTTAATATATTTATATATTTATTTATTTATTTATTTGGCTGCGTTGGGTCTTCGTTGCTGCACGGGGGCACTCTCTAGTTGCAGCGAGCGGGGGCAACCCTTCATTGTGGTGCGTGGGCTTATTGTGGTGGCTTCTCTTGTTGCGGAGCATGGGCTCTAGGCACGCGGGCTTCAGTAGTTGTGCCTCGTGGGCTGTAGAGTGCAGGCTCAGTAGTTGTGGCTCACGGGCTTAGTTGCTCTGCACCATGTGGGATCTTCCCGGACCAGGGCTCGAACCCGTGTCCCCTGCATTGGCAGGCAGATTCTTAAGCACTGAGCCACTAGGGAAACCCTCCCTTTTGTCTTATTCTCAACCTCCCATAGCTGCTTGATTAGCAAGTCCTGTGATTCTCTTTGTGACTGTTTCTTGAATATCTCACCTCTGCTCCATCTTTACCACCTTCGCCTTAATGCAAGACCTGATTACCTCTCATTATCTGGACTGTTGCAGTCACCTCTTGAGCTACATTTCCTGCCTCTGATTTCCTTTTTTTCCAGCCTTTCTTCAACCTGATCACCAGAGATGGTTTCCTGAAATACAAATTGATCTTGTCATCCTTCTGCCTAAAAAAAAAAAAAATCTTAAGCTTAGTTGTTCTCAACAGGGACCAGAATTACACTCCTGGGGATATTTGGAAATGTGTGGAGACTTTTTTGGTTGCCATAAGGTCTGGGGGACACTACTGGCATTTGGAGGGTGGGGACCAAGATGGCTGGAGGGATAGTTCCACATAAGGAAGCATCCCATAATACCACTGATGCTCTGGCAGGGACGATGGCTAGTTCCCATTGCCTGGGTTAAAATCGAAGCTCTTTTTTTTTTTGTTTTTTTTTTAATTGAAATATAGTGGACTAATATTATATTAGTTTCAGGTGTACAACATCATGATTCAGTATTTTTATAGATTACACTCCATTTAAAGTTATTGTAAAGTATTGGCCATATTCTCTGTGCTGTACAAAATATCCTAAAGTTCAAGTGCTTTAGATGACTTCAGCCCTTCATAATCTCATCACATTTCCCTTATCAGTCTCAGTATCTCCCGCTTCCTCCCATTCATGCTGTAGGCCATTGTCATTCACACAGATTGCTTGTTGTTCCGTTGGTCTGCTTTGAAACACGGCCCAGGTGTCACATAAATTCATTAAAAATAAACAAATTAAGTATTTATCAAACACCTACTATGTACAAGTGCTGGAGCTATATAATGAATTAGATGTAGTGTCTCCCTTCAAAAGTGCTCATAGCCTGGTGGGGGAGGCTTCCTCCACAAATGGATAATTATAAAAACAACATACTAAACAAAATATGCACAGGGTATTATGGGAGGACCAAGAATGGGCACCAGAGGAGGAGAGGGGTAGTCAAGGGAGGCTTCCTGGTAAAGGTGGTGGCCTAGCTGTAAAGGAGGAAAATGAGTGGCAGGTGATGGGCCTATTCCAGGCAACAGGGGCAAAGGTGCCTCTCCCTCATTTCTAAAACCTAATGCCTTAGGCTTCCTTTTCCAGCCTCGAACCAAAGTGCCCAAGACAGGGCTCAGAGGTTGTCTACGCTCTGCATGTGGGACGAAGAGTCGCCATGGAATAGATGATAGGTGACCACGAGAGGTCGGCAGTCTCTCACGCTCTAGAAAGTACAGGAGGAGCCTTGCAAAGGCCCCACCAGAAGCTCCCATGCGTGTGAAGAGGCAAGAACTTGAGAGAAGAGAGACAGGGCAGGTGGCCTTCTCAGCCCAAACTGTTGACATGGCATAGCTTATGTCGTGGTTCATATTAGACCTGGAATTGTTTCTTTTCGTGCAGCTGGCATGCCTTTTATAAATTAGGAAGCCCTCAGCCCTCTCCGTGGAGGAGTTTGATGTTGGTAGACAGCATGTTCGTTAATCAGCTCAAATGTTAAATGAGCAGAGTGTCCTTATTTCTGTACATCGGGAACCAGGATTGTTGATGCTTTGGAGTCAGGGCATGGAAACCACAGGTTAGTTACAACTGGGCACTTGAATGATACTTGTCAAAGTAAGCTCCTCTCTTTATGATTTTTTTTTGCCATAGAGCTCCAGAGTTGCACAAAGTATATTTCTCTTGATTACTGCACTTATCCTACATTAAATTCCCTTAGAAAGGCAGCATAAGTAAAAGGTATGAATTATCCTCTATTTTGATCAAAGCGCACTGCCCATTTTCTCATATCTTCCTGGTCTATTAATGTGGAAGCTGGGAACGTCTCCTTGTGGGGCAGATGAAGCCTGTTATTTATTTATTTGAACATAACCTGAGGGGGAGGAGAGATGGGTAAATATATTTGTTCATTATTTATTTTTAAGTTTCTGTGTACCATTTTGAATGGGCTGTCCAGCTACATGGTCAAAATCCATAATATGCAAAAGAACGTAACATGAGGTCTCTCCCAGCCCTGTTCCCCGGGCACCCAGTTCCCCTCTCCAGGACCACCAGTAGTAGCAGTTTCTTGTACAGCCTTCCAGAGATATTTTAGAAGTGTAACAGATGGAGCCCTTTGAAGGCAGGAAAGGCAGGTGACATGCCCGAGGTCAAGGCAGAGCAATGCCACGGCAAGGTGGACCCCAGGTCTTTGACATCAGTTCCCTTTCTACTGGGAAGGCAAAATTACATGGGGTACCGCAGCAATGAAAGCATTTTTTGTTAGCAGATCATGGTGTTATAACCAACCCACATGCTACTTTCCAGGCCTCTTCTGCCTATATTCTGAGATAAGCCATTAGCTAGTCACGGACAGACTCTGAACCGGGGCTTGGGCTTTTAGCACCGAGGTCTAGCTCTGCACCCTCACCGGGGCGCCTGGCCAGGCCATGTAATCCCCCTGGGCTTCACATTCCCCAGCTGCACAATTAGAACATTAATCAGATGATCCTTACGGTCATTTCCAGCTGAAAAACAAATCTCTGATAGGAAAGTGAGTGACTTGGTGCCTAAAAATTTTTTTTTAATTTTTTGGATATTTAGCTAGATATTTTCAGATCTTTAACTAAATCTAAATCTTTATGATTCCAGCCAATTTAAGAGCCAGTTTAAGAATGAGTATTCTAGCAAAAGTTTTTAAAATTGAGCACTTCATTGCATTTATTTGTCATGATAATCAGAGGGCACGGTGTATGTCTTATGTCCCCAGCGCCTGGGTCATAATGTGCTCTTGATTCTAGTAATTATAGTAACAGCAACGACAACAGTAATAATAGCAGCTAGCATTTACTGAGTACTTATCATGTACTCAGTAAATGTTACGTGATACATTTACTTGGGGTACTTGACCTTGAATATCTCCTTTAGTCAACGGACAGCCCTAGGACCCTTGCCCTGTTATCCCTAATTTCCAGGCATGAGGAAACTGACACAGAGCTTAAGTCACACAACTCATACCTTTGAGACCAGAACCTGAACCCAGACAGGATATCTCTTACCTGTGCAGTTTACCTGGAGGAGAAACCAGTGACTGAAGACCTGAAGTAGGTAATTGAGAATGGGTGTCAATTATAATGAAAAAAAAAAATGCATTGTCTTCTGCCTTCCAGAAAAAACTCCCTGTGACAGCTCTCGCTCAGAATATGCAAGAAGCATCAACTCAGCTAGAAGACTCTCTCCTGGGGTAAGAGTTGGGCTATTTCAGAAAGAGAGCCATGCACCCTGTGAGTTGGTAGAGGTGGATGGCTGGGTGGTGTACATGGCAGCCACATGTGTGACCAGAGGCTGAGGCCCCATGGGAGGCCACTGGGATGCTAGAGAATCTTCCTTTTAGTAGAAGCAAGGATAGATCATACAAAGGGCCAATAACAAAAGTAATTGATAAGGTCAATTATTTAATCTGCTGAGCTTGGATATAAAGAACTCAGTCCCTTCTGTGGTCCAGGTGTTGACTCAGATTTATAAGCCCTGACCAGTCCCATTTAGTCCTTAAAAGTCACTTCTTTTAAAGATGATCACTGTAATGTCAGTGGAGGTTGTCTCAAAATAGTGCCTTTTCTGAATTATGTGGATTTTTTTTTTTTACAATGAGCATGTATTACATAAATAAGTTTAAAATCTAATAATAAAGCTGTTTTCATTGTAAGAGGGAAGGTTGACCTTTCCTTCTACTTGCTTCTCTACAAGGCCAGTGTCCTTTGATCCTGTCTGCTCTCTCCTGCTGTAACATGGGCCCTCCTTTCCCAGCTGGATATGGCCTTTGGACTTTTCAGCCCATTTCCCAGGGTCTGCCATGCTCCACGACCTACAATGCTCTGTCGTTCTTTGAAGGACACTGCCTAGGCCGGACTTACTAGCAGACAGAAAACAGTATAGTATAATAAACGTTACATATGATTTAAGAGATTTTCAGGGTACTTTTGAGAATACTTCCTTTTCACCTGACCAGAGGACCTAATCTTTCAGTGAGTTCTCACCTCACTGTTTACACACATCCGCACGCGTACACACAAATTATACCTGAGATAGCCTTGTGCGTTTTATTTTATTTTATTTATTTATTTTTTTTTTGGTACGCGGGCCTCTCACCTTTGTGGCCTCTCCCGTTGCGGAGCACAGGCTCCGGACGCGGAGGCTCAGCGGCCATGGCTCACGGGCCCAGCCACTCCACGGCACGTGGGATCCTCCCGGACCGGGGCACGAACCCATGTCCCCTGCATCGGCAGGCAGACTCTCAACCACTGCGCCACCAGGGAAGCCCAGTCTTGTTCATTTTAAAGCACAAGTCTGTGGACTCACGCCCTAAGTTTATAGTACTTTCAGGTCTCTATTGTATAGCGCCCTAATGCGTTCCCATCGTATGGAGAGCAGAGCTGGCTCAGTGTGGGAATCTGGTGCCAGATTTAATGGACGTATGTTTGTTGTTGGGCATCTTGTTTTTAAAGGAAGATGCTGGAGACGTGTGGAGATGCTGAGAATCAGCTGGCTCTGGAACTCTCTCAGCATGAAGTCTTTGTCGAGAAGGAGATTGTGGACCCTCTGTACGGCATAGCAGAGGTGGGTGCTTTGGCGGGGGCTGGGTGGGGAATGGTTCACTTGTGTCTGAAACTTTAACAATAGTCAGTGGCTTTGGCATACACTTCATTTTGGAAATAAGGGGAGTAAGTTGAGGGTACAAAATCCTTTGCCTAAGAAAAAGAAAATGGTAAATAAAGATTGCACTTTCAGAGGTTAAACTGAAAACCCCGAAGCTTGTCCCATTTCATATGTGGTGTGTTCTTCTGTCCAGGTAGAGATTCCTAACATCCAGAAACAGAGGAAGCAGCTCGCCAGATTGGTTTTAGACTGGGACTCGGTCAGAGCCAGGTAAGATAAAGCTGTGAAAAATAACCAATAATACGGTTTTCTGTCACATCCCCAGCAACCATCCCTCTCCTCAACACGGATAAAGACCACTGGGTGCACAAAACAGACGACATCACAGATTCACACACTTGACTCACAGACTGAGTCACAGCCTACTTACACCTGCTTTCAGGCCTCTTTCTCCCAAGCATGGCAGCGGGATGATGTTAGGACACCCTGTTCTTAGTCAACCAACAGTGAAAGGAGACAGGGAAAAAAAAAACCTAAATAAGTGTATTCTGGGGAGAAGAAATGGTGGCAGACAGTTCTAAGAGCGTTGTCCTTGGAGTAGTGGAGTTTAGGAATAAATAGATCTGTGATCTTAGCAGCTGCCAAGCGTCCCACTGTGTCAAAAAACACCTGTGTGGTTAGGATCATTTTTCACAATCAAGAAATGCTGTGCTCAACAGGGAGGAACTAAGTAAGACCTAGTAGCCATCCCAGAGGGCTGATGTCAGATGACCCGTCTGTAGTGCTCCATGGCTGGGCTCCAGCCTCAGCTCCATCCGTGAGGGCATTTGTATCAATGACTCATATGAAAGGAGTAGGGAGGTAGCTGCCACGGGCCCCATCCTTTCTCATACCTTATACAAGCGTTGACAGACTTGTTCTGTAAAGGGCCAGGTACTAAATATTTTCAGCTTTGCAACCCAGATGCCCCCTGTTCCAACTACTCAGCTCTGCTGTTGTAGCATAAAAGTAGCCCTGGGCAATACATAAATGAATGAGCAAGTCTGTGTTCGAATAAAACTTTATTTACAAAAGCAAGTGGCTTTGCTGAGCCCTGCTTCGTTAACTCTTTTAATCCTCATTGCACTCTTGTGAAGTAGACATGATTATTTCTGTTCGGCAAATAAATGGAGATACAGAGATCATTTACTAACTTTCTACGTGTCAGATGCTTTTTTTTGGCTGCGTTGGGTCTTCGTTGCTGCGCGTGGGATCTCTCTAATTGCAGTGAGCGGGGGCTACTCTTGGTTGTGGTGCTTGGGCTTCTCATTGCAGTGGCTTCTCTTGTTGCGGAGCACAGGCTCAGTAGTTGTGGCGCACGGTCTTAGTTGCTCTGTGGCATGTGGGATCTTCCCGGACCAGGGCTTGAACCCGTGTCCCCTGCATTGGCAGGCAGACTCTCAACCACTGCGCCACAAGGGAAGCCCCGTGTCAGATGCTTTTATTGCAGATTTCCTTGTTTCTAAAATGTCGCTGAGTGTCAGATGCACCAGTGATTTAATATCCGATTTTGGGGGGGAAATGAAATAGAAACACCACTTTATTAAATGTACAAATCAATTGGTAAGACATGTCCTGACTTAAGAAAAGTTGAGATGATAAGAGGGACATCTAGGAATTAGCACATGGTGAACACGATCATTGCCACCACTTACTGGACACTTGCCACGTGCCAGATATCAGACTACGTATGTGATATGTCAGCTCTTTCGATTCTCCCAGCAATCTCTATTCATTTGTCCACTTGTGTTTTCACCAGACATTGAGTAGGTGCTTGCTGTGGGTCAGGCTCCGTGTTGGACACTAAGTGCAGAGGCCCTTCAGTGAGAGTTGGAGGGGACAGAGGTTAGGAGGTTACGTGACACCCCCTACTTTGAGAGGAGACTTGTTGTACAGACACTGGAGGCACCTGCACATGCCGTGTCTATGACTTGCTTTGCATCTTAGACATAATAAACGGCAGGGCTAGGATTCTGAACGCAGAGTCTGCCGTCTCCTTGTCACACGCACACGTGTGATTAGAGCCCTGTGGCCAGAACCAGGATCAGGGAGGGAGTGCAGGCCCCCCTGTGGTAGATTTTTGCTGAAGATAAGGAAAAATGTTCTAATAGTTAATTAAACAAGGCCGTGAGTGCGCTCTGGCTGGAGTTGGTTGAGCGATATTATAGATGCCAGGAATCTTACATCTGCAGCACATGTATCCCAGAGGAGATTTCAGCACTGATTCTTGGTCCTGCATTCATGGTCCTGTTCACTTAACAAATCAAAGTAGGTATTAGAGAAACTGAAACAGATCAATATTTCTTCTTTATTTGACTTATTCCTGTGGCTTTTCCCTGGAGGAGAATGGTGATAGCTAACATTAGTGGGGATCCATCATATTCACACACAGGCATATATATATTTATTCTCTCTTCTGCTGCCCGTGACAGTTCTGCCGGGCAGACGGTATTTGTTTCCTTAGTTTGACAGATGAGACAACCTGAGGCACAGAGAGGTGAGGCCGTTGCCAAAGGTCACATGGCTGATGAAGGTAGAACCGAGCTTCAGACTTCAGCCTGTCAGACTCCGAAGTCCATGCTCTTTCCGTTGCCAGCTTCAGCAGATTTACTGAAGCCTTGCTGTGGAGAAGTGCATCACAACAGCAACATGAAAGAGGGCAGGGCAGAGCATTCTGGGGGCAATGCAGTCATCTGGGAAGCTTGATAAGTTGCTAACATGGGCTTTCATGCTGCATCTATGTAATATCCATGTTTAAATTTAAAGTGCTAGAGAGTGCGTTACTTAACCTCGACTCTTAGCTTGTTGAGGACGGTAACCAGGACCCGGTATCCACTCCTGTTGCCTGTGCCTGCTGACCTGTAGCCACCATGCATAAGTGCATCTTCATCCATGTTGGCCAGGCTGGTGTCCAGATCGGCAGTGCCTGCTGGGAGCTCTACTACCTGGAACATGGCATCCAGCCCGATGGCCAGATGCCAAGTGACAAGACTACTGGGGGAGGAGATGACTCCTTCAACACTTTCTTCAGTGAGACAGGCGCTGGCAAGCATGTGCCCAGGGCATTGTTTGTGGACCTGGAACCCACGGTCATTGATGAAGTTCACACTGGTACCTGTCGCCAGCTCTTCCACCCTGAGCAGCTCATCACAGGCAAGGAAGATGCTGCCAGTAACTATGCCCGAGGTCACTACACCATTGGCAAGGAGATCATTGACCCCATCTTGGACCCAATTCGGAAACTAGCTGACCAGTGCACAAGTCTTCAGGGCTTCTTGGTTTTCCACAGCTTTGGTGGGGGAACTGGTTCCGGGTTCACCTCCCTGCTGATGGAACGTCTCTCTGTCGATTATGGCAAGAAGTCCAAGCTGGAGTTCTCCATTTACCCAGCCCCCCAGGTTTCCACAGCTGTAGTTGAGCCCTACAACTCCATCCTCACCACCCACACCACCCTGGAGCACTCTGACTGTGCCTTCATGGTAGACAATGAGGCCATCTATGACATCTGTCGTAGAAACCTCGATATTGAGCGCCCAACCTACACGAATCTTAACCGCCTTGTTAGCCAGATTGTGTCCTCCATCACTGCTTCCCTGTGATTTGATGGAGCCCTGAATGTTGATCTGACAGAATTCCAGACCAACCTGGTGCCCTATCCCCACACCCACTGCCCTCTGGCCACATATGCCCCTGTCATCTCTGCTGAGAAAGCCTACCATGAACAGCTTTCTGTAGCAGAGATCACCAATGCTTACTTTGAGCCAGCCAACCAGATGGTGAAACGCGACCCTCGCTATGGTAAATGCATGGCTTGCTGCCTGTTGTACCATGGTGACGTGGTTCCCAAAGATGTCAATGCTGCTATCGCCACCATCAAGACCAAGCGCAGCATCCAGTTTGTGGACTGGTGCCCCACTGGCTTCAAAGTTGGCACTAATTACCAGCCTCCCACTGGTGGAGACCTGGCCAAAGTACAGCAAGCTGTGTGCATGCTGAGCAACTCCACAGCCATTGCTGAGGCCTGGGCTCGCCTGGACCACGAGTTTGACCTGATGTATGCCAAGCGTGCCTTTGGTACGTGGGTGAGGGCACGGCGGGAGGAGAGTTTTCTGAGGCCCGTGAGGACGTGGCTGCCCTTGAGAAGGATTGTGAGGAGGTTGGTGTGGATCCTGTTGAAGGAGAGGGAGAGGAAGAAGGCAAATTCCCATTGCTTTCAGCCCCGCAGCATGTCATACTCAGACCTTCATCTTCAACATTAGCTGACAGGAGTAAAAGCTTTCTGACTAGATTGTCTTCACTTTCAACTGTGATCATGTATTACTTTTCCATGTGTACCTATAAGATTTTTCTGTCATGTCTGAAAGGTAAAGACTTTAAGAAAGGTAAATAAATAAATAAATAAAGTGCCATAGCAGGCATGTCCGTATTTAAACAGAAGGTCAAAACACACTTGAAAACCAAATAGAAATTGTTTTAGATTATTATTCCCCATTCACTTCCCCCGACTATTACTATAGTATAATTTTGGGGGAGGGGGTCCTTTTGACTTATTTATGAAGGGAATATAAACATTCCACATTATGTTTCAGATTTGCTGTAGATACTAGTATTTATCCTTACAAATGATTTTAATTCTTAACATGCTTTCACAGCTATCAATTACTAGCTCCATGACCGAAGTTCTGGCTTTCACTTACTGAAGGTAATCACAAGTCAGGATGGTAGTAGGCGGTGTTATAAGGGGTCCTGAAGAGCAGCAACTGACCCCCAGTGGCACAGGGAACATTCTAGATCAAAGCAAGAGAACAAGGGGGTGTTTGATGGGTAAGAGCCCAAGATTGGACAGTAGGGGAAGGGGTTCCACGGATTGATTTGCAGCAGTTGGGCTTGCATGGGACGAGGCGTGGCCAGCTCTGCTCAGAGCAGACAGCTACTCTCAGCACTACCACAGTCCCATCACAGCGGGAAGCCAGTGTCACCTTTGCCCGTTTCCATTCTTAAAGGATAAACTCCAGAGAAGCTGCCATCCTAGGTGCTGATACCTGTCCCAGGTAGAATCAGTTTTGGGGAATGAGTCTGTCTCCATTAGGTCCTTAACTCCATAAGGTTGAGCATATACAGCTGCTTCTCAAATAATGGCTATGCCTGTGCTTTGCAGATGGAACCAGGCTCACAAATCTTCAGGAACCAACTTTCAGGGGCTTCCATCAAAAATAGATACCCTAAAGGAAGAGATGGATGAAGCTGGAAATAAAGTAGAACAGTGCAAGGTAGGAGAATTCCCTAATGAATATGTACTTAAATCAATCTTTTGGTTTTTGCAAGTGATGGATGAAAGGTCAAATATTGCAAATTATTTAATGTTTTACATAATTCCTATTAGGATTCCCTGAATGATATTCAAGGTAGGTTTTATTTTCTTCTTCCTTCTTTCTTTATTTTCTAAGACTCTACATTACTTTATACTCAGAATAAAGCATTATTTAAAAATAAAATTCAGGGACTTCCCTGGTGGCGCAGTAGTTAAGAATCCACCTGCCAATGTCCACCTGCCAGGGACACGGGTTCGAGCCCTGGTCTGGGAAGATTCCACATGCCGCAGAGCAACTAGGCCCGTGTGCCACAACTACTGAGCCTACACTCTAGAGCCCGTGAGCCACAACTACTGAGCCCACATGCCGCAACTACTGAAGCCCACATGCCTAGAGCCTGTGCTCCACAACAAGAGAAGCCACTGCAATGAGAAACCCGTGCACCGCAACAAAGAGTAGCGCCCATTCTCTGCAACTAGAGAAAAAGCCCACGCACAGCAATGAAGACCCAATGCAGAAAAAAATAATTAATTGAAAAAAATTCAAGTAGGATATTTTTAAAAACTTGACAAAAACGTCTAAGCTTATTTAAAATGAAGAATGGGAGAATAAAAGGAGAAAAACTATAAAAACATACCATAAAATTACAGCAATTAAAACAAGGTGCAATAGGCACAAAAATAGATCCATGGAATTGTATAGGTTTTCTAGAATGAATGCTGTTATATTTAAGGGTTGAATATATAGTAAAGGGGTCATCATATATCCATAGAAAAGGGAAGGATTATTTTTAAAATGTTGCTAGGACAATTGGCTTCTAATTTGGAAGAAATGAAAATTTGTATCTCATAATCTAAATTCCAGACTAGGTGGTTATTCTCTATGCATCTATCTACAAAGATAAATGTTTATTCCAAATGTTATTTGAGGTGGTAAAGAAACAGGTCTTTGGTGAATCTTAGGATCATCGCCTGAGACTTTTCCTCCTCTTATTATTCATCATTTTCCAATAATGGTCTCCACATTCTACTAGGTAGCATTAAGACTGCTATATTTTAGTTTATTCAGGTCATGCTATAATTCACTTTTCATGATGGCAAACCTTGGGCAGTTAACTGCAGTAAAATGACTTGTTGAAAATAATATAGTGGGTAAGAATTAATACTGGACTCACAAAGTCATGCCATAGCCTTTACGTTTAAAAAGATGATAATCACACAAATGCTTCTGACAAAAGTCTTGCACTGGCTTATTCTTGTTCAGAAGAGTTGTAGTTTTGCCAGTGTCATTTATGCAGCAGTCTTCTTCATATCTGGTCTAACCTAGATCTTGGCTAGTGGCTCCTTATTGGATATAAATTTGTCTAGTAGTTTGGGGGTTTGAACTGGTGCATTATAGGCTAAGTTAAAAGAGAGACTTCTTTTTTTTTTTTGCGGTACGCGGGCCTCTCACTGTTGTGGCCTCTCCCATTGCGGAGCACAGGCTCCGGATGCACAGGCTCAGCGGCCATGGCTCACGGGCACAGCCGCTCCGCGGCATGTGGGATCTTCCCAGACCGGGGCACAAACCCACGTCCCCTGCATCAGCAGGCGGACTCTCAGCCACTGTGCCACCAGGGAAGCCCAAAGAGAGACTTCTTTTTTTTTTTTTTTTTGAGAGACTTCTTTTAACTTACATACCACAGCTTGTCAGAAAGTCAAATGGTAAAAACTTATGAAAATATTTTCTATTTCCTTCTCTCTTTATGTTAACTTCTGGGTAATTTCCTGAGATCTAAGTTCTGTTTCACTGATTCTCTCTTTAGCTATGTCTGATCTGCTGTTTAATTAACATTGAGTTTTGAATTTTGTTGGCTATATTTTTCATTTTAAAGTTCTAATTCTTCAAGTCTGCCTTTTTTGATAGTGCATTATTCTTTTTAGTATTTATTTATTTATTTATTTATTTATTTATTTATTTTTTTTTTTTTTATGCGTTACGCGGGCCTCTCACCGCTGTGGCCTCTCCCGCTGCGGAGGACAGGCTCCGGACGCGCAGGCCCAGCGGCCATGGCTCACGGGCCCAGCCGCTCCGCGGCACGCGGGATCCTCCCAGACCGGGGCACGAACCCGTGTCCCCCGCATCGGCAGGCGGACTCTCAACCACTGCGCCACCAGGGAAGCCCCTAGTATTTATTTTTTAATGCTTTTAATCATTTATATATACTTATTTTAAGTCTTCGTTAGTTAATTCTGTTTTCTGAAGTTCTCTATGAGAGTGGTGGGAGTTTCCTTTATGGTGGATTATTTTGCAGTTTTGTACTGTGAGCTCATTTTAAGAGGGACTTTATCTGTGGGACTTCTGGGGATTAGGAGTGAGTCTCCCAGAGAGTATTACCAAGCCATTTTAAACTAAACTTTCTCAGTTCGAGGATTCCTGGACCACACAGAGAATCAACTCAAAGTTCAAACCCTCATGAAAGCAGGTCTATATTTATTTGTGAACTCTCAGGGAAATGTTTTACTTTCCTAGATACAGAGGCCAATCCAAAACAGAAGGTAGTACATTAAAAAAATATATATGTATATATATGAATATGTATATGTATTTGAAAATTGGAAATATGGGTATATCCAATTGCCCAGTCTATCAGTTTTAAGCTAATTTTTTAATTCTTATGTAAGTAATTTATTTACATTAGTTCAGATATAAAAAGTATAAAACAGTATACAGTAAAGTCTTTCTTCTGCCCCTGTCCTCCTCCTCCTCCTAATTTCCACTGCTCTCAACAGGTAACCACTGTTACTAAGTTCTTGCTTTTTTCCCTAGGGGTATTTTTATACAAACATGGTGATAAAAATATTTCCTCTCCCTTTTTTACCCAGAAAATAACATACCATACCAGAAGTAGTGCTCTGTGCTTTGCTTCTTAACAAGGCATATTAATAATAAACCTTGGAGATCTTTCCATGTCAGTCCATAATAAGCTTGATTATTCTTTTCATTATCCCTGTGTATGATTGTACCAGTGAGTTGATGGACATTTAATCTGCAGCTGTTTCATTACAGTTTGCTCTAGGAGCTCACAGATCAATTCGTAGATGCTATTTTCTTTCACCTCATTTTTCTTCAATGACATATCTTCTCTTCCACTTGCCCAGGATCAACTTGCAGCGGATATGTACAATTTTATGGCCAAAGAAGGGGAGTATGGCAAATTTTTTGTTACGGTAAGCACTTTGCCCTGACAAGACGTTAAAGCATTGTAAAAGTTGAGTCATTTTAGCTTTTTTGCAAAAGATGTCATTTTTGGTTTTGCTCAGCCATTGTGTGTGTGTCCATCCAATGCTAACGTTACTTTTGTTTTTGAATGTGGGTCTGTTCTCAGTTATTAGAAGCTCAAGCAGATTACCATAGAAAAGCATTAGCAGTCTTAGAAAAGGCCCTTCCCGAATTGCGAGCCCATCAAGGTAACGTAACCTGCGTGCTGGCCTGATGCCTCCTTCTCGCCTCTGCCACCTCTGCCTCTGTTCTTCTTTACTCAGCTCCTTTGCATGCATTTCCTTTGGACAAAGCCTCTCTGCCTAGGCGGGCACTATTTCCCAGCACACTTTCATCTTCCCTTGCTGCATTCTCTAATTTCTTCCAAACGCAAATTAACATACTAATGGAACATTTGCAGTTCTTCTGAAATCTTCAGTTGAAGAGAAAGCTGCACCCTTTGGGGGAAGCATCTGTTTTTCTATCTTCTAAATAGGCTCAAAACATTCTAGCCTCTAATTATCTCTTTGCAAATCAGTTATTTGTTTCATAGGGCTTAATTCTAGCCCTGTGATTCCAAGAGCATACATCCTATGAAAAAAAGTTTGGACTTCCCAAAAGGAATTTTAGAAGCCAGTACCTGATACCGCATCATCAGGCACATAATCAGTGTGATTGAATCGTGAGACCGTGACCACCCCGTTCAGATCTTGTTCTCATCAGCACTCACTTTGCCCACCATATTTAAGCACATTGCAGATCCTACCCTCAACTTATGAGTGGACCAAACTTGCCTTTGATGTTTAGTTTTAACTCTTTCGATTCTAATTCTCTCTGATTTGCCATCAGAGCATCTATCCGCAGAGATCAGTAAATGATCAGACATTCCTCTGTCACCTTTGGACCTGTTATACTCTTTTGCTTATGGTATAGTCCTGACATTTGGAACTCAGGTGCCCCAGACAGAACCACTGGTCTCAAGCTGAAAGAGGATCAAGCCAGGTGCTGATCCTGTGATGTGAAAGCCAGGTGATGATTCTGTGATTGTGAAAGAGACTGAGCATGTGTGTGTATGGGGCTGGTTATGTCTGTGCGTACGCACTGGCCCCTCAAGAATACCACTCCTCCTCCCCTAAATTGCAGGCAATCCCAGCAGGGTGTGACTTTGTGCCTGAAAGTCCTTAGATTTTGGAATCAGAAAATTCTATTTAGGACTTCCTTGGCGGCCCAGTGGTTAAGACTCCGCGCTTCCACTGCAGGGGGCTCAGGTTTGGTCCCTGCTCGGGGAACTAAGATGCTACATGCCGCACAGCGCGACCAAAAAAAAAAGCAAAGAAAATGCTATGTCTTGACTGACCCCTTAGCCAGGTCTTTAGCCATCTTGAGTGTAGTGGCTCTGATTTGCTGGGCCAATCTTCAGAGGACGAGCTGCCCTTGCTTTCCAGAGTGATCCCATTTCCTAATCCATGGGTAATGGGGTTGAGTCAGAGTGCAAAGGAATGAAGCTGCTGGCGAACAGTCAGCCTCGCAAGGGGTCGACTCTTGCTGGCCCAGTTCAGAACACCGGGAGCCTGTGTTTATGGGGTACCTTCTGTGCACAGGACAAAACAGTAAACATCATCATCCTAGCCTTTGAATGGCTATAAGCCTGGTTTGGAAAGGTTGACTTAACGGGCACAAAAAAGAGAAGATTTAAGCAGCTCCATGCCCCCTTTTTTTAAACTCCCATTCTATTTTTACCAAGGCTATTTTCCCTAGAGCAGTATGTCAGAAAGTCATGGGGAACAGGCAGGGGCAGGGAAGAGGTTGAGGATGGAACAAGGGAAGCTGGTGTGTGAGGGGGAGTAGCCAGTGAAGGAAATGAGATTCTTCTTTCTCTCTAAGGCTGCCGCCTTCACCCAAGCCTTGGAATTCAACCCTTCTCACCTCTGCCTGTCTGCAAATCTGCCTCTCGTCTTAGTTCTGTCCTCCACTTCCTTCTTCTCTGTTTTCAGAAAGACTCAGAGTGTTCTTACGGTAGGAGAAAAAAAAAACTTGCCCGTCTGCCCCGTGCCCCTGTGCACCCTGGTCTCACACTCTCGGTCGGCTGGCCTTAGTTTGGTACCTGCCTGTCCTCAGCGTGATGCCCCATTTCATTGCATTCTCCTTCGTTTTCCTGGGAGGTTCTTCGAATGACTCATTTCCGTCGGCCACCTCTGTTTTCTAACCCCCTTCCCACCCCTAACACTTTGCAGTCTGGTTTCTACTCCCAGTCACTCTGCTATTAAAACAAACAGACAAAGAAACATTGCAAGTCCCAATGGGTGGATGATTCTGATTGTTACGTTCTGGCATTTGACGTGGCTTGAGCCGTCTCTTCCTTGTCAGTTTTTTTCCCCTCGTTTCACTCGATTGTTTTCTGTCATTGTTGAGGCTGTGTTTCCTTCATGTCTGTCCCCTCCTCAGAAGTCAAGCCTTTCCTGAGATCCAGTCCTTTCTCCTGTGTTCTTCTCCCTCCCTCCCACCTTTTCTCTCAAAATCCCCTCATTTTGGTGGCCTCCACTGACACCTGCATCTCTGTCCTCTCAGCCTCAGTGTCAGTTCCCTTTGATGACCAGCTGTCACCTTAAACTCAGCGTATCTCAAGAAGCAAACTGATGCTTCCCCCATACCAGCTGGCCTTTCCTCCCCGCCTCCATCTCCTTGGTACCTCCTTTCTCCAAACAATCCAGGTTTCAAACCTCGGAGCCATCTTTTCCTTCCTTTCTGATACCCTCTCGCCAGGTTCTGTGCCTTTTTCCCTCTGCTGTGCCCTCCTCGTCATTCTCACTGCCTCACTCTACTCCATGCCCCTGTTGCCCGGTGCACAAGTGTGGAATAAAGTGTCCATCCCCAGACTCAGGATCCCTGGTCTTTTCTCAGCCTAAGTCCTCCTGGTCTATTTAATTCCTGTCCATCTTCTAAGACCTTCGTCAAGCTCCCCTTCTTTGAGAAGCCTTCTCTGACAACTGAAGCCAACAGTGAACACTTTCATCTCCTGAATCACTCTAGCATTTATGGTCTACACCAGAAGTCGCAAACAGCCATATCTCATTAAAAATAAAAATAAATTTCTTTTTAAACTAACTGCCATCATTTAAAAATCACTCTTTTCACATAACAGTGCTAACTTCTGGCTTCTCTTGAAAGTCCAGAGGGCCTGGTGATGCTGGGTCTGCTTTCCCGCGTGGTGACATTGCTCTGACGCCAAGGAGCAGCTACTGCGTCTTGGCCGACCACGCCCTCCCCACCCCGATCCCGCACCTCCAGTGCCCATCCGGCCCCTGCAGACGATTGTGTTTGCGACCCTAGTCTATACCATTTTTCTGCCACGGCTTAGCAAACACGTCTTGTCTTGTTCATTGCTGTTGTGCGTTTGCCTGTGTGTCTTGTGTTTTCTTCACATGTAGACTGCTCTCATCCCAGGGGCGGGGGGGGCCGCTGTGAACTCTGGGTGCCTGCTGCAGGGCCTTGCATGTCAGAGGTCTGTGGTTTGAGGAGCAGCCCCTGCGGTGGAGTTTGCCTCTGGAGTGGCCTCTAGGTCAGCGGCTCTCACCTCCACCCTCTGCCAACCTTCCACCGAGGTGGGGGAGGGGCACCCTGTCCAGGGTTTACTAGAAAGTTCCAGCAGGAGTCTGGATTGTGCCCGCCTCTCAGCATAGTAGGGTCGGGCATGGGGAGGTGACGGCAGGAGTCGTTTGCAGAACTCCCCTGGGTGATTCTGATGTATCCGCCCAGGCGAAGGGTCAGCTGGCCCTTTTCTGCCTGCGTTGAGAATCATTGCTTTAGATAAAAGAGAGAAAGTATTCAAGGTAAGATCTGGCCTTTGAGAGGACTGTCGCAGAGCTCTGAGAAGGGCCAGGCCCTTGGATGCTTCTTGTGTTTGGAATTCCACTGACCAGGGCCGGGGCTGAAGCCAGGGACGAGGGGCCTCCGGACAGTTCTGAGAGTGCCTTCCGCCCTCCCCACCCCTTCCTTTAACCTTTACCCTACTTGCTCTTTCCATCAAGTTTTGACTTTTCACAAGCGCCCAGGTCTGTGGGTTTGTGGGATCTCACTTTCCTTCCTGTGATGGGCCCCACCTGCTCTCACGTGTAGGGCAGTGTCAGAGCCACGCTAGGGTTACACTGCCTGCCTGGAATCCAGGATTCGAATACCAGAGTGGCTGAAGGACACACGTCCACAGGCTGAGAGGGACATGAGCCCTTCCTGTCGCTGGAAAGAACCACGCTTCCCCAGTGGAGTATTTTCCACCAGCTGGTGTGCCCCCTTTGGCTTCTGTGTGCTTCTCAGTCAGTGCTGGATCTCTGCACCCCGCCAGGCAGGCTGGGCCCAACCACACCCCTCTTACTCTCCTTTAATACATCCATGTCCGAAATGCCTGTTTCTGTTTCCCGCTTTATTGTATGTCTTTTTGCTAAGCTGCCTCAAATCTTTTGTGGAACGAAGCAGAGCATATCACTGGAAAATAATAAGCAGTATTGCTTTGCTGCTGTCAGCACAGCCTCCAGCCTCAGCTGCCTTGGGGCTACATTCTCTCCTACTCAGAACCTTGGACTCTTTGGGGATATGGCACCAGAAGTGCTGCATGTCCTGGAGATGTCACCTCTAATAGGGGTTGGCATGGGCCCTCTCCAGTCCTGTATGACAATGCTTGGCCTGTGTTTAAATTTTTAAGAAATTATTTCCTTTTTTAATGGAAGGAGTCTATTTCTCGTCCTCTAGGTAGAAGACCAGTTATGCTTTTCATGGCTAGATAAATTTCAGTGAAAACAGTGTGCCTAGATGGACCATTGGTTTTAGCGCAAGGCAGCCCACCCGTCTCGGGTAAATGCGGGTGTGATGCTGGGCCAGAAGCACCATCGCAGCTTCCACTGGGCATCTTGCATTGGGTGCCACGTAGGCACGTCAGGGCGCTGATCCACTGGTCACCTCCCCAGGCTGGCACACATTTTGTACCCTAGTAAATGGGAACTGACAAAAGCGAAGAGAATAGATGCTTCCCCCTTTCCAAATCCTTGGCTACGGGCTTTAAAAAAAAAAAAAAAGAAAAATCCCCTTCAGTAGTTTGGGGGAGGAAATAACTTGGCAATGCCGTGAGGTTGTCTAGTGTCTTACTGAATGGTCTGCTGCTCTAGATAAGTGGGCAGAGAAGCCCGCCTTCGGGACGCCTTTGGAAGAACACCTGAAGCGGAGCGGGCGTGAGATCGCGCTGCCCCTCGAGGCCTGCGTCATGCTGCTCCTGGAGACGGGCATGAAGGAGGAGGTGAGACCCCGCCGCCCCGGCCGGCCTCTGCAGACCAGTGGCTCTCCAACCGCGCTCACCGTGACCACATTTCACGCTGAGACCCTGTCCGTGGTGCCGTGGTAGACCCTAAATGAAACAGGGTTTCACAGAGCAGTACTTACCTTGCCTACCTGCAGTACACTCTGCCTTTTTCTTGTTGGTCCCATTTGATTATTTCATTTTACACTGTGGTTGTGATTTGTGAAAATGAATTTCATGAGGTGCTGTAGAACCAGAGCTCCCATGAGCTTTAGTTTCTAATAACACGAATTTTATATTTGTGTAGAACTATGTTGTCGGGTGGCAGTGGGAGGGGCATTTACATACTTTATTTTGTGGAATCCTTACCCAGAAAACCCCATGAACCAAGCAGCGCAGGTCTCATTACTCTTCTTGTGTAGACAAGGAATTCAGCACACGAGGAATTCATGCCGGGGCAGAGCTAGAATCAAAACACAAGTCTTCTTTTAACCTTTGAAAGCTTAGTATTGAAGTGTAACGTACATATAGAAAAGTGCATGTATCATAAGTGAACAGCTTGATACATTTTCACCATCTGAACTCACCCATGTAATCAGCACCCAGATCAAGAAACCCCCTGGGGAACCTTCCTTGCATTTGCTTCCAGTCACGCCCCCACACCCTGACCCCATCAACGTGACCTCAGCTCCTAACAGCCTAGATGAGAGCTCCTCACCCAAGGCCAGTTTCACTGCCTCCGGGGAACACTTGGCAAGGTCTGCAGACATTTTTGATTGTCACAACTTGGGGAGCAGGGGGAAGAGTTGCTACTGTCTATCCAGGGGGTAGAGACCAGGGATGCTTCTAGACATCCTTCAGTGCACAGGACAGCCTCACAACAAAGAATTATCTGGCCCAAGATATCAGTACTGCTGAGGTTGGGAAACTGCCTAGATTAATGTTGCTAAAAGCCCAAGTCTTATAAGTGCTGGCCCAACGTCTCCATCAGGCCTGCTCCCGTGGCTGACCTGTCATGGGTTTTTCTCTGCGTAACATTTAGGGCAGTGAAAGTGACCGGTAGTCAAGCCTAACAATTTTTCTTGAGATTTCAGTTTTTAAAAAATATTCCTAAATTTAGAAAATCCATGGTGATCAACCTGGTGGAAGTATGAAATATAGCTTTTAAATAGATTCCTAACAGGCATGGTTATTTTGGCAATGGGGCAGGGCACGAGCTAGCACTGATTGAAAATGGTCTGCTCTCTGCCTGTCACTCTGCCCGGGGTACAAGCTCAGTCCTCTTTACTCCTCCCGGCAGCCCTGCAGCTCTCCTGGATAAGCTGTGCTGGAGCTGGGGGTGCGGGGTGGGTGGAAGGCTCTTCCATTAGATTTTTACTGCCAGTCAGTGTAAGGCTCACAACTTGAACTTGACACTAACGGCTTTTCGTTGTCTTCAGGGCCTTTTCCGAATTGGGGCTGGGGCCTCCAAGTTAAAGAAACTGAAAGCTGCTTTAGACTGTTCTACTTCTCACCTGGATGAGTTCTACTCAGACCCCCATGCTGTAGCAGGTGAGCTCCAAGGAGGCGCCCTCAAGGTGGTAACAGATCATCAGTTAAAGATCCAATATTAAGTGACAGTTAAAATTACATGGTCTCCTTATAAGTTTAAGTGACAAAACTGAAATGACAAATAAAACTGAAAAGCATGTGTGTGTACACTTACACATACATATCTTTTCTAGTCCTGTTTTGGGGGTTTTGTTTTGTTTTCCTGATTATTAAGTAAAGGTGAAGGTAGCTTATAATCCAAATGTTTAGAGGCGTGCTTTTACTTTCTTCCCTTTTACCCCCAAATCTCCATCTGCCTAGAGAGGTGATGTCTTATTAAGAAGATAGCTTTGAAACTAATTTTATTTTCTATTGATCTCTCAATATATTTTACGAGGGATGGAAATTGTTTTATGAGCATTTCATTCTGTAACCACTCCTGCCAATTCATGATTTATTCTATACATTGTGAACGGTTATAGTTGAGATCATTTCAATTTGCAAAATAATATATCCTGAGAGTTCCGGCCTTGCCCCTTGTCATACTCAAAGAGGGTGTTAATAATTTCAGGTGCTTTAAAGTCCTATTTACGGGAACTGCCTGAACCTTTGATGACTTTTAATTTGTATGAAGAATGGACACAAGTTGCAAGGTAAGTTTAAAGAACGCCTAGTTTTAAAAGCTAAAGGAAACGACGCAATACTCTGTCCCCTTTGTAAATCATCTTATCCTTGGGGATCATAAAAACAACATTAAAGGGCTTCCCTGGTGGCGCAGTGGTTGAGAATCCACCTGCCAATGCAGGGGACACGGGTTCGAGCCCTGGTCCGGGAAGCAGAGCAACTAAGCCCGTGTGCCACAACTACTGAGCCCGCGTGCTGCAACTACTGAAGCCCATACGCCTAGAGCCAGTGCTCTGCAACAAGAGAAGCCACTGCAATGAGAATCCCGCGCACCACAACAAAGAATAGCACTCGCTCACCGCAACTAGAGAAAAGCCCGCGTGCAGCAGCGAAGACCCAACACAGCCAAAAATAAATAAATAAATAATTTTTTTAAAATAATAATAATAACATTAAAATCGTGTGTTTAGAGCTGTGTGGGAGCTCAGCTGTGTAATGATATAATGTTACCATTATCAGTAACAATAGTTGATGTTTACTGAGCACTTACTGAGTTCTGAGTACCGTGGTAATCCTTATGCCCATTACTTCCTGTAGCCCGTAATTAATGACATAAAAGGCAGAAGTTGTTGTTATCCTCCTTTTACAGATGAGGAAACTGAGGCTGGGGGAGGAATGGCATCAAATAATTGGCAGAGCTGGAATTCAGACCCAGAGCTCTCTGCCCCAAAGCTGGAGTTCCTGTTGTTTATCCCTTCCCCTCCATTCCCAGCTTCCGTCTGCCCGGAAGTAGTTGGTTTAGGCAAGGCAGTCTTGTTGCAAAAGTTCTAGAGGTTTCTCTCCCGCCGACCAGCCCACCTCCTTGTCAACTTGTCCCTCCCGGTTCTCACTCAGAGGTGCCTAATTTCTCACCTGTAAGGGAAGAGGAACACATCTCCCCTGCCCTTCCACTCCTCCCCCACCGTCTTCAGATGCAGTCACCCGTTCCCATCAAATAAGCTGTGTGCTCCGACGAGCTTTATGTCGTCACCTGAACCAGGCATCTGAGCTTTTCTCCGTAGCTGTGGAGTGAGAGACTTTGTCCCTGGTAGGTGGTGAGGATTTTAAAGTCAGAGTAAGTCCTTGGTCTGGTTGTGTCCTTGGAACCCAGCCCAGGGCGCAGCCTGCCGTGAGTGCCCGTGTTTGTGGGGCTGAAGGAATGGAACCTGCCCTCAGTGTCAGGTCGGGGTTCTAGGGTCTCGTATTGGGTGGGCTCCTTCGCTTCTCCTAGGCCTTGACTCTTCTCTCTGTTCTGAGACTCCCAAACTCATCCTGTGAGGAAATAAGCTGTAAGGGAAGGTATCCGTCCACCGGTGTGTCGCTTCTACACTTGAGAACTGTCATCCCCTCCCGGTGACACGTCACCCAGCTTCTAAAGTATAATCATGTTTAACCCCTACCCGAAGCTCTGCAGGCTGGTTCAGTTGTGGAGGAGGTTTTAAGTCCAAAGGCATGTCGTGTGGGCAACTTCGAACACTGTGCTGCTGGTGGGCAGAGTTGACTCTGCTTTGCAGGCTCTTTGGGGCTGTGAAAGCTTGCACGTCGGAACTCTACAGCAGAAGACCTCCAGCAGTTGCTTCACAACAGAAAGGGCTTCTTGGCCTGGAGCCTTTGAGCAGTACTGAGAGCAGGGAGAAGACCCAGGGGTCTGGGTGCTGGGAGCATCTGGCTCCCCAAGGCTGTACGTGAATATACACATTTTCTAGACAGAATTTTCAGAATGTCTCCTGTGTGCCATGCATTGGTCGAGGGGGTCCCTCCTTGTTCTGCCTCTGAAGCCTCACGGTCACTTGGCAGAATTAACATTCTTATCCCCAGGTTGGCACATCAGGAGACTGAGTCTTGGCAAGGCTGACTCACTGCTCAGAGTATGTTAGTTAGTATTTGACTCCAAATTTCTTTCCCAAAAACTGGGCTTTTGGGCTTCCCTGGTGGCGCAGTGGTTGAAAGTCCGCCTGCCGATGCAGGGGACACAGGTTCGTGCCCCGGTCCGGGAAGATCCCACATGCTGCGGGGCAGCTGGGCCCGTGAGCCATGGCCGCTGAGCCTGGCGTCCAGGGCCTGTTCTCCGCAACGGGAGAGGCCACAACAGTGAGAGGCCCGCGTACCGCAAAAAAAAAAAAAAAAAAAAAAAAAAAAACTGGGCTTTTAAAAATTTATTGATTTTTAAAATTTTGGCTGCACCATGCAGCTTATGGGATCTCAGTTCCCTGACCAAGGCTTAAACTCGGGCCATGGCAGTGAAAGTACCACACCTGATCCACTAGACCACCAGGGAACTCCCGCTGTGCTGTTTTCCAGCTGTGCTTTCTCTGTCAGTAGAGGCATCGCTGTTAATATAGCAGATGGACACAGGTATTCCTAAAATGAGTATTAATAAATGGTTACGAATAATTTTTTTTCCTCAGTGTACAAGATCAAGACAAAAAACTTCAGGATTTATGGAGAACATGTCAGAAGTTGCCACCACAAAATTTTGTTAACTTTAGGTATGTATGATTGGCGTTCTGCAAATTAAGCCACCAGGCTACAGTGAAGAATGGTTTAATCCACAGCAGAGAGGCCATTAATTCAAGCATGTTTGGCACGTCAAAAAAATCCTCTGGAGAGTAACTCGGGCTTGCTGGGAATGGGTTTGGATGTATATCACTGTGATGCTGAAGCACATTGATTGTGCCTGGCATTAATAGGTAAGTTGCCGGATCATTTTATCGTTGCAGCTATTGGGGAAAAAAATTCTTGTGGAAACGTTGACTGACAGTATGTCGGAGTCTAAATTGTCCAGTATCTGCAAGGCAAAAATTAAACAATAGCTGTACTTTCTGTAATATCTTTCGTATATGCTACATAATTTATGTTAAGCAGAGCACAAATCATCCTACTAAATAAAATGCCAAGAAATGCAGATTCTGTATTAGTTTATGGAATGACTATGTTTTCAGGAAATTTTACCGTGGAATAACTTTCTAGGATTTAACCTCTGTTTTCCCTTTGACTTAAAATATAACTTTGAAGAAGCATAGAGAGAAGGGTAAAAGGTAGCCCCAGGTAACAAAGTCATTTAAAACCAAAGAAAGTGTTGTGAGAGGATGTGGTCCAAAATGACAAGTACTTGACTGGTGAAATTTCTGGTATGCCACTCGACCGTTAATTTCAGTCTTAGGTCCTGTCACCAAGCTAAGCTAAACATTCTCTTTTAACATCTTAACTCTCAATTTTGCCTTATGAGTGCATTGATATATATAATATTCCTTATTTGATTCATTTAACACATCCAGCTTGGAATTGCAGATACTCTTAGCCTATTTCGTGTCTTATGGTGGAGACTGAATTACAGTTCTTTTACTTTGGGATTTAGCCTTTTCTTTTGTTTAATTTACTCATTAAAATGTTTACTAATTGTTTTTTGAATAGGGAGGACATTCCCATGGTTCAAAGTTCAAAGATGTACATTGGAAAAAATCTCTCTCCTCTTCCTCTCTCCCAGCCACCCTACTTCCTCTCCTGGGACACAACCTATGTTTTCAGTTTCTCATATATCCTTTCAGCAAGAGATGATACATATAGAATCAAATATATATATACATATACATACGTACAAACATTTCTTTCTCTCACAGCTTTCACTTTTTTAAAAAAACAAATGGCAATGTATATTATATACATCATTCTCCTCCTTGCTTTCTTTGCTTAATATACATCCTGTAGGTTTGTCCATATTTAATCAGCCCCCTATTGGTAGATAGTTGAGTTGTCCTTAATTTTTTGCTTTTATAGTGCTGTTCTTGTACATAAGAGAGTATATCTATATGATAGATTGGATATCTTCATAATTACAGCCTAAAGCATTTTCAAATACAGTTTCTTTTAAGCAATATGACTATACTTCTGTTTTTTTATTATGTTTGTATTAAAAACATTGATCCCATTGTTAATCATAGTATAATCTATTTCGGGGTAGATAGGGCATAAAGGAGAAATGGATTAGAAATACACAGCAGAGGGAGGACATATGGGAACATATGTATATATATAACTGATTCACTTTGTTATAGAGCAGAAACTAACACACCATTGTAAACCAATTGTACCCCAATAAAGTTGTTAAAAAAAAAAGAAAGAAATACACAGCATATAGAGATCGAATCTTTGAGGTTTACGTTTGATCTGTTTTCACCTTTCAAGCCCTAAACTATCTGTTCCATGAAACAAAGAACACACCCCGAGTCCGATTTGGATTTAGTCATTTAACACCCTGCAGTTAGCACCTGAGCAGTCTGGGGCTGAGCGCCCCTCAGGCAGGGAGATACTATTCCTCCAAATATTTCAGAGTAGATGCTCTCCCCCTTCTCTTTTGTTCCATAGGTATTTAATCAAGTTCCTTGCAAAGCTTGCTCAGACCAGTGACATTAACAAAATGACTCCCAGCAACATTGCAATCGTGTTAGGCCCTAACTTGTTATGGGCCAAAAATGAAGGGTGAGTAATCATTTCCCATATCCTATTATTTTAACTTCTTTCCGCCTGATGGAAACAATAGAAATGTAACTCACCTCTGAAGTTGATCTTTCCCTTTAGCTGACTTTCTCGGAGCACTGCTGTGAGCTGGGTCCTGTCCCAGACGCTGGTCACACAAAGGTGTAGGAGACCTTGTCCCAGTCCTCAAGGGGCCCCAGTCCTGGGCAGCCAGGCAGGTGGATGGCTATAGTGCAGTGATAAGCTCCGCATACACGTCTGTGTATCACAGACGTTATAAAGGAGGAACACAGCTCAGGTTGAGAAGTTCAGGAGGCGATGGCACTTGAAGGGCTGATGGATGAATGGTTTCCCACGCGTGGGACCTGAATGAGCCCCGCACAGCGGGTGTGAAAGGGCCTGGTGTCTATATTGGCGGAGGGTGGGGGGGGAGCGTAATCACGTGGTCTCATGTAACTTGAGCACAGGGGCCATGAGGCTGTGGCTGAGGTTTATGGAGGAGCTGGACCCTGGTTAGGAAGGGCCTCACGTATCTTGCTGAGATGTTAGGAACTTATTTTACGGGTCATGGGGGGGAAGGGAGCATCAGAGTTTCTCAGCAGAATGACTTGATCAAATTGCATTTAGAAAGATAATTTGTTGGCATTGAGAGCTGTAGATTGACCGGAGGAGAGGGATCAGGGAGGTCAGCTAGAAAGCGTCTGGGAAATCGCTCACGTTGTTGTCTGCTCTGTTTGGTGGCATTATGATGATCCGTTTAATCCTCACAAGTTGTCTTTTGGAGTTGGTGCTTTTGTCCTCACTTTTGCAGGTGAGGATTCTGAGGCTTAGAGAGGACGAATAATTTGCTTAAGGTTGCACAGCAGGGAAATGGTGGGGCCCACAGGGTCTGTCCTTAAGCTTCACCACCCTTCCCTGCCCCCCCGCCCCCCGTCACTGCTGTTCAGCTTTGTAAAATCATGAGCGGTTCAGATTTCCATCAAAAAATGCAGGGACTTTCTGAATCAAAATCTTTCTATCTTTAATTCATTCATTCCCTCATGTATGCTCACTCTTGTTTCAGAAAGTATTTATAAGATTCTTTACAAAGATCCAATGTCATAAAGCAAATGAAAGGTAAGTGGATATAAAAGCTAACTACATAGTACGTCACATCTTATAGCAAATAAATTCCAGGAAGACCAAAGAGGTAAATATAAAGAGTGATGTCATAAATATGGCAGGTTAAAAAATAAATAAATAAACATAAACACGGCAGGTAAATATTTATTAGCTTTTGGGATATAAACGAATTTTATAAACAAAATCAGTTCTGAAAACAAATAGATTTAGCTCTATAACAGCTAGAAACTTCTGTAAGTCAGAAAGCTCCTTAAATAAATGGCAATTCACAAACTAGGAGTTCCTCAGAAAATATCCAGATATATAAAAAGGTCTTGAAATCAGTAGACAAACAGTACCTCCTCAAAAAGAAAAGTTTGCAAAGAACACGAGTGGACCGTTCCTCCCCAGTTCGAAGGTTCTAAGGTACGGGAGGGATCAGAATCCAGATGGCCAGAGGGAAGTGTGAACAGGTGGGGAGGGTAATTTACAGGCAAAGCTTGCATTTTAAGCTGGAATTTAAAAGGAGCTAGAACTTTCACCTGGTTGGAAATTGGGGTGAAAATGTTCTCCCCAATAGAAAGAGAGGTCAGAGTGATAAAATGAGGCGGGGAGATAGGTTTGGGGCAGTCAGGTGTGGGATCCAGCCTATCAGGGATTCAGTGTCTTCATTTATAAGGCCTCAGAACAGTCGCCATGTTGTAAAAATTAAATGCAGGGAGGAATCCGAGGCTCTGAACGTGGTAGGTGCTCAGTAAATGTCAGGCCCTTGCAGCTTGTCTGCTTTCCCGTGTTCTGACTCTGAACTGGATATGAGCCCCTCAACAGCAGGAACGATTCTTCTTTGTTTTCTTCCTTGTGGGCCCTGGGTATTCGGACACAGTCAGCTTCTGGACATGCATCTTGGGACCAGTCCACATACGTGCGTGACAGCCTTAATAATATGTGTAAATGCGGGGGTCCAGGTCTTCTGATGATGAGAGGCACCCTGAAACACTGCATACGCTTGGCTGCATTCTAGGCAGAATGGGTTTGTGGTAATCTGGAGACTTAGAAGATGACTCCCAGGGGAAGGACTGTGCCAGTGGGTAAATGCAACCCTGTCCCCAAACAACTGAAAACCAGCATTTTGACACACTGTTGGTCACTGACTTACACCTAGTTGTTATCACAACACAGACTAGGAAGTGACAGCCGAGTCAGGGCAATTTTTCTTCCTGGGTGATCACTGCCACACCCCTAGGCCAGGGCCTTGTGCATTTAATTTTTGCATTCGTACTTAAATGTTTTATCCTTTTGATATAAAAAATTGAATTGGGGCTTCCCTGGTGGCGCAGTGGTTGAGAGTCCGCCTGCGGAAGCAGGGGACACAGGTTCGTGCCCCGGTCCGGGAAGATCCCACATGCCGCAGAGCGGCTGGGCCCGTGAGCCATGGCCGCTGAGCCTGCGCGTCCGGAGCCTGTGCTCCGCAACGGGAGAAGCCACAACAGTGAGAGGCCCGCGTACCACAAAAAAAAAAAAAAAAATTGAATTGCCCTGACCCAACCTGCAGAAATCAGAGGCTGCCTAGGGGAGGTGTTTTAACTTTGTGAACTTCCTTTGCAGAACGCTAGCCGAAATGGCAGCGGCCACATCCGTCCACGTGGTTGCTGTCATTGAACCCATCATTCAGCATGCCAACTGGTTCTTCCCCGAAGGTAACTGCCACTCGGAGTTCACTGACTCCAAAAGCACAATAATATACAACAATAGTATAAAAAATCTTTTTGAAGAAGCAGATACTTCAGTAATCCCTTCATGATTACATAATTGGCTTCACTTTTTCACGTTTCTTTTTAGACTATTTGCATTCATATTTTGACAAAGCAGTAACCACATTACTGTGTATTTCACTTTGTTTCACTTAACATGGAGTCATTCATTCAGCCAGTGTATACTGAACACTCCCTAGGCGCATATGTTTGCTGGTAAGAAGACATGCTGTCTTCCCTGGAGGAACTTGGTCACTGGAGAAGGAGGCTTCATCATCAGAGAAATTGTAACACATGGCACATTAGAAGGAAGATGGATGGGGAATGAGTTGACAACTCATGCTGGGCCCAAAGTGCCGGGGATTGCTTTATAGAAGAGGTGACACTAAATATGCAGGGATCCTCAGAGCTTCCGCGGCTCCCTTTGCGGGTACTGGTTGGGCAAGTGCTGGGAGTCTGGACCTCCCACCCCAGCTTCGCCCAGAGCAGCCCTGCTGTCATCCTCTGGCGTGTAAGCTCCATGAGGCCAGGGCACGCTCATCTTTTCTTTACCACTGACTTTCACCGTCGAGAATCACGCCCCACTCATGTAAGGTTGTGCAGTAAATGTGTGATGGATGAATGAATATCGTCATTCTGTCCAAGATTTCCTTCGAGAAAACGAGTCTTCAAAATCTGCTATAGGCAGTATGGAATTGATGTTGCCTTTTATTTCTATTTAATATCAAGCTGTAAATATCTTATTTTTTATGATTCAGATGAGTATAACCCATGCTCACATTCCTCTTCTGTATTCCATGGTTTTTTTTTTTTTTAACAGAAAGGAAAGCAGGGGAGTTGTGTGACTTGGATTCTGAGTCATACCCCCTCCCCTATTTCTGGTTTTCTTATTTTACCCGCCACCCTGGTTTGGTAAACTGTCCTTTAGGAAGGTGAGAGTGCCCGGGGCTTCCACCTGTGAAATAGTGAGGGCTTCTGGATGGAAGAATGAGGCTCCTGTTCCAGTGGGGTGTCCTCAAGCTCCCTCAACCCCTGTGCCCTGTGTCTCATATACACTTGTTTCTTTCTTCTGGCAGAGGTGGAATTTAATGTATCAGAAGCATTCGTACCTCTCACCACCCCAAATTCCAATCACTCATCCCACACTGGAAATGACCCTGTCGACTCGGGGACCCTGGAGAGGAAGCGGCCTGCCAGCATGGCGGTGATGGAGGGGGACCTGGTGAAGAAGGAGAGGTGTGTGCAGAGCTATTGACTTTCACACCAGCGGTCGATGGCTCGGAGAGGAGTCGGTGGGCCCACCGTCCCTGGTCCTGCCTCAGTAGCCTTGCCATTGGGGAGTAGCCTGCACCCAGGCCTGTTAGAGTCCAGCTAGTTTCAGGAATTCTGCTTTAGTCCATTCCAAACATTAATCTGACCCCAAAGTAGGCGTGTAGCTTGTCAGTTAACAATCATACCTGACGCATCCGAGCTTTACTTGGTGGTCTCTGATAAGCCCTACACAGTAGCATCACACACATGTTACAAATTCACCTAAATGCACTTGGTTGGGGAAAAAGAAAGAAAAAGAAAAAAAAAAAGTTAGGTATTGTGGACGTCTGTCCAGGAGTGAATGTGAGAACAACCCATCTCTCACAGTGACATGTGCGAGTTGGTGTCTGAAGACATACATTCTTTGTATAACCTGGCCCCTCATTGGAAGCCAACCATAGAAACCTCAGTGTTTGTCAATTCTGGAATCAAAAGAAAAGCCTGTGTTGGACTAGTGAGAACCAGTACTAGTCTCTGTTGCTAGGCTCCTTGGGTGATTTGTGGGATTTTCAAAGGTTAAGGCTATTTGGGATTTTTGCCTTCAGATGCCTATCTATCCGACATGTGTGCTGAAGTGCCACTGTGTTCACCAATAATGCTGAATTAGAAGTCGTGTGCTTTTCTCGCATACGTGCAATAATGTTACTGAAAGTAGTTTTACATTAAAACTAAACAGCAAGCTCTTATTCTAATTGCCCAAACTTATAGTGTGGTCTGTTTTCTGTTTTGCCTTTTTTTTTTTTTTTTAAGCCCATAGAAAAGGAAAAAGCTTTACTTTTCTATTCTGTCACTTCTCTGAACCCACATTCCCACATTCAGAAGTGCTTCCTGATGACAAATTCTGTCCTCCACAGAATTAGCCTTTATGTATTTTAAGTTACAAAATGGAATGTTATGGGTCTAGTTAGCACACAATAAACAGTTCTTAGCCATCTTCCTGGATGGATTCCCCCCCGCCAACTGACCCAGCAGCCACAAGCTCAGGGAGCCATGTGTCTTTTTATTTTTTGAACTGGAAAAAAGTGTTAAAGTTCATACACCAGTGGGCTTCAGTGAAAAGTGAATATCCCTTCTAACCTGTCCTCCAACCACCATCCCCTTCCCAAAAGCAACTATTTTTCCAATCCTACACATCCTTTCAGATGCATTCTTTGCATACGCATAGACCAGTGTTTGTACGTCTCAGCTTAAGAGGCAGTGCGATGTGACAGCCTTACGTTGCCACTGGTGGCACTTCTGCACTCAGCTTCCACCTTGATGCCCAAACACAGAGGTTCGAGATAATCGCCTTGTACATCGTACTATGGAAATAAAAACACAAACATGATGTCACTTACTCAAGATGAAGCCTGCCCGTTTGCTTTCAGCTGCCCATACCCACTTTGAGAAAGGGCATCGATGGGTACCAGGTCCAAGTTTAAAGCCCACTTGAGTTGCTTGCCTGGGTAACAGGAGTGACCATTAATCTGGTCCTTGCCGCTTCATTGCATGCTGGGCAACTTGGGTGGCTGTCCCTGCATGTGGAGTTTTACACGCGAGGACCAATGGGCTTCTGTGTCAGTAGTCGGCTTGCATGGTGTGTTGTTGACTGTTTCTTCTCTCTGTGTAGCTTTGGTGTGAAGCTTATGGACTTCCAGGCTCACCGGAGGGGTGGCACCCTAAATAGAAAGCACATATCCCCTGCTTTCCAGCCGCCACTCCCGCCCACAGATGGCAGCACCTTGGCTCCAGCGGGCCCAGAGCCCCCTCCCCAGAGCTCTAGGGCCGAAAGCAGCACAGGGGGTGGGGCTGTCCCCTCCTCTGCGGGCATACTGGAGCAGGGGCCCAGCCCGGGCGACAGCAGGTAAGGAGGCCAGCATCTGCTGGCAGTGGGTGCCAGACACCCCAGCCTTCTTGCAGGCGCTGGCCTGTGGGCATGGCCTCCATGCCCCAAGGATCACTAGGCATGGCGTGAACCAGCTTTGCCTTCACTCCTCCGGTTGGCAAAGGATGGGAAAAAAGACTGCAAATTGCTTGCTTCCTTTCCTGTTTTCAAAAGAAAGCAACATTTGTTTGCATTCTTTACCATACTGCTTTGGGGCTGGGAGCCAGAAGCCGATGAGTGTCTAGCAGTCTTATAAGCCTCTCTTACCTGTTTGATGTGTACTCGTTGTTCGTGTACCGTTTGCTTGTTGTCATTCAGTATGCTAACTAGTAAACATTTGAATGCAACAAGTTAGTGAAGTTATATTCCTGGCACTCACTCACCCATTCATTCATCCGTCCATCCATTTATCCATCATTCATCCATCCATCCATCCATCCAATCAGATTTACTGAATAATATGTGCTGTCTCTGCTATACTGAGCATCCCCCCAACCCCCTGGCTTTCAGTCCTATAGGGCAGGTGATACATGAGTACAAGGTAGAAAATATGATGATAGGTTTTCTTAAAAAGCTCTTTTGTTGCTTCACCTTTTGGTTAACCACCTGGAGTGGACTAAGAATATAGAGCAACTTTAAGGAAAAATACCTTTGAAGTCGAGACCTTTATTTGCACAAATTCAGTTCTCCACTCTGACCCAGGCAGATGACCACCAGAGGCCACTTCAGGTGGTATCTCGGGTCGTGCAGCGTGTAAAAGATGAGCCCCTCTAGTACGTGCTAACATTTTTATTGCATTTGGTCCACCTTGGCCACCTATAAAGCACTAAAGGATTACATATAAAGTAAAATAAATGATAAAACAAGGATGGCCTGTTAATCGTGTACTTGTTTTCCGCCCAGAGGTGACTGCCTTGGGAGAACTCCCTCACCTCTTCTTTGGGTGGAGAGAGAGTGCCTCATGCTGTGTGAAGCTAGCTGCTTAGGAGATTGGAATCTCGTTAAATCCTTATAGCAGAACTCTGAGGACTTCGTGCATTCCTGAATACCTTTCTACCCACATAATTTGAGGAAATTCACTTTTTTGGTTAAAAATATCTAAGGCTTCAGACTCCCTAGTGCTTCACGTGCACGTCGTAAGCTCCACGTTGGTCTTTCTGTAACTGCTACCACACATGTATTCGTTTGGGCTTAAATCTTTTTCTTGGAGAAAAAAAAGTCTTAGCAAACTCTTACACATTTTCATTTACCTGTAGCATTCAATTTGTTTAATCAAGGCTAAATATATTATTTAAGATAATAATTAGTCTTCACTGCAGAAGGACAAATAGAACGTCAGTTATCAATTTGCTCTTTGTTTCTTTTGCTCTGTAGATATTTTTGTGTACATCTCACTAACGCCATTTACTCTTTGGTGACTTTGACAAATTGTAGCTATAAAGTTCAGTATAAAAAGTTCTGAGCCAGGGCTTCCCTGGTGGCACAAGTGGTTGAGAATCTGCCTGACAATGCAGGGACACGGGTTCGGACCCTGGTCTGGGAAGATCCCACATGCCGCGAAGCAACTAAGCCCGTGAGCCACAACTACTGAGCCTGCGTGTCTGGAGCTTGTGCTCCGCAACAAGAGAGGCCGCAACACTGAGAGGCCCGCGCACCGCGATGAAGAGTGGCCCCCGCTTGCCGCAACTAGAGAAAGCCCTCGCACAGAAACGAAGACCCAACACAGCCAAAATAAATAAATAAATAAATTTTTAAAAACTTAAAAAAAAAAGTTCTGAGCCAGGAATTAGGAAGCCTGAGCTCTGATCCCTACCCCAGTATTAACCAATGCTGGGCCCTGAGCAATCATTTAGCCTCTCGGAGTTTCTCTTTCCTGAAGTCCAAATTATTGATAATAATTGAGTGCTTCATAATTTAGAGCAGTGTTAGTATCTTGCTATTGCATTTGCTTAGTTTTGTGCAATGTATATGGCAAAATCGCATTATTCTGAAGCCCAAAAACCCTTTCATGTGTTTAAATACTGCCCAAGTTGAGTGCAAGCACACTAGAACTTGAAATGGCCTCTATCATGATATTTAAAGTGGCAGAGTAGTTGGAAGATAGTCTGATGCCATGAGTCTCAGAAAATATGTGGTCCTGTGTGGCACCAAATATTAGCTTCACAGACCCAGTGTGAGCTGTTTAAACTTTCAGATCACCTCCTTGCCCGCTGCAGTGAAAACTCTAGCTGGAATTTGATATTTTACAGCATGTTTAGCTTTTATAGCTGGGAATGCCTGACATCTAACTTGGCTTCTGCTTCCCTTAGTCCTCCAAAGCCCAAGGATCCTGCGGCTGCACCTGCACCCGGGAGAAACAGCAGTCAGGCGGCCCCTGGCCAAAGCCAGGCCCAGGCCACTGCCGGCTCCCATCAGCTCTCTGTGGGCCCTACGCACAATTCCGCCGGCCCAAGCCCTCACACGGTGCGCCGAGGTAAGTCACCACCTTTACTCTGCACCCTTGGGGAGGGATGTGCAAACCTTCCTGGGTCGGTGCAGGGGTCAGGTTGAGAAGCTTGTTCCGATGGTTCCATGTGTGTTATAAAATGGCAAGCAGAAAAACCATTTGTTAAGGAAAAGAATCATTAAAGGGAGATGGAAAAATGGAGAACAGAAAAGCAGACATTTAAGAATATGTTCAAGCTACAAAGCTTAACAAACAGTCATTTCTCCAGAAATGCCCCCCACTTTCCAGGAATCTGGTGCTCCAAGCCCTCGCTCTGTTTTGGAACTGCCACAGCCTGGCCTGTGTCCCAGCCAGGCTTCGTGAGTCTGGGAGCACTCGTGCCCTCTGGATTGGGATCAGGGCCTTCTAGTTCCCTATTCACATGTAATCTGAACTGCTCCCACTTACGCCCTCGTGGTCCTCCACCTAGCAGCCAGGGAAATGGCTGTTTTTTCTTTCTTTCTTTCTTTCTTTCTTTTCTGCGGTACGTGGGCCTCTCACTGCTGTGGCCTCTCCCGTTGCGTAGCACAGGCTCTGGACGCGCAGGCTCAGCGGCCATGGCTCACGGGCCCAGCCGCTCCGCAGCATGTGGGGTCTTCCCGGACCGGGGCACGAACCCCGGTCGGCAGGCGGACTCTCAACCACTGCGCCACCAGGGAAGCCCTCTTTTTTTAATTGAATGAAGGATTCTTTAAATTCTATATTGCTTTACAATTTTCAAAAGTTTCACACAAATGATTTCATATAATCCCATAATAACTCTCCTTTTTTTTTCCCTACTCCTATCTTGCACCTTCCCCCTTCCCTCTCCCCACTGGTACATTCCCTATATCTGTGAGTCCACTTCTTTTCTGTTTTATTCACTAGTTTGTTGTATTTTTTAGATTCCACACATAAATGACATCACATAGGATTTGTCTTTCTCTCTGACTTATTTCACGCAGCATAATGCCCTCCAGCAGGGGGTGGCTTTAAAACACAAAGCAGAGCGTGTCATCCTGGCTGAAGCTCTCCAGTGCCTTCCATGCAGACCTCCCACCACGCACCCTGCGTGGCCTGGCCACGTGGTCTGGCCGGGCCACCTGTGAGCCCAGCTCTTCCCCTGCACCCTCACTCACTTCAGCCTCGCTGGTCTGCACTCTGCCCCTCAGTGCACTAACCTTATTCCCTCTTTAGAGCTTCCACACGTGTTCTCTTACAGAACGTTCTGTCCCACGTCTTCACTTGGTTTCTTCTTTTTTATTTTATCGGGGTAAGAACACAACATGAGATCGACCCTCTTAAATATTTGTGTACAGTACCCAGTACTGTGCTCTTAAGTGTACAGTACAGTATTGTACTGTAGGCCCAATGAGGTAGAGCTGCCTGACATAATTGAAGCCTTATGCCTGTTGAATACCAGCTCTCCATCACTCCCCACCTCTCCTGTATACCCCCAGCCCCTGGCAGCCCCCATTCCACTCTCTGATTCTAAGAGTGTGACTATTTTAGATGCTTCATGTAAGTGGAATCGTGCAGTATTTGTCCTTCTGTGACTGGCTTATTTCACATGTCTTTAAGGTTTGTCCATGTTGTTATATATATGACAGAATTTCCTTCCTTTTTAAGGCTAAATAATATTCCATTTTATATATACACCACATTTTTTAAATCCAGTCATCTGTCAATGGGCATATGGGTTGTTTCCATGTCTTGGCTATTGTGAATAATGATGCTTCAGTGACCATGGATGTGCAAATAATCTCTTCAGGATCCTGATTTCAGTTCTTTTGGATAAATACCCAGAAATGGGATTCCTGAATCAATATGGTAGTTCTATTTTTAATTTTTTTTAGGAGCCTCCATACTGTTTTCCATAATGGCTGTACCAATTTACATTCCCACAAATAGTGTATGGGAGTTCCAGTTTCTCCATATTCTCACCAGCACTTGCTGTCTTTTTTTTTATATTAGCCATTCTAGCAGATGTGAGGTAATATGTCGTTTTTGGGTTTGATTTGCATTTTCCTGATGGTTAGTGATGTTGAGCACCTTTTTATATGCCTGATGGCCATTTTTATGTCATCTTTAGAGAAATGTCTATTCAAGTCTTTAGTCCATTTTATTTTATTTATTTATTTATTTTTGGCTGTGTTGGGTCTTCGTTGCTGCACGCGGGCTTTCTCTAGTCGTGGTGAGCAGGGGCCACTCTTTGTTGTGGTGTGAGGCCTTCTCCCTGCGGTGGCTTCTCTTGTTGTGGAGCACAGGCTCTAGGCACGCAGGCTTCAGTAGTTGTGGCACGTGTGCTCAGTAGTTGTGGCTCACGGGCTCTAGGGCACAGGCTCAGTAGTTGTGGCGCACGCACGTAGCTGTTACGCGGCACGTGGCATCTTCCTGGACCAGGGCTCGAACCCGTGTCCCCTGCATTGGCAGGTGGATTCTTAACCAGTGCACCACCAGGGAAGTCCCTTTAGGCCATTTTAAAATCAGGTTGTTCGTGAGACTTCCCTGGTGGTCCAGTGGCTAAAGACTCTGTGCTCCCAAAGCAGGGGGCCTGGGTTCAATCCCTGGTCAGGGAACTAGATCCCACATGCCACAACTAAGACTTTGCATGTCTCAACTAAAGATCCCGCATGCCACAACGAAGATCTCGCGTGCAGCAATGAAGATCCCTGTGTGCCGCAACTAAGATCCAGTGCAGCCAAATAAATAGATAATTTTTTTAATTTCTTTTTTTTTTTAATCAGGTTATTCATTTCTTTGCTATTGAGCTATAGGAGTTCTTTATATATTTTGGAAATTAACACCTTGTCAGATACATGGTTTGAAAATATTTTCTCCCATTCTGTAGGTTGCCTTTTCATTCTGTCGTTTCCTTTGTTGATTGTACCAAAGCTTATTAGTTTGATGTAATCCCACACATCTATTTTTGTTTTGTTGCCTGTGCTTTTGGGGTCATATCCATGAAATCACTGCCAACACAAATGTTATGAAGCTTTCCCCCTGTGTTTTCTTCAAGGAGTTTTACAGTTTCAGGTCCTATGTTTAATCCATTTTGAGTTGACTTTTGTGTATTGTGTAAGGTAAGGGTCCGGTTTCATTCTTTTGCATGTGGATATCCAGTTTTCCCAGCATCATTTGTTGAAGAAACTATCCTTTACCCATTGTGTATTCTTGGTACCCTGTCGAAGATCAATTGACTGTATAGGCATGGATTTATTTCTGTTCACTCTATCCTGCTCCACACATGGTTCCTCCATCATTCAGGTCTCAGCTCAAAGAGTACTTCCCCGGTGAACCCTCCTTGACCCCCAGTCTGAACTGATGACCACCTGCCAACCCCACCACTCATATAAATTATTCTCTGTCACATCACTCTATTTCTCTCAGAGCCTTTTCCTCCATCTGAAATTTTTAAATTTGTTTTTTAGCGTATTGCCAGTCTCCCCTAGTAGCTCTTAAAGAGCTGGGATTTTACCCGTCTCATGCACTCCAGTATTCCTAGCCCTTGTCCTGTGCCTGTCACAGAGAGGGCACTCAAATATGTGTGGTCTGAGAGCTCCAAGTGCCTCTTAGATCTAGAACAACTTGGGATGATTTAGCTGTCCCCCACCATCCGGGACATTTGGCAATGTCCGGAGACGTTTTGGGTTGTCACAGGCAGGGAGGGGAGTGGTATTGGCATCTAGCGGGTAGAGGCCCGGGATGCTGGTAAACATCCTACAATGTGCAGGACAGCCCCCAGCAACAAAGAACTATCTAGCCCAGCATGTCAGTACTGCTGAGGTTGAGAAACTCTGGTCTAGAAAGGGACATGATTTACTGAAAATGCTTCTAAAGCCAGTTAAATTCCATGTGAACCATGGTGCCCTGTCTTAACTCCCAGCTGTATTTATTGGAGGATGGATAATCTTCAATATGAAATGACATATATATTTTTAAATTTTTTGAATTTTATATAATTTTAGACTTAAAGGAAAGTTGCAAAGATAGTATAGAGAATGCCCATATAGTCTTCACTGAGCTTCTCTTAATTTTACTATCTCACAGAACAACTACTGAAATCAGGAAATTAACACTGATACAATATTATTAGCTAAACTTCAGGCTTTGACCAGATTTCTGAGTTTTTCCAGTAACGTTTTCTTTCTGTCCCAGTATCAATCCAGAATCCCATGTTGCATTTTCTTTTAAGATGTACAATACAATGTGATGACTTAATATATGTATACATTGTGAAATAATTACCACAGTCAAGTTAGGGGGTTAATATCCAACATATATAAGAAACTCATACAATTCAATAGCAAAAAAACAGATAACCCAATTGAAAAATGGGCAAAAGATATATTTCTGAGTCCGTATCACTTTAATATCTCCTCTGTAACCAGGACTGGGGAAATAGAATAAATAACAGTTTTGCTATTGAAAAATCTTAAGAAGGCTTTCCTCTGAGCCACCACCACCTTCATCTGTATCCCAACTGGTGCTCAAGGGAAATTAGGTCTTTTCTACCTGGATTCCAGGTAGAGCCCCTGCTTTCAGGTTGAGGTTCCTTCGTAGCCCCATTCGGAGTCTTTCCTGCTTCCTTTTTCATGCAATCATAGATCTCAGTTTGATCCTTTGTGTGCCATCCCCCACCCTGGCTCAGCCTCCCAGCACCTTCATGGTGGCCTTAGACAAGGCCTGCCTTGCTCCCAGCCTGGCCTCCACGATGGACGTGGCCAATGTGGGACTTGAGCCTTATCACGCTACTCTCATGCTTCCTCTTCTAATTCCCTCTGCTCCCTTAAATGTCAAGAATGATCTTTTAGGGCTTCCCCGGTGGCGCAGTGGTTGAGAGTCCGCCTGCTGATGCAGGGGACATGGGTTCGTGCCCTCCCTGGTCTGGGAAGATCCCACATGCCGTGGAGCGGCTGGGCCCATGAGCCATGGCTGCTGAGCCTGTGTGTCTGGAGCCTGTGCTCCGCAGCGGGAGAGGCCACAAAAAAAAAAAAAAAAAATGATCTTTTAGCCAATATGAATTTATAATTAATATTACTTAGAACAGAGAGCTAGAAACTTTTCTTTTCAAGTTGCTTATGATATCCAGAGTGTGGCTAATATTCCAGATTTCTTTGTCAGCTGGTTGGTTGTTTCTGTGGGAAACTGGGTCTTCCCAGTTCTGTGATCAGAAGTTCTAGGCCAATAGAGTAGACTTTATACTCCTTTCATTCCTGAATCCTGGCCCCTATGAGCAGGAAGCCAGGCAGTGCAGGAAGAAGGAAGAGGGAAAAAAGAGTCCAAGGAGTCCACAGGACATGGTGTGAGCCTCTGTTCTGCTCCGTACTGGCTGTGTGACCTTTTACAAACATTTGACCTCTCTGAGCCTTGGTTTTCTGCACCGTGAAATGGATATAACAATGCCTGTTTTGCGGTGTGCTTGTGAGACTTAAATGAGACAATCTATGTAAAGGGCCCAACTTGGTGCTGGTCATGTGTTAGGTGAGTGATACATGTTCATTTCTTCCCTTCGTTTCCCTCTCCCTTCCTTAGGCGATTAGTAAGATCTCAGCAGAACTTGAAATATGCTAAAGTCTCTCCTTTCCACCCAACCTCTCAGCCCAAAACCAGTCTCCAGACTTGTTTTTTCTACCTACCTTACCATCCTCAGTACCAAATTCCCACCCGCCAGTGGTGCTGATCTCAGCTGGTGTAGGGAGGAGACTGATGTGATTCAGCTCTCCTTAGAGCTGAATCTAAGGCGATCGTCCGGATCTGTACTTTTATCTAGAATATATCTATTAGCACAAGTGATTCTGGAATTCATAGAATTTCTGTTATAAAAAAAAAATCAAGTCCTCTAGGAGAAGATGGCTTAGAGCAAGGGGCCCATGGTCTGTACAGGCAGACCAGTCGTGCTTAGGGGTCCCCCACCCCACCACCGCTTAGCTGCTCTTGCTTCTCTGTGTCTCTTCTCATGAGAGAAGGTCGCTGTCAAGTAGGCTTTGAGCGGAGACTCCGTGTAGGCGGGGTGGCCTCCATTAACTGAGTTTTCTAATTATTCAGCTTTTAAAATGACAGGTCTGTAAAGACCTATATGTGTATAATGTACTTTTAAAAAATAACCTTTTGATTCTGGAATAATTTTAGATTTACGGGAAAGTTGCAAAGATAGTCTGGAGTTCTCGTATACCCCTGACCCACTTTCCTCTGTTAACATCTTACATCACCACAGTACATTTATCACGGCTAAGAAACCAACGTTGGTACATTAGTACTAACCAAACTCATTTTGTTCAAATATCACCGGTTTTCCCTCTAACAGCCGTCTTCCAACCCCTGCTGGCTCCCACCCAGAAGAGCACAGGGCATTTAGTCATCACGTCTCCTTACTCTCCTCTGGCCTGTGACGGTTTCTCCACCTTCCCTTGTTTTCTCACGGCCTTGACAGTTCTAGGGAGTACTCGCATTTTAAAGACAGTCTCTCAATTTGTGTTTGTCAGAGGCTTTTTTCATGGTTAGACTAAGACTGTGGGTTTGGGGGAGGAGGACCATGGTGGTGAGGTGCCATCAGCTGGTGTGGTATTGGGAGTGGGCGTGGGTGCTGATCTCAGCTGGCTTACACCAGCCTCGGTGCCCTGGCCCGGGGGGCGTTGGCCATCACCGTGCTGCTCTTCCTGAGAGGTGTTTTTCCTTCGTGCAGCTGTTAAAAAACCTGCTCCAGCACCCCCGAAACCTGGAAACCCGCCTCCTGGCCATCCCGGGGGCCAGAGTTCTCCAGGAGCATCTCAGCATCCACCCAGCCTGTCACCAAAGCCGTCCACCCGAAGCCCTTCTCCCCCAACTCAGCCACCCAGCCAGGCCCCAGGCCAGCCCTGCGCCACCTCGCAGCTCTCCGCACCCCGGAGATACTCCAGCAGCCTGCCTCCGATCCAAGCCCCCAGCCACCCGCCGCCGCAGCCCCCCACGCAGGCCACACCGCCGCCAGCGCTCACCAAGCCAGGCAGCCAGGGCCCGCCGGCCCCCGGGGCCCTGCCCGGTGAGCCCGGACTCGAGCAGTCCTCCCACACCCCTCCCCAGACGCCGACGCCCCCCAGCACTCCGCCCCTAGGAAAACAGAACCCCGGCCAGGTGGTGAGTAACCCCGAGACCGCGCAGCCACACGCTGGAACCTTGCCGAGACCGAGACCAGTACCAAAGCCGAGGAACCGGCCCAGCGTGCCCCCACCCCCTCATCCTCCTGGCGCCCACCCCGCCGGGGATGGCAGCCTCAGCATCGCAGCTCCCACCTCCTCCAAAATAGTCACGGGTAAGTGGGAAGTGGGTTCAGACATTTCCCCCTGTCCACTCTACCTGGCTTTTTACTGCTCCCCCTCATTTAGGCTTTCGTTTATATCAGGGGTTGGCAAACTACCACGCAGGCCAGATCTGGCCCTCAGCTTGTTTTTATAAATAAAGTTTTATTGAAACACAACTACGCCCAGTTGTTGACATATTCTTTCTGGCTTTCGTGCTAAAACAGCAGAGTTGTGTAGTCCTTTCAGAGGTCATATACTTCCAGAGCCTTCAAAGTTACTACCTCGCCCTTGAAGTTTGCCAACCCCTGATGTATAAGTTCACTATGTGTTTAAGAGCCATCTACATTTACATTTTTCTAGGTATAATGACCTAGTAATCCAGGTGGAAGGTATTGTACAACTTGAGCATGACATCCATTTCTTAGTGAATCCCTCATTAAAATGCTTATTTTCCTTTTAAGAGTAAAAATATCCATAGAAAGTGAAGCATTTCAGGTATAATCTTAAAAAACGTAATTTGTGCCAAATTGGATGCTCTGGGAAGGGAGATTTGGGACACGATCATATGAGAGTGCCAGCCTCTAGTGGCAAAGGACAGAAGAATCAGTATTTCCTCATAATTCCATGGAAATCTGTTTTGGGTATTGGTGATTGTACAGATTTTACCTACCTAATGGGGTATTTTTTTTATAGACAGTCTAGAACATGACCATTTTCTTTAATTATGATTCTTTTAAAAATTTCTGTCCCAAGTGCTCTAATTTACTATTTGATTTAAGGATGGGATGGATAGATTTTTTTTTAGTGTGTTTTCTTAAAATGGTAATTAGGAACTTTGAATCATATCTTAGAACAGCGTAGTTTTAAATTTTCCTAAGTGGAGCCATTTTTAGAGAAGTAGCCAAAATATACCTCTGGGCCCTCCAAGCGTCCTGAATGACATCTCTGCTGAAAATGAGCGAAGGATACACCCCACACTGGTACCCTAAGTGATGAGGGTTAACCGACTAGTCTTTCTTGGGATAACTTTTTTTTTTTCAGGAATATAATGCATGATTTGTGTGTGTTATAAATTGTTAACTTTTTTTCTGATGACAGTTCAGCTTTTATGTTTAAAAAAACAAAGCTACATTGGTTTGTTTGTTTCCCAGTAGATGCCCTTCCTAGCGCCCTCACAGGTGGGGAAGGTTTCCAGGACTAAGGTCTGTAACCCCCCCAAGCAGCTTCCTGCAGCTCCAAATGCTCCTGCTTAGCGGTGTTTTGCACACATGCTTTTGACTCTGTGCTCAGGAGCAGCCATCTGACCCCCTGCCACCCATTCTCTAGACATCACTTTTGTTTTTATCAGAAGCACTTTGAGCTGCAAATGCTTCGAATTCAAGAGGTAGATGTCTGTAGATTGCAAGCCCGATTTCAAGCCGCTCAGATAAGATACTAAGAAATGTCTCCTTTCTTTTTGGTAAGCCTTTCACAAGCATTCTGCTCTTTTCAGCGTGATTTCCCTCTCATTGATTGGCTCATCAGCATCCATCCAAAGAGGCCTCGGGTGCAGTTAGCACGGAAAATTGCATCCCTTGTGTCTTGAGCTTTAAGTTTTAATTTTATCTCTTAAGTGCAAGTTAACTGCATGGAGCTTCTTAATTTGGTGTTTGAATTTCTCAGGACCCGCCCCCCCCCCCAAAAAAAAATCTTCCTCCAAAGATCCCACACTAAATTTCTTTGCATTCTGGCATGCTTACATTTTGCTTTCTTAAACCATATGAGCTTTTTGAAAGGTACTGTGAGGCTCATCTGAATCTTGCCTTTAGGTCCACACTTAGACGGAATAAGGCTCTCGTTACCGCTCTAATCAGCTGATCTGAGCCTTAAGCCTTCAGTGGACTACTTAGCCGGCGTTTCCACATCTTTGGTCTGAGGAAGACTTTCTATAGATACCAGAAGGGGAAAACAAGAATGCGATCTTTACAACACAGAGGAGGGCACAGAGGCGTGATTCCGCCTTCCTGACTCCTAGGTGATGAACCCAAAAGTCTGTGGTTGCCCAGTTGGGTGTGAAAATCACAGAGTGAAGTGACTAAACCCTAATTAAGGCTGAGCCTTTTAACACTTCAATACTTGTGACACATCAGAATTTTATTCCCAGATCTTCCCTTTTATTTAGATGAAAGACTACAGACCAGAATTATGTCTGCTCTTTAATACCGTGTTTACCTGGGGTGTACTTATTTCAGAAGCTTATTGATCTGCTATAACACTGCAGTGCTGTGTACTTTGACAGTTGTCAGATAAGTGAAATTTGATATTATAAATACTTTTCTTTAGGATATTAGCTAAATATTTTAAAACCAATCTGCACTTCGAATTCTCCTAACTCAAGAAATTACAGGTCACCGCCATTATCTTTGTATTACAGAATTAATTTTTAATTTCTTAAAATCCCCTGGATTGCCATTAGGAGTACACAAAAGGCCAGCGTTTGGAATTTATGAATACGCTCGTGTTGTTCATGCTGCTCTTAAGCAATCTTGGATATAGCCATTGGGTATTTCAAGAAGAAAAAAATGTAACTTCCCTAGACAGGTAGTCCTTTATTGTGACATCATGTTTTCACTTGGAAAACTCTAGACAGACAAATTCCCGAGAACAGGCTATTCATTCAGAGCATTTAATCTTAAAAATTGAATTAAGGCCTGGGGATTAAGAGAAACTCGTGGGGGGGATTACTGCTGCTAAACAGGTTGGACAGCCAATTTGTGGCAGCTCAACACCAGCACCAGAGAAAGGAGGGATTCTGCTGTCATTTTGAATCTCTTCCTAATTTGTTACTCTAGAAAGCAGTAGGAAAAAGAAAGAAAGAAAAAGAAAGCAGTAGGAGTTTAGCTTTGCAAGGAAAAGAGTTTACATCTTGCTGTTTTTAAAGTAATAGATTTTAGCCAAGAGTGTTCTAATTTAACATTTTATTAAATAATTTAGATGTATGACCTGCCATATTCAGTAGGAACTGAAATTGGAATATTTAATGGTAAGGAAAAGGCACCTGATTGGCCAAAGCATTTTTGCTACTTGATGATCATATTTGTGCACTAATGCCTGATATTAACCGGTCACTCTAACCCTGCCTGCTTGCACCCCTCCTAATAGTGCATGTGCTAAAGGAAGCTGGCTTTGTTCATGCTTGCTGCCAAGTACGCTGAATACTAAGCGTGTTCAGACATGCAACACGTCATCACCAGGCTGGCCTTGTTACCTCTTTAACTTCCAGTCTTTTCTGTACTGGGCAGGCTTGAGGGGTAGTGGAAAGAGCACACACTAGAATCAGACAAGCCTGAATTAAAATTTCAGCCCACTCTGTGTAACAATGGCACGGCACAACCTGGCTGATCTGTAAAATGGTGACATTTGTGAGAATAACCTTCAAAGGGATTACAGTAGATAAAATAAGGAAAGCATCGTGCGGTTCTTAATATGCAGGGGGTCTAAGTAAATGGTAGCTATTTATTATCATTTCTATGGAGAAAAAAAAAGATAATACAGAGTTAGGTATTAGATTTGTATGTCACCATTTTAAAAACTCATGCCGGGACACAGACGCAGGAGGTCTGGAGCCCAGGCATCCATATTTTGATCCTGATGTGCCACTTGGTGGTGGGTTAAAAAGACAGTGCTCTGGAGTAGAAAATGTTCTTGATTTAGTGAGGCTGAGATTAATTTAGTGAGTCATTTGTCCACTGTATGGTGGTAGAACGAGTCACAATAGTGATCATCAGACACTTGGGACTTTGTTGGTTCTCATAGCCTTTGATTTTTAAAATTAAACTCCTTTTATATCATGAAAGTAATGCTTTTTTTTTTTTTTTTTGTGCGGTACGCGGGCCTCTCACTGTCGTGGCCTCTCCCGTTGCGGAGCGCAGGCTCCGGACGCACAAGCCCAGCGGCCATGGCTCACGGGCCCAGCCGCTCCGCGGCACGTGGGATCTTCCCGGACCGGGGCACGAACCCGTGTCCCCTGCATCGGCAGGCGGACTCCCAACCACTGCGCCACCAGGGAAGCCCAGTAATGCATTTTTAAAAATAAGTATGATACTAAAACAAATTGGGGAATTAGAAACAATAAGAAATCACCCTTCCATAATTGAAAAAGTCCACCATTCATATTTTATTTTTTCCTTCTAGTTTTTTTTTCCAAAAGGCAAGGGGATGCACCATCATAGTTATTTGGCATGTACAGACTTTGATTTTGCGGGTTTATCTTACTTTACATCGCATGCTCTTTCCCACGTTACAATGTGGTTTTTCAGTGACTGCATAATATTTCATTAAGCAGATGTATTATTGCCCGTAGTTGGACATTTAAGTGGCTTCTGCTTCTACTTGCACTTTATTTTTAATAAGTAGATGTCAGAATCATGTCAAGATAAACATCCAGTGAGACTGGGACAGAATCTCTCCTTTGACTGAAATAATAAAAAGTTGACTCAGTCTCCCAGAGATGAGTCAGCCTCTCACAGCCCTAGAAACCTGATGAGGACTGCAAGGAAGTCATTCCCTCAGACTGTAGTTTAGAGAAGGATTTAATGATCGGGAGGGGGCTGATTCACCCCGCAGCCGGGCCTGAAATGTTTGATTTCAACGAGGTATTTGGATCTGTTACCTGTCCAAGTGGCTATCAGAATAACCTTGGCCTTTCCGGAGGGGAGGTTTACAACCTAAAAGCACATATTCAAAATTACTGAAGTGACACACTTTCTAGGACCATACTCTAAATTGTAGAATGCCAGTTCCCACCCTCGCAGGGTCCACTCCTGGATAAAGATACTCAAAAAAGGAGGGAACCAGGCTACATCAGTCAGAGCCGCAGAGCAGTGGTGAACCACGTGGCATTCTGCCTGTGAGCGGAGGCTGTGACCTGGGCCTCTTCCTCTGCTTTCTTGTTTTTATTTTTGTTTTTTTTTTCCTCTTTTAATCTAATATCTTTCATATGAACTTAGCTCCAAGCCATATGCTCAAAGACCAGCCCTTCTTGGAATGCATATAATGAAAAATGATGCCTTGTGTAAATCTATAGCCAGAAAGTTTTAGAGGTGTTTAAAAAAATATTGAAGGGCTCCTGCAGGCACTTTCTAAAATAACCTTTATCTCCTTTGTGCTAAGATGAAGCAGAGTGTTTAAGACTCAGGCCATCATCTGCTTAGACACTGTCTTCTCTCCCAGGCCGCTCACCCAAGGGCATACGTCCTCCTGGGGTGGGGTGGGGGTGCTGGGGAGACGCCCTCTGCAGATTAAGAACCAGGCTCCAGAGCCCAACCAGTCTGGCTCTGCTTCTCCTTCCGGTGCCGGCTGTGTTGGAGAGCTGAGCCTCCCAGAGGCTCCCCTGCTTGTTGGTTTTACAAATATAAGACCTGAATTGTCTGAAATGCCATCCAGCACCTGAACTCTTTGACACCTTGGCACCTTCATAAACCTAGACGTTTCTCTGGGTTGTGGTGTGTAGGAAACCTCGACAGATGGGCCTTCCAACCCAGGAGTCACTGAGAGTAAAGGGACGCCCCAGGAAGTAAGTGGATCTCGCAGCTCAGAGCTGTGGGCACGTGTCGGATCAGGAAGCAGTCTCAAAGCAGTGAGCCTCCCAGGGTGCACCTGCATTTGCCAGCTCTGTCTGTGTGGGTGAGGAGAAGGTAAAGCAGAAGTACTGCCGAAAGCAGCTCCCAGCAAGGGCAGACACGGTGTACCTACACCACAGCAAGTACAGAGAAGCAGCTCTTAAGCATAACAGGGAGACCCCAGCACACCCACCTCCCACTCTGCCTCCCTCCGTGCTCCCTACATGACTAGCTCTAACCTGGCACAGTGAAACTACCACAAATCTGAACGTCTCCCTTCTCTCTTCCACCAGCCCTAAAATCCCTAACAAGGCTCATCATTTGCTAGAACTCACATCTACCAGAGAAACAAATTCTTCAAGACAGAAGGGCCTGTCTCCCCCACTTGGCTGTAGGCTTCATTAAATCTGTGTCTGGCTTGTTCACTGTTGTGTCCTCACCGGTAGAATGTGGGAGGTGCTCAGTAAGTATTTGTTTATGAATGAGGGAATCTGAGGCTCACCGTCTCACTAGGAAGAGGGCTGTGATTGGTTAAGGTGTCTTGTGAGCATGGGAGCGAGGGATGATGGCTTGAGGACCGTGTATTTACTGTCTTGCCGAAGGAGTTCCAGACAACATAATAAGACGTGAAAAAGGAATTGGAGTTATATAAGTATTGGGTTGGCCAAAAAGTTCGTTTGGGTTTTTCCATGTTACAGAAGAACCCGAACGAACTTTTTGGCCAGCCCGATATTAGAAATAGATGAGAAAATTAATATTTGTAGGAGATTTGGTGCTACACTTCAGTGATTGTTCCCCCCTCCCACCCCAGGGACATTTGGCAGTGTCTGGAGACATCTTTTGTTGTCACACTGTGGGAAAGAGAGCTGTGTGCCATCGGCATCTAGTGGGTTGAGGGCAGGGATGCTGCTAAACATCCTGCAGTGCACAAGACAGCCCCACAGCCCAGAGTGATCCGGCCCCAAATGTCACTAGTGCCGAGGTTGAGGGCATAGCGTTAATAACAGGAGGACACTCACCAACCTCGGAGGAGGGAACTTTTCCCACTGAAGCTCAGCTATTCCTGCAGCCCAGATGTCGTCAGGAGATTTCAGTCAATGTGTTAGAGACATTGGTAGGAATAAGGTTTCCTCTCCTCAATCACAGCAAGCAAATCCTTCCAGGGTTGCATCTCTGAGGACTGCCGTGCACTCACAGAAAGGACCACTAGAGCCAGGAGGTGGGGCTGTGCCACGTGGCTGGCTGCCCCTGGGGTATCAAAGGCTTGACTCAACTTCTCAGGGCTGATGGTGCCTCTAGTAAGGGAGTGTGCGTGCATGGGCTGACTCTCAAACTTTCCAGCTTCTCCTCTCCTCGGGTGGCCTCTTGGGTGTTACCGCGCATTGATACCATGTCTCCTCGTGTTTTTGTCCAGACACCAATTCTAGGGTTTCAGAACCGCTTCGCAGCATCTTTCCTGAAACGCATTCAGACTCAGCCAGCAAAGACCTGCCCGGCCGCATTCTGTTGGATATGGACAATGATACAGAAAGTACCGCCCTGTGAAGAAAGCCACCCCCTGCCCTTGACCCCTTCCATCCTGGCTAGTGGAGCAGGGGCAGGCAGACGTTAATCTTCGCAGACCAAACAGCGAGAAACTTTCAGTGGAGGGAAAGAGAAGGCCTCACCATGCAGGACATGGCCTTCTGACAGCCTGAGGAGAGAGCCGAGGCTGACACTTAAAGCTGAATGACCTGTGTCTTGAAGAAGTTGGCTTTCTTTACATGGGAAAGAATCATGCCAAAAAAAAAAAAAATTTTTTTTTTAAAGAAAGAAAGAAAAAAGAAATACCTGCAGTGGAAAGAGTATCATTGCCGAGGCACGTGTAGGAAGCATCTGTCACCGCTATTAATGCAGGCAGCGCCATCAGCAATTTGGAATGAATAAAAAGCAATGCATTAACTATCTAGTTAATAAAGTACATCCATTACACAAGTCACCTGCTTCCTGCTACTTGGGCTTTCGTTCTTATATATCACAAGGGAGGTTCCTCTTCTTCGGACGTACTGCAGAATCATTTTGTATGAAGTATGGTCTGTGTCTACCCAACTGCCTCAGAGCCACAAGCACTGGTGGTGACTGCTGGATCCGTCACCTCAGCAAACTGGATCGCCTTGGCCTCGTTGGATTGCCAGAATGTAGACGGAAATGTACTGTTCTTTTTTTTTTAAACAATGTAATTGCTACTTGATAAGGAGCGAACATTATTCTAGTTTCATGTTTAATTTGAATTAAATATATTCTGTGGTTTATATGAAAACTTCATCATTCTTAGAGGCAAAGCTGTGGATTGTGTGTACGCATGTTGTCACTTAACTACATAGAACTGGGGATGGGACGTCTGGGGGTCTAGCTGTGAATGTAGAAGTTTGAAAGAGTGGCGAGCAAGGTCACAGCAGTGAGACCAGCCACGAGGTGACCCAGAGACTGCCCGGACTGGCTGTCTCTTAGCGAATGTTCCATGGGCTGGGCTCTTCCTTTGCTCTCACCAGTCCTGACACCCTTTCTTGTCCGGAGACACTTGTCTTGTCTAGAGACACTTAGACCCTTGGAGGCCAACTCGCAGTACTCAGCCCCACAGGCCTAGGGCAGGAGTCAGAGCCATTACGTTCCAGGGGAATATCCTTTTCCAGTGACTGGAAGGCACTTCCTTCCCAGGATTGAAATACTTGGGAAGAGTGGGTGGGGAATTGGAGCAAAGCGAGGCCGACGGGCTGGATGGCTGTTGTGACGATAGCCCCTCCCCGTGGCCCAGGTTTGGCGTCATCTTTTGGAACACGTGCTGCCGTGTTGGCTGCCCTGGGCGGCTCCACTGATAGAACTGCTCGCCAGGTGCATCCGTGACCCAGCCCTTGCTCAGAAGCCCCTGGACCTCCTTCCCCTATGAATTGACTTAAGTTTAACTTGAAAAGGGCAATCGCTTTTTCCTCTTAACTCAAAGTTTCCTGTGCCCCAAAGTACTCCCTGCACTTCTTAATTACATTGACAATATGTACCTGTAGACCCATTTACCCCGGTATCTTAAATTTGTGTTTGCCGAAGGCTCACTCTTTCCTTCCTCGTACACCATCCCTGTTCTTTTTATATATATATATAAATTTATTTATTTATTTATTTTTGGCTGTGTTGGGTCTTCGTTGCAGCACGCGGGCTTTCTCTAGTTGCGGAGAGCGGGGGCTACTCTTCGTTGCGGTGCACGGGCTTCTCATTGCGGTGCTTTCTCGTTGCGGAGCATGGGCTCTAGGTGCACGGGCTTCAGTAGTTGTGGTGCGTGGGCTCAGTAGTTGTGGCTCTCGGGCCCTAGAGCGCAGGCTCAGTAGTTGTGGCGCACGGGCTTAGTTGCTCCGCGGCATGTGGGATCTTCCCGGACCAGGGCTCCAACCCATGTCCCCTGCATCGGCAGGCGGATTCTTAACCACTGTGCCACCAGGGAAGTCCCCATCCCTGTTCTTTTTCTCTGCTCCCCCTCCCCACTGCCCTTAGCTCTAGAACAAACCTTATAGAGAAAGCAGAGGTCTCGATGTATGTTGCTCATAAGCGTTGACCCCTTCTTCAAGGAGCCCAGCTGTCCACAGTCAGGCATCTCTGCAGACCTTGGAGATGCTTCCTCCAGGATGCCTGATCTCATACTCAGGAGGGAGCTGGGACGCAGTGCTTGCTGAGGAGACGGCATTGGTGCCTGGGGACATGGAAGGGCCGTGATGAACAAAATGATTCTGAAATACAGCAAACCCTACCCTCATTGTTTTAAGAACAGTGTTCCATTTTCGCTCTCCTATTGTTTGTAGCAATCTCCCTGCCTCAACAGCTCCGATCTAAAGAAAAAGGAAACCTCCTTGCCCCTGTACATGTGTCAGTGGCTGCTCTCCATCTTCTTGGATGGGCGAGCCGTAGTGTGGGTCGTGGCGGCTCAGTTGTAATTGCACCATGGCGGAAGCACCTCCAAGGTGCTGCAGAGATGTGATCACCCCTGCCAGGGGAGGCGCCATGTCGCTGTCACCTCGCCCTGGCTCTACACACGGGAGAGGGGTAGACAGCTCTGTAATCTAATTCTTTAAATTTACTTATGTATTCATTTTTGCCTCGCAGCTTGCAGGATCTTAGTTCCCCGACCAGGGTTAGAACCCGGGCCCCCCCCTCAGTGAAAGTGGAGTCCTAACCCCTGGACCACCAGGGATTTCCCGAGAAGTCTGTAATCCAAACTCATGTGGCCATCCCTGACCATCCAGGAAGGTGCTGGCCTCTAGGAAGATGCTGCTGGTATCTGCCCCTTCAGATTGCTTCCTTCTCTTCTCCAGAGAACAGTTTCTCCTGGAAACTTCAGTCCTGTGTACTCAGGCCTTCTGTTCCTGCTCTCCAACCCATAGCTACACCAGTGTCGGGGACATGTGCCTCTCACCACACACCCCTTGCAAGCAACACCCATCTAGCCTGATCTTGATCCAGCGCTTCGGAGACTGCAGGGGGTCGGGGCATCCCCCTGGCTGCCGTGATTGTGCTGGATTACCTGTGGATTCCCAAGCGTTCAGATGCAATTGGAATGACTGAATCCCTGTACCTCCTTGATGGCCTTGGTTCCCTTGGGGACCCTTGTCCCACTCTTGGGGCTCCAGCTCCCAGTGCTGTCCTGAGCCCAGTGAGTCCCATAAGTGCTCTTACTTGAAAGTCTTAAGACAAACCCTCTTTCTAGGTTCTCTACCTGTGGTCTGTTGCCACCATTCTGCCACCTGCGCCGTGAGCCTGGTGGTATGTAACCATATTCCGGAGCCTTCGCCCTCTTCTCACTGATGCCACTCTACCGTCTCTTTACTCCAGGGTCTCAAGTGGGCTCTGTGCCCCATAGTCTAGAGGTCTTGTGCCAGACTGGGCAGCACCCCATTGACAGATATTTCTAGACCAATGGCTTCCACTTTTCTAATATCGTAGTGATGGAGCTGAGGATAAAGATCTGCTGGCATAGTGAAGCCACTGGCTCCAATGCAACCAAAAGGCAAAAAGTGGTCATGGAAATTCCCTGATGGCCCAGTGGTTAGGACTCGGTGCTCTCACTGCCAGGACCCAGGTTCAATCCCTGGTCGGGGAACTAAGATTCCACAAGCCATGTGTTGCAGCCAAAAAAAAACCCCACACAAACACAAACACATTTATTATCTCAGTTTCTGTGGGTCAGGAGTCCAGGCACAGCTTAGCTGGGTCCTGTCCTTGGGTCTCACAAGGCTGCAGTCAAGGGTCAGCCAGGGCTGGGGTCCTGTCTGGAGGTCCAACTGGGGAAGGACCCACTCCTAAGCTCCCTCAGGATGTTGTCAGAAGTCATGCACTTATGCTTGTAGGGCCACAAGTTCTGAGGCCCAGGACTTCTTGCCATCATTGAGGGGTTGCCCTCGACTCCTAGAGGCTGCCTGCAGTCCCTGGTCACATGGGCTTCCCTGGGGAGGCTGCTACTTCGGCAAGCCAGCAAGGACAGCCCCTAGAGTGAGTTTGCTAGCAAGACAGAGTCTACATGCTGTAATACAATTACAGATGACATCTCATCACCTCTGCCGTATTGTATTGGTTAGAAGTCAGTTGCAGGTTTTGTCCACACTCGAGGGGACTATACAAGGGCATGAACAGCAGGAGGTGGGGGTCACTGAGGGTCACCTTGGGGTCTGTCTGCCACACATCAAAATGTCATTACAAATGACACGTCAGGGTATACTTGAACCAAATATATTTTTGGAAGAACCAAAACAATTCACCAGGGTTCTGTTTTTACCCTCTATATTTGTATTTGAATTCAGTTTTCATACACATCAATAAATTCTATTTGATGACCAAAATTTTTTTTTCACATCATTTCATGGTAGAAACAGCATTCTTGCTTTCATACAAGGATGCTTAGAATTGAAGCCATGGCTTCTAAATAATTCTGTGTCTCCTCCAGGGGAATACTGGCCTAGACCCTGGGGAGCCAACCTGAACCATACAGCTGTGGCCTCGGCCCCCAGGAAGCTTGCAAACAAATACCCAGGAAACAGAGACTGCGGAGTGGGGGAGCCGTGGAAGTATGTGGGAGGAAGGCCCATCTTGGTGGAGAAAGGAGGGGGGAGGTGGGCCCTCCAGATGCTAGGAATGGCTTGTGAGGTGAGCGACAGCATGGAATTAGACGGGGAAGCGGGCAACGGGCAAGGAGTGAGGCTGGTGAGGGAAGCAGGAGCTGGAGCGTGAAGATCCTTATAACTCATGTTTGGAGTCATCAAGGGGAGCTGCAGACACAGGAGTGGAGTGACTGTCAGATTTGTACTTTAGGTCCTTGTGGCTGCGATGCAGAAAATGGACTGAAGCGGGGGCAAGGTAGCAGCAGGACATCCCCGAGAGAGGAGCCAGTGGGGCCCCGATAAGGCAGAGGCAGTGAGCCCACGAGCGCAAGGTTAGGGAGACAGAGCCAGCGTGGCGTGGTGACTGATGGGGGCCTTTCCCAAAGGTGAGAGCGGGTCCTATGGGCAGCCCTAGAGACCATCGTCTGTGGTCAAGGAGGGTTTGGAAGTTGCACAGTTTCCAGAGGGCAGAGGATGGGTGATGGGTCAGCCATTCAGTCACCTCCACAAGCTCAGACCTCAAGGACTGACTTGATGCAGGAACAGTGGGTGTTCCTGGGCAGGGGTGGGCAGCCAGGCCAGGGAGGGGGTGTGGCTGGAGGATATGAGACAAGGAGCCAGACATCTGTGTTCTGGAGGTCCTCCATTCACCAGGCTGTGCTAGGCATCAGCGTAAGCCATGCCTTCTGCCCTCGTGGAACTTTCTCTCTAGTTGGGAAGATGCTTAAGCAATCAGTAATAAAGTGTGATACCTGCTTTGAAGATGCATGTCATAGTGGGTGTGGGATGACCGAGGAAGTCTTCCTGGAAGAAGTGATGTTTAAGCAGCGACTAGAATAAGAGGTAGCCAGGAAAGGAAGGGGGGGATCGTTTAGGCAGAGGGAAGAGCAGAAGCAAAGACCTACTTACTGGATATTTATGGGGCCCACTGGGTGTCAGCCACTGTGTTAGGCCCGCAGGTGGGACAGCATGAGTGTGGTCTGACCCTAGACTGTGAAGGGAGAGCAATCAGAGTCGAAGCTGAGAAGAGGCCCGGCTGTCAGGGGTCTGGAAATTCCCATCCAGGTGTGTGCACCTGATCCTGGGAGCAAGCAGAGGAGTGGCTTGATCAGATTTGCTCTCTCTGCCTGGAGCTGGAGAATGTACAAGATCAGAGGCAGGAAGGCCAGTCGGGACACTGGTGGCAGCCATCCAGGGGAGAGGTGGCAGTGGCCTAAGCTACCACAGTGACAACTCCCACCAAAACGCACTTCTGACCCCAACCTGTGGCAGCAGAGGTCTCGGCATGGCAGGGGGCTGGGGGGGCAGGCCTGGCTGAGGGGCAATTTGGGGAAGCCTTCTGGGCCTCCCACTCCCCTCCTTTGGCCCTTGAGAGGGTCACTCAGCCTCCCCTTGGGCCCACTTGCCCCAGACAGAAGCTCAGCCTCTTGCGGAGCCAGTTACAGGGTCTGGATAGCAGGCACATTAGCAAACAGCTCTCCATAGGGGCCCTTTCCTGGGAGGGCCAAGGGGCCTTTGTCCAAGCCCCAGCTGTCATCTGGATCCGCGTGGAAAAGCCAGTCCTCTGACTAGGATAGGTGTCGAGCTAATGCCTTTACCTTTGGACAAGGCTGGTCCAGGTGTTGAGGGCATCGAGTAGGAACTCAAAAGATGTCATGAGTGACTGCATGAGCCAGTGACTCCTCAGCCCCAGGGCTTCCTGTCCATGCTCCTTGGAAACTGGGCTTCCTTGAGAAACTACTCATTCTCCAGTTGCTAAGCCAGTGAGTGGTTCTAACCCATCCCGCCCCCCAGCCCCCTTAACCCCAGGACTAGGGTACTATCTCATGGCCCTGGGCCGCCCCAGAGTTGGTCTCAGGGCTAACCAACTCTGTTGGCTGTCCCGCCCCTGCTCTTAGCTGTGCGTGTGGCACACACGGCCCCTACAGGTCATCCCATCAGACCCCACTGGGGCCCAGAATAGAGTAATTAGGATGCCTGACTCTCCACAGAACAGGCGTGGCTGTTCTTCAGGTCAAAAGCCCTATTACTCCTCGTCCAGTAACGATTTATTGTGGAGTTGCCCATCCTGGCTACTTGTTTTAGGGAAGCATCATTGTGGAGAATCAAGCAAAGAAACCCAGGCTAAGGCAGAGCTTGGGACGTGCACACAACTCCCTGATTTTTTTATGGCACAAGATTCCAGGGCACCAACTCGGGTCTATTTCCCAGACATCATAGTTAGGGGCAAGTTTCACAATGAGAAAGTCTTTGGGCACCAACTATTCCTTCACCTAAAGCCAGCAACAGTGAAAGTCGGGAGATAGAATGCGGGTGCCATTCCCTGTGCTTGGAAGGTGAGCCGGAGAGAGTTCAAGTGCTAACAGTCAGCCCAGGGGATGTGGCTACCGGGGGGCTGGGCATCTCTTCGCTTGTCCAACCCTTTGAATTTGGCTATTAATGTTACACGACGGACAGGAAGAGTGAATAACTGGCCTTTTGAGACAAAGAAGCCTTTATGCCTCTCTCTTTTTCCAGCTTCTAGCCTTCATCCCCCCCTTTTTTTTTTTTGCAGTACACGGGCCTCTCACTGTTGTGGCCTCTCCCGTTGCAGAGCACAGGCTCTGGACGCTCAGGCTCAGCGGCCATGGCTCACGGGCCCAGCAGCTCCGCGGCACGTGGGATCCTCCCGGACCGGGGCACGAACCCGTGTCCCCTGCATCGGCAGGCGGACTCTCAACCACTGTGCCACCAGGGAAGCCCCTTTAAGAACAGGACTAACTAAATGTCATGTTGAAAGTGGCCCATAGACACCTTTGAAGCCTGGTGGTAAACAAACAAGGCTTTATTATTTTTTTCCTTCATTAAAAAATTGGGGCATTGATAGCAAACCGAGAGCTTGGACCCCTGGGTTCACCCCCATGTTAAGCAAAGTAGCCCCAGAGAAAGATGGCACAGCTGACGCAGATGATGAGGTTGACGTCCAGAAGGGTTTTCACCAAGGGGTTTTCATCCAGGGAAACTATGACAGGGTCTGTTCTGCTCGGCATCTCCTCCTTGCCCTTGTTCTCCACCCCACAGAGCCACAACATGGCTTTCACCACTTTGGACTGCTTTTTGGTCATGTCACCTAAAAAGAACCCAGCAAATAAGGGTCATAAGGATGGGCTGTGTCTCCCAGGCAAGAGAGAAGAGAGACTGGGTGTGTCCCACGCACTGTGATAAATACTTTATGTTCCTTTTCTGGAAGGTATTCATTAAGACTTTGATTCTGGAAGACTCTTTAGTTCTAGCAGATTGGTATTTTGAGACTTTTCACCATCTTCAGGTGCAGAATTTCAGATGAAAAGATAGAGACCCAGCCTAACTTCAGCAAAGCACACAGCCGGTTAGCAGAGGCAGAGGTGGGTTTAGGACCCGTTCTATCTGACTTCCTCCCTGTACTGCATCGCCTGCCAGGAGGCTGAAGAGAGATGTGCGCTCTTGCAGGGAACTCTCTTTCCCCATTCAGAGCTGGGTCTGCAAAATCAGCTGCGTGTGGAGCCAGGCGGGTGACGTGTGGGAGTCAGGGGAGCTGATTTTCTTATTAAACACGTCAGCTCTACCAAGAAAGATTCTCTCATCTTTCTTGAAACACAGGGCCTTCTGGATCTATCCTTGAGTTTCCCACGGTAGGATGACATGGGTTCATATCCACAATTATTATTTTTTTTAAAGCCATGTATGATGATTAATGACAACCACAGCCTTGGGTCATGGAGACTGTAGGGACTGGTGGGGACCCTGGCTAACTGTATATTCCAGGTCTAAGGAACAGCTGCTTTGCAGCTCCAGACGACTTTTGCCATGCAGACATATGGGCTCCATGTTGCCAGATATTCCAGTTTTTCAAGAGAAGATGGAAATCTGGAATTTTATGTGAAATATCACAATTTTTAAATGTTAACTCACATTTTATTAAAAGAGTAGGTGAGCTAAAGCAAAATATGCCTGCAAGCTGCCAGTTTAAAACCAGTCATTTAGAGAATGCCAGCAGTACCCCAGCCTACCACATGGAGTTTTGGGAGGATCAAATGAACCATGTTTTAGTAGGCACTCAACAAACACTGGCTCTAATTTTCCACCTGTTGAAAGTTACTAACCCTTCCAGTGGCCAGAGAGTGAGGGAGGACCAGACCCTGGGAGTCAGGCGATGCTAAAATTCCAAGTGTGCCCATTTTCTGGCTTGTGATTTGGTAGAAAAATTTCCCCTTAATTATATGATGCTTCTTGAGGTTCCTACTGTAACTGAAGAGCAAAGCAACTCACAGCTGTGGTTTTGGGGCATGTTTTCTTGGACAATCTCGAACTGGACGTTGGTTCTGCTGGCCTCTGGTGTCCTGTTCTGAGAGAGGGTAAGAGGCGAGGGAGTTGCCGGTGGCACCTGTTCCTTCTGAACCATGGGGTCATGGCGAGTAAACCAGGTCAAGCGACTGACCTAGGGAGCAGAGATGAACTGTGAGATGGGGTGGAGCGGTGACTTGCATCCCTTTCTCCCACCGCCTTCCAACCCCAAGCTCAGCCTTCACACCCGAGTCTCTCCCAGTCTTGCCCTCTCACTCCACCCTCCAGAAAGCTTCAGCTCCCAGCACTCTTCAAAATCAATGGATATTTCCCCCACTCAGTCCCCCATCTTTCTTGGACAGCCCTAATTCTCCAGTGGGGATCTCACCCTTCCTCACTCTAGTCCCCAGAGCTTAACCCTAGCCCGTGGGTGTGGGGGGAACCCTGTGATCACATGCAGCTCATCCATGTCTCTGGCCACGGGGAGTAAGTTGGTTCATGGGTGATCATGTGTCTTGAGCTGACTCCATCAACGGGCATCAGGAACTTCACTGGAAATGCTGGGACAAAAACGCTTATGCTTTTGCTTAATGAGAATAAGAGAGGATGTATCCCTAAAAGCTGCTGGGCCCACAAGGGGTCTGAGAACAGAAGGAGAGGTGAGAGATGAATTCTGATGGTCTTTTCAGTACCCTGAAATCAAGTTCTTCCCAAGACCCAGCCCTGGACTTTTCAGCTTTTTGAACAATCAGTCCTCTTCACTGAAGTCAATTGGGTTTTCTGTCACTAGCAGTGAAGGGTCTCAACGGATACAGTGTCAAACCCAAAAGTACCATCTCCTTGGAGGGCGGCTCTGTGAACCAGCTTACGACGGACACAGTGATCAGGGTGACGGAGGACAGAATCATGGAGAAGTAGAGGTAGTGGACATCCTTTACCACAGCTGGCCGCTCATCTGGCTGGTCACACCGAGGCTGCACGTAAATGAAGTCCAGAACCAGACGAACCAAGCCTAGGAGAAGGCCCAAGATGAGACCGAAGAAGGCACCCTGCGAATCAGAGCAAGGCCGTCTTAGACACGGGCAGGGCTGTGGGGCGTCCGGCACAGGCCTCCGGAAACCTCAGCAAGCCCCCTCAAGAGCGTGGCTTTCTAGCGACGGTCACAGCAGGGGTCAGTGATTCGAAAAGGGCTGGAGATACTTATCTGTTTATCTTTTACATAGAATTAATCAATGACATATAATTCCCTGTTAATTCAGCTTCCCTGTTTAAGGACAAAATGCATCAAAATAGAACCCTCATTGCTTTTTTTTTTTTTTTTTTTTTTTTTTGCGTTACGCGGGCCTCTCACTGTGTGGCCTCTCCCGTTGCGGAGGACAGGCTCCGGACGCGCAGGCTCAGCGGCCATGGCTCACGGGCCCAGCCGCTCCGCGGCATGTGGGATCCTCCCAGACCGGGGCACGAACCCGTGTCCCCTGCATCGGCAGGCGGACTCCCAACCACTGCGCCACCAGGGAAGCCCCCTCATTGCTTTTTTTTCAAAAGCCAGCTAACACCTGCCCTGTATCTTCCCACACAGAACTCATCCTCCCTAATGACACCTGATATCCTCATGTCCCTCTCCAGTCCCCTTCTCTCCCATCCGATGGGCTGAAGGGCTGATCCAGAGCTACCTTTTCGTTGGTCCGCTTCCAGAAACATCCCATGATGAAGACCACAGCCACGGGAGGCTGCAGGTAGGAGCTGATGGACTGGATGTAGATGAAGAGTTGGCCGCCCTGGCTGGCCTGGACCACAGGGATCCAGAGGATGGAGACCAATACCAGCAGCAACACAAACACCCTGGTGCCGGATGGAAAGAGACCCCCCCGCACCCATTAGTGTTTTATCTCCCCTGAACACTTCTCTCTCTTTTTTATAGCTTTTCGGAGGTAGAATTTATATGCCATAAGATCCACCCATTATAAGTATGCAATCCAGTAACTTTTAGTAAGTTTATAGAGTGGTGCAACCAACACCACAATCAAGTTTTAGAACTTCCATCACTCCAAAAATTCCCCCATGCCCATTTACAACTTATTCTTGTTCCCACCCTAAATAAGCACTTATCTACTTCTGTCTCTGTAGGTTTGCCTTTTCTGGACGTTTCAAGTAAATGGTATCATACAATATGTGGTCTTTTGCAGTTGGCTTCTTTCACTTAGCGTGTCTTAGCATGAGGTTCATCACATATCGCGTATCAATATTTCATTCCTTTTTATTGTTGAAAAATATTCCATTGAGTGGATACGCCATTGTGTACCATTGTTTGTCCTTCACCCATCAGTGGACATTTGGATTGTTTCTACTTTTTGGCTATCGTAAAAAATGCTGCTATGAACATTTGTATACAAGTCTTTGTACAGCCAGATGGTTTTATTTCTAGGGATGCAATTGCTGGGTCACATGGTAAGTTTATACTTAGCTTTTTAAGAAAATACCAAACTGCTTTTGAACAGTTGAACCATTCTACATCCCCACATGCAATGCACAAGAGTTCCAACTTCTCTGCCTTCCTGTCTGCCTTTTTGATTATAGCCACTCTAGTGGGTGTGTAGTGGTATCCTGCAGGAACTTTCTAGACTAGAATCTCGCTTTTTAGATTATTCTAGATGACAAGTCCTTTGTCAGATATATGGCTTGCAAATATTTTCTCCCAATCTGTGGCTTGTTTCTTTTTTTTTTTTTTAATGGATTATGCTTTTGATGTCATACCTCTCCCTAACCCAAGGCTGAGACAGCCCTTAGGTATACCTTCTTGAGGGGCAGAGTCCCAAGATGCTTATTAGCATATATTTTAAATAAAATGTACATGGCACTCACTTCGGTCATTTTCATCCCCCCCCAATTAGATATCAGGACTTTGCACAAGACTTGTTAGAGAAACCTTGCCCCCAACCCCCAGAACACCCTCCTCCCTTTTACCTGGCTAACTCCTATTCACCCCTCAGGTCCCAGTCCAAGTTGAAGACTTTTCCTCTGGCTCCCTAGGTGTCCTGGCTCCTCCATCATAACATTCACTGCGGTTATAACTACCTGTTTACTTATCCTTTTCTTCTTCTAGCTCCACAAAGGCAAAACTGAGTCTTTTCTTTTCACTGCTATATGCCCAGCACCTGGCACGTAGTAGGTGCTCACTGAATAGCTCTTGAATGAATGAATGCCTTACTCATCCACAGAGCCCTGATGTACTTCACCTTTGCCATCAGAGGAGGCTGAGACAGCCTGGAGAAGTCGAAGGCTGGACTTTCCCTCTGGGTGGCTCAGCTTTCTCCTCCCTGGGTTACCTGGACTTTTCACACCCCTGCCTGGCGCCAACCCAGTAAGACTTTACCTGCCCACAATCATGAGCTCCTTCTCAGAGGCCCGAGGCCGGAGATGATTCCAGAGGTCCATGGTGAAGATGGTGCTGGCACTGTTAAAGATGGAGGTGAGGGAGGACATGAGCGCCGCCACCATCACAGCCATCATTAGCCCGCGGAGCCCTGGGGGCAGAAGGGAGGTCTTTGGGCCTCGGGCTTTTTCTACCTTCACCGCTGACCCCATTTCCCAGGCCCATAGCCAGCTGGTCCAGAGAGGTTCAACTCGGAGGAGGCGGAGCTCAGGGGTGGGAGCCAACAGGAGGGACTCAGAGGGGTGGGTGGGGCAGAGCTCCCTGCGTAGCCAGGGCCGGAGCTTTATTTGGGGGCTTAGTTCCTCAGCCCAGAGCCCATTCTTTCCCACAGCCCTCCCATCTTGTCCCCCTCCTCAGATTAGAGCCCAAGCCAATGTCCTCCTTTCTGGGTGCCCTGGGGGGACTCAACTGAGGGGTGAAGGGACCATTACCTGTAGGCAGGAGTTCCAGCACAAGTTTGGGATACGCGATGTCAGAGCAGCCGGCGGGGTTGCTACAGACCTTCTGGCAGATTTCTGGGTCTGCGCAAGCCACTTGGTCTATGGAGGAAACAAGCCCAGAGCTAAGCAGACGGACCCTCAGAGGCCCAGGCCCGGCCCAAACACGGCCTGGCGCAGGCCAGCACCAGGAGACAGGGCTACTGTAAATAAGTGTACAGTCCAATTAAATAAAAAGGAGCCTAGACTTAATAAACCGTGGCCTTGTTACTTAACCATTCTGGACCTCAGTTGCCGTATCTGCAAAACTGGGACAGTAACAGAACTCTACTTCCTAAGATTATGGTGAGGATTAAATGAAATGACATACATCACACACTCAGCACAGAGTCTGGGACACAGGAAGTGCTGAATGCATTTCAGCTGTACTATTGTAACCCGAAAAAAGCCGAGACACCTCACGGCCAGTCCCAGCACAGTGCCCGACATCAGGCTCCCTAAGCCCCCCAAAAGGACACGAGCAATCTACATCTTTACCTAAGTTCATCGGAAGTGCAAAGGAGAATGCCATCACTTGACACATGGCAAATATTTTAAAAGTTCCTCTTTTCCCCATCTCCTTCTCAACAGTATACATAGTTCAACAGCTGTTCCTCAGTTTAGACTCATAAGAACCCAACCAGGCTCTGAATTTCCCTCTCCTCCTCTCTCTCCATTTCTGTATCAATTCTTTTCTCTCCTGAACAGCATTTTGATTTTCTAGTGTAAATCCATCCAGACTTCCTGGCACCTCTAGTTCTTCATCTCTATTATGATGAACACATGCCAAGCTTAGAAGCATAGACCTCCTGCTTGGAAGACAGAAGAAGAGATTTAAAAATTATACGAGCGTATGGCACAGAGTAGATGCTCGATACGTTTTTCTTGGGGAGAGACTAGCTATCTCATTATTAGTGTAATCTTTACAGAGGGGAAGGGACCTGGTTATAATCACCCAGCAAGGTCATGTCGGAGACAGAACGGGTCTCTCAATCCAGCGCAATCTCTCAGAGAAGGAAGGCCAAGTTTCAGTGGTCTGGCACGTGTGTTTGAATGATAGCTTTCTTGTTACTTTCTGTCTTCCTCATATCTGAGCTGAGCCACGCTCCTCACCACCAGCTCAATGCCAACACACCACTTACCCCCGCTGGACCACTTATAAATCCTCAAGTCTCTTTGGCCAGCTGCATCCAGGAATAATTCCCATAAATAACCCCTACACCCTCCCTCTGCTCAATCCAAAGGCTTCTGTCCTTCTTCCTCATTCTAACGAGTAACACTGCCTTCCGTCCCACCTTCTATGGCAAGTGGGAACGACGTCGAGCCTCAGTTTAGGGGTGGGCTTGGAGCCTTTCACTGCCCACACCCATCTCCTCCCCCGTTCTGATGCAGTATCAATGATCATGTAGCTGAGGCCTCAAATTCACAAGTGGCCTCAAATAGAGATGTTCGATAGTATCTCCAGATGAGGTGGTATGTCTAGTCTTTATATTTTTATATGTGTTAAAACTGTTCATTTAATAAATGTAAACATTTAAAGTACATCATAACTTTAAAATCTAATATTGTTGGGTTTTTTTAATTTAAAATTTTTTATTGAAGTATAGTTGTATAGTATAGATGTTTACAATGTTTCAGGTGTACAGCAAAGTGATTCATATATAAAAAGAATATAGTTCCCTGTGCTCTATAGTAGGTCCTTGTTGTTTATTTTATATATAGTAGCGTGTATCTGTTAACCTCAAATCCCTAATTCATCCCTCCCCTAATATTATTGATTCTGGTTTCTTTGGGGGTTTTTTTGCCACACCATGTGGCTTGTGGGATCTTAGTTCCCCAAGCAGGGATCGAACCTGGGACCCCTGCAGTGGAAGCGTGGAGTCTTAACCACTGGACCGCCAGGGAATTCTCGATCCTTCATTTGCTTTTTTAAGATAGCATAATACCTAAGAAATGGAAATCACACCAGGCCCCTTCATCCATTAGGAAGCCCAAGGACTATCTGGTCTTTGTAAAGTTTCTCCACTCACTGTTATGTCTTGTCAAAGCTGGGACCCTTCCCTCCACTTACATCCACCAATGGGAGAGGAAATGGGTGCTGTGGCCACAATTCATAATACAAGTAACAATTGCTATGGAATAAAAGTAGATGCCTCCAAAACTCTGATTCAGCCTTAGACAAAATTAAGACCGCAGACCAAAAATGATATTTGACAGGAAGTATTGAGAAGAAACAACCTCGTTGAGAAAAATGCTTTTGAGAGGTCAAAGCTCTTGGCTTGTTTATGACTTGTCTGCGGAAGTTTAGGAGAAGATTAGATAATAGTTATATTCCTGTGGCCAGAACATGGTATGGAGCCTCCCAAGCGGGGCGAAGATCTTGCTTATGTTCCAGTCTTGTGGGTTTGGACTCTTGTTGTCCAAAAGCTCCTCTCTTCAAGGGACACCAAGAAGGAGCAAGACTCCCCCTGAAATCATTCATTTAATGACCTAGTTTTTGTTTAACCTTCTAGGAATGCAACCTTCAACCATGAAACACATGACAGACACAAAGTTTATAAAGCATGTTTAGGGCAGAAAATTGTGTTTGTTCGTTCAGGCTAAAGAACATGTTCATCACAGGGAAACTAGTTGGCTCAGCTAAGTTATAAATGAAACCAACAGCCTTGTGATTGTTAACCCACCATTCTCTAATATCAGCTCACCTGTCTTGGGTGAATTAATCAACCATTTCATATATGGAGTGGATTCCCTTGTCAGGTCCTGTGATGCTTGACATAAAGGATGGCTCTAGCAGAGTCCAATCCAAACACAGCGCCAAACCTCCTTCTTCCAAATGCCAACATTCATGGAAGTTCACTACGACTCGGATGCCGCAAATAAACACTGTACATATACACCTTCTCATGTAATCTTCACAACTCCATGGGGAAGTTTTGCTATTATGCCTATTTCAGAGACAAGTAAACTGAGGCCCCTAGAGACTAACAACATCCCCAAATCATAAAGCTAGTATCGTGGATAGGATTCAAAACCTTAGCTTATTCCAAAGTTCAGGTGGAGATGATTGGCTTTGTAAACAGGAACATTTCTAGACTCTTGTGTTTCATTGTTTCGAGGGTTGTTTTGTTTCTTTCTTGGTTTCCACTAGAGTTCCTTTATAAGTGGGCGCTATTCCTTGGATGGACTAAATGGAAGAGGATGTTGTCCACGTTCAAGAGAGCTCAGGATCAGAGCATCATTTTAGGCAGTGCTGGACCCATTTGAAGATTCAGCAGGTTGCTGATGAAGCTGAGATGGAGAGAAGAGTGGAAGTGGGTAGGAACAGTGGCCCTTTAGACCAGGGCTTCTCAATCTTCTGCCAGGCATCACCCCCAGAGATTCGGATTCAAAAGGTCTTGGACGGGACCCGAAAGTTTGCATTTTTAACAAGTTCCAAGACAACCCTGATGCTGCTAGACTGGGAACCACACTTTGAGAAGCTCCAGTCAAGACCTTCAAATGCACCACACCTACCTCACCATCTCCACCCTACCTCACTCTCTTAAATTCCTTTCGCACTATTGCTAGTACCAAATGCTAGAGTGTCTTGATATCAATTTTCTCTTACTTTTTCACGAGTACCAGACTCGTCTGTTATGTTATAAACTCCCTAGGGGCGTGGAATGTGGCATTATGTTTCACTTAACAACCGTTATTGACTGGCTGACTGCTGAGAGTGAGGCTCAGGGTCTTGTTATTGATCATCCTGATACTGGTCCGAAGTACTGATGTGATTTCCTGAGAGAGACAGTAGCATGATTAAGAGTCAGGTTTTGGAGGCAGATGCCCCCGGATTTAAATCTTGGCTTACCCAGCCCTAGCCAAGTAACTTCCAGCAAGTCCCCTAACCTAGGAGTGATCTAGAGTCCTCTTTTTTCCTTACCAGCTTCATCCAACCCATCATTCATCTGGTTGGCTCCGCTCTAAATTATATTTTCAAACCATCCCCATGAATAAACTGTTGCCTCTTCACAGAGGCCTTCCCTGGAAACCCTGTCATAGGAGCCCCTGCCCAGCATTCCCTATGATGTTTCCCTATGCATTTTCCTCACAGCACTTAGCGCAATCAATGAATAGCTCACTTTCGTATTTTTTGTCTCCTTCACCACTAAAACGTAATCCCCCCCAACAGCAGGGATACTGTATGTCTTGTTCCCTTATGGATCCCCAGGCTCTTCTAGAAAAAGGCCTGGCAGATAATTGGCTTTCAAAATATTTGTTGAATCCATGGCAGAATAATAAATGAGTGAATCAATTAATTTCTCTGAGCTTTAATTTCTTCCTTTCTTTTGGCCACGCGGATTGCTGGATCTTAGTTCCCCGACCAGAGATTGAACCCACACCCTCGGCAGTGCAAGCGTGGAGTCCTAACCACTGGACTGCCAGGGAATTCCCTGATTTCTTTACCTATAAATGAAAATAACAATAGTACCTATCTCATAAGGTTCTTTTGAGGAATCAATGAGATAAAACATGTATAGAATAATAAAAGTGGCATGTTTACCATGTGCCAGGGACTGTTTTAAGCCTTAGGAAATATTATCCCCATTTTACAAGTGAGGAAACAGAAGCACTTAACAGAAATTAAGTGACTTATTCAAGGTCACAGGAGCCAGGAATTGTCAGAGCCAAGGTTCAGGCAAGGCATTTCAGATCAGTGTTCATATACATAACCGCCCCACTCTTCTGCAAAGCTCCTCACACGGGGACTGGCCCTTAGCACAATGAATGTTGGTTGCTTTAAGCCACTTTCTTTGTTCATATGTCGCCTTGCCCCTTAGCTGTATATTTTCCATCAAGTCACCATAAAACCAAGATCCCAGTTCTTATCCTCATCTGGGATTTTTCAAGCCTTGTGCCGCTTCCCTGGAAAGAGGACCGATGGCTCTGGGTTCGTCATCCATCAGGGCTGGAGAAGCGCAATCCCAGCATCTGGCACCACGGACGGCTCCCCATCCTTTCTCTTCCCCAAGTCCTTCCACCTAATCCATAGTTCTAAATTATTTTGACAAAACTTCTGGACTGGGGCTTCCCTGGTGGCGCAGTGGTTGAGAGTCTGCCTGATAATGCAGGGGACAGGGGTTCGAGCCCTGGTCTGGGAGGACCCCACATGCTGCGGAGCAACTAGCCCCGTGAGCCACAACTACTGAGCCTGCGCGTCTGCAGCCTGTGCTCCGCAACAAGAGAGGCCGCGATAGTGAGAGGCCCGCGCACTGCGATGAAGAGTGGCCCCCGCTTGCAGCAACTAGAGAAAGCCCTCGCACAGGAACGAAGACCCAACACAGCCCAAAATAAATAAATTAATTAATTAATTTAAACAAAAACAAAAAACTTCTGGACTAACCATTTCATCCTACCCTTTCTTTACCCCTGCAACGTCATGTAAGATAAGGCATAGGGGAGGGAGATTTCTGCCCGTTTGAGTTAATAACAGCTTGGGTCAATACAGGGTTAAACTTAATGAGGCAGAAAGGAGGTTTCTTCCACGCAGATCACCAGTTCCTGACATCACAGTGACTCCCAATAACATCCCCCACCCCTAGTCCTGTTTAATCCCCATGCTGCAAACCTCATCCCTCTACCAAGTTTAAAAAAAAAGAAAAAAAGGCTAAGACAGATACTCTAGAGGTTTTGATATCCCTGATTTTGTTAAGAAAAGGAACCCCCAAAGGGTTCTATTGGGCCGAAGTTGCCAAACCACTGGGTTCAAACATTGAAGTGTGAGGGGAGCCCTCACATGAGATTTCAGGGAGCTGACATCTGGAACCATGAGATTTTAGCCTAGTTTGTGGTTTCAGAAAATACATAGTTGAGGCGAGGCCCCAGATAGTTCTCCATTTGATTTGGCCTGAGACATTAATAGGACGTCCTCATTGAACCAATGTTGGGAAACAGCACTGAGTTAGTAGTTGCCGGGATGGAGACACCTCAGCTGAATCGCCAGGAAGGGACTCCAGCTGCATTCTTGAGGGGCAGTCAGTAAGATGTTCAGAACACTTCACAGGGTCTGAGACTCACAGACAACCTCTCCTCCCAACTGTCTTCTTACCTGGAAAGAGGACACGGCTGACCATACCAGGGAACACCATGATGAAAAGCGGCAGGACCTTCAGGTATGCGGCCATCAGAGAGCCTCCTTTGGCATGGGACAGGTTCTTGGCAGCCAGAGTCCGCTGAACAATCACCTGGAAAACAGTGGTGTGGTTGGAAGTTGAGATAGATTTCTCTTAAGGCCAACTAGGTGCGCATGGCTTCTTTGTAGGCATAGTAGACCCAGGAGCTCGGTTTGCCTGCCTTCTCTAAGGAAACATCTCTCCTATTCTCAATCCCTGTGATCCAGTGGTCCAGTTGGGGTAGCTATACCAAGGCAGAGAAATCAAGAACGGGAAGGAGGATAGAAGAGGAATGCAAATACTTTGCTAGGAGTGATGAGTTAAGAGAAAGAGAGGATCTGAGATATTGCTACCAACAGGATTGGCATGTCTGGACTTGTAGTTACTGCATACGGTGTGCCTAGGTCTTATCCTGACCCCCTTCTCTCTGTTGGGTGGCATAAGGTAGGTCTTGTTAAGATTTATCCACTTAGAACAGATTGGTGGTTGCCAGAGACAAAGGGTGGCAGGTGGGCAAAATGGATGAAGGGGATGGGAAAGTATAAATTTCAGTTATAAAATAAATAAGTCCTAGGGATGTAGTATACAGCATGGTGACTATAGTTAATAATACTGGATTGCATATTTTTAAGTTGTTAAGAGAATAGATCTTAAAAGTTCTCATCACACACAAAAAAGGTCTCGTCACAAGAAAAAAAATTGTATCAATAACTGATGGTGATGAATATTAACTAGATTTATTTTGGTGATGATTTTGCAATATCGAGTAACTAAAACGATTTATCCACTCAAAGGGAATGACATGTTCTAGAGTGTTTTCTGAGTAGAAGACTGGTCTCCCAAAATCCTGCTCCAGGCTTCAGATTGAATCTACATGAACTCAGAACTTTCTCTACTATTTCCTTAGGCTTTGGATCTTGAAGCATCTGGAGAAGTTGCAGAGGCCTTGGTGAGTTACTAGAGCTTTTATGAGTTGGTTCAGTGAACTGTGGACAAGAGGAGTGAAATGCCATTACCATTATGGTGCTGTGGTGAGCAGGACAAAGTGGGAATTCTTCCCATTTTTTTAAATAATGTTCATCAACGGCATAGGCTTCCCAGAGCATCCTGCTGTTTCTTTTGAAACCCATTCCCTCTCCACAAGGCTACCCTGTCATCTTGGGCACGGAATCTGCCTGATCCAGGGGTAGGCACCTGACTCACCCCATGCCAATCAGAGCCCTTACACAGGGTATTTGGATTTGGGACTTGGAGAGTTGTCAGTCTCTCTGCAGTTGGTCTGCAGTGAGAGACCATGAAGTCAGCAGGTAAGAGAGAAAGACAATGGAGAAAGAAACCAGAAAAACTTCCAGCACTTTCTGAAGGCTAGTTCAGCTTCCTGCCGTTCGTATTCCATGAGCTAATAAATCCCCTACCCTTTTCCTAAGCTGGTTTAAATTTGATTATTCTTTCTGTGACTTGCAACCAAGTGTACCCTCACCTGCACAGATCATTATTATTGGTTTGGATGTTGTCAGTGAAAGACTCTAAAACGTGGCATCAGCTTATGTGTGGAAAGATGAAGGAGCAGTGAGGATCCCTCTATCCAGAGCTGGGAAGTCAGCTGTTTAACTGTTACCTGTCATTTCTCAGGACTCCAAACACACACCTACTGGGCTTTCTAGAACACTTAACAATGTGATAGTTACATGGAACGATACAGCAACTATAGAATACTTTTTACTGCTTCATTAAGGTGCCAAGAAGAGGCATGCAAGCTTCAGTCCTTGTCGGTCCATCTGGAAGCAGAGAGGACAGAATTTAGAGCTTTGGAAAACCAAGCCCTTTCGACAGGAGCTCCAAAGCTGTGACTGAGCAGAATGCTGGCTTTTATTCCCAGGAAGCGGAGCCTCCAGCTGAGTAAGTTTTAAGAGACTTGTGCTGCTCAAAACCCCACAAGCCCCGGGAAGAGCGTGTCGCCCTGTACGGCAACCCCTGGACCCAAGTAATGGAGCATGACTCATAGGAATGTTATGAAAATCAATGAGTTAACATATAGGAAATGCTTATATCAGTCACTGGTAGATGGTCCAGCATCAATCAGTGTTTGTGTCATTACGATTATCGATTGTGATTTACCTCTTCCGTCTCTGCCCGGGAAGATTAGGAACATGCCCCCAGTCAGTGAACAGTGAAGGCTGCTTTGTCTTTCTCCTGCTCTGAAATGAGCTACGTAGGGCAGCACCAGCCCAAGGGACTAACACAGTCTTTGGACTCAAAAGAATTCAGCTCAGCAGCCGCAAAACCAGAAGTCGTGGGGTCCAAGGAGGGCTTGGGTTTCTGGCCCCTCTGGCCCTGCCTGCCCTTTGGAAGAAGATCAAGTCATCCCGGATTAATTAAGTCCCCAGGCTCTTGAACAATGCGAGGTGGGTTGGAGGTGGGCTTCAAGGGTTGCACACTGGAATCCCAGCTAGTAAGGGTGTGAGGCATCTCAAGGAAATATTTGTATAGATTAATAAATATAAGCTGTTGAACCATGTCAAGACCAGTAGCATGAAACCATAGCAAAGGGCTTCCCTGGTGGCGCAGTGGTTGAGAGTCCGCCTGCCGATGCAGGGGACACGGGTTCGTGCCCCGGTCCGAGAGGATCCCACATGCCGCGGAGCGGCTGGGCCCGTGAGCCATGGCCGCTGAACCTGCACGTCCAGAGCCTGTGCTCCACGACGGGAGAGGCCACAACAGTGAGAGGCCCACGTACCGCAAAAAAAAAAAAAAAAAAAAAGCAAAAATGTAAATGTTTTAAACAGTTTATTAAATGAGCCTGCAACAAAAAAGACTATGAGCAAATTCCTAATGCTCCCCTTTTTCACAATTATTAGTAACCCCGCTAATGAGGAAACAGAGGCTCAGAGATCTTAGACGGTGTGCCAAGGTTATGCCACCTGAACTTGATTCCAGGTCTGTTAAGGTTAAAGCCCAGGCTGTTAGCCTCCATCTGAGCTGTCTCCCAGGGTCTCTCCAGCCTGAGACTTGCTAAGGAAGAGGAGGGGTGCTCTCTCTTAAAGGGGCAGTATTGCACCCATCTCTAGCTCTTGGTTTCTAGGTCTTCACTCAGGAGTTCTGACCCTTGGGGTGACCTGGATTCACTCTCTGCAGTGTCCCCTCCATCAATTCAGTGGCCCGACTCCATGATCATTATTTTATTTAAAGTCTCATCAGCCCTGAATATGAAATAGGGCTTCCAAAATGGCACACAGATCTCTGATCATTAATGTAATGGAAAAAGCCATTTCAACAGATGATATATTCACAGGGTTTGAAACCTGAGAAAGTATAAACAGGTGTGCAGTGAAATGGCTTCCATCCATCCTGGCACATCTGCCCACCTCCCTGCCCACAGGTAACTGCTCTTAGTTTTATATACATCCATCCGGAGTTTCCTTCAGCACATACAAGCAAATGCAAATATGGATTCTATCCCCCCACACACACCTTTTAACACAAAAGGGCTTATTATACACACCACAGTGCCTTTTGCTTTTCTCATTTCTTTCTTCACACCAGTTATATATTTGCTTTAAGGGCTTTGCTTTGGCGGGTCCCTCTGCCTAAAACTCTCCTCCCCAACAATCACCAGAGCCCACTCACTCTCCTTAGCTCAGAGGTCACTTCTTAACCATGACTCCCCTAATCACTCTATTTTAGATGACACTCCCACACCCTCCATTTCTACCACCCCCGCCTCTGCTTGTTTTTTTTTTTAATGACAGTTATCACCTTTTAACATTCCCCATAATTTATTTATTGCCTGTCTACCTCCACCAGAAGAAGGTGAGCTCCAAGAGCCTGTTTGATTTGTTTACTTGTGATTTCCAAGTGGCTGGCACATAGAGGACACCTAGTGAGTATTTGTGGAGCAAATAATACCTATACCAGTTTTAACCTCTCTTTAAAATGTTTCATCTCTCTTGCTTACTGGATCCTTCCAGACACCCAGCAGGATGTATCAAGCTTTCCCCTTTGCAAATATCAGTAGCTTTGGATTTGCTGTGACATGAATAAGAATAAGAAGATAACACGTAGAGCAGTAGAAAGAAAGAAGTTCTCAAGGATGTTTGGGGAGAAATGCAAATAAGAGAACAGATAGCGGGAGAAAAGAACCCAGCCTCCAGATACTCCAAGGAAGGAAGCGTCCCCGAGAGCAGCTTTCTCAGCCTGCTGCCCTGTACCTGATCGGTGCACCAGTACCAGAGGGATGGGATGGACATTCCAAATAGGATCCCAGGCCACGGGAGATCAGATGTCAGTGGGTCTCGGAAAATATGGAAGGCGTCTTCCCGGGGCAGCCCGCAGCTGTTGTTCCCACTCCGGTTGCTGGCCACAGCCAAGAAGTATTTCTCTTCCAGGCCTTCCAACCCGCCAACTGCAGCAAAACCTAGTATTCAGAGGAAACCCAAATTTGCCAGGCACTCAGACTGATCCACAGCAACTCATGAGGGAATGGCTGGAGATTGGTGAAATCCTACTTAGAACAGAGATACCAAGGAAGTTAGTTGACTTAAAGGTTCTTCGTCTTTTTTTTTTTTCATGCCTTTGGTAGTGACTATGGATGGCTTCTCAGAATAATATTCCTAAATATACAATACAAAATACATAGATTGTAAAGAAAACCAAATATGTTGAAAGCACCCATCAAACCATAAAAACTCTGATGTAGTAATTTATTTATTTGCTCCATTAAGTAGAAAGACCCCACAGTGGGTCAAATAACAATTTCGTTTTAAAATAACCATGGACACAGTGTTTCAATACATCAGAAGCAACTGTAAAAACATTTGGATAAAAACCTCGGGGGGTATATTTTGGTATCAAAGTCACAGATATTGCAAATTTTCCTGTGGTTTCTTGCCTACACTAATCATTGAAAGATGCTAATATGAAAATAGAGATGAATTTCTTTCCCATCCAAGATTCACAAAACCCATGAATTCTGTCCAGGTTAAGAAAGCCTGCCTTAAGGAAACATTCTTTCACCTCTGAACTTCTTCTCAGCTACTCTCAATTCATGGTATCGCAAGAGTGGTCCAAGTAACTTATGGCCTTGAGCAAGTCACTTCCCTGTCTGAGATTCGGTTTCCTCATCTGCAGGTGGGGATAATGTAGCACCAACCTCATAGGGCTGGAAAAAGACAGTGAGAAAATGCACAGCATCTGGCACAAATGTGTGTTGTCCTTAAAAAATAATAAAGCACTGCAATTTGCAGATAATTTGCTTCTTTTCATTAATTGAACAGATTCAAGGTTATCCCCAAAATAACATTGCTCTCACTGGATTACGTTCTGGAAGGTTGTGTTTGTCTTTTTGTTGTTGTTTTGTCTTTTTCTTGTGTTTTATTTTTGGTGTTTTGTTTGTTTCTTTGTTTTTTGGCATGGAAGAGAAGGGGTTGGTGTTACCACTTGAGTAGGAATGATACGTAATCTGCAGCCTGGCTTATTTTTGCTGAAGGTTGTGGTGAACAGTGGCTACTGGGGGAAAAATACTGTGATGATAAATTTTTGTCATGCTTTTTTTTCCCTGAAAAATTATTTTGTGGTAGTGGGAGGGAGGGAATTTTTATTAATAATTGGACCTGCCCATCTGAGTGTGTAAAGCACATACATATAGATAATAGCAGGTAGAAAGGCTGAGAAAAGAATCACCCCAGGATGGGTGAAAATAAAGTAGGCAGAGCATCGTAAACTTTAATGTACACACAAATCGCCTGGGAACCATTAAAAAGCATATCCTGATTCAGCAAGTCTGCAGTGGTGCCTGGGATTCTGCCCTTCTAATGGGCTCCCAGTTGACACTGATGCTGCTGGTCCCTGGACCACAGTCTGAGTAGCACCCATGTAGGAGACATCAGGGTACCAAATGAAATTTGGAATCCTTTTGGTATAAAGGAAAGTGGGGGATCTTGATTTCAGTCACTTTAATAAGCTCCATTTTAGGTCAGTTTTTCAGTTTCTCTTTTTTGTTTGTTTGTTTGTTTTGGGGGTTTTTTTTTGCGGTATGTGGGCCTCTCACTGTTGTGGCTTCTCCCGTTGCGGAGCGCAGGCTCAACAGCCATGGCTCACGGGCCCAGCCACTCCACGGCATGTGGGATCTTCCCGGACCGGGGCACGAACCTGCGTCCTCTGCATCGGCAGGCAGGAAGGCACAATGTTAAGGTAAAAATTCCTGCCTATACTCTTTGACTCCTGCTCTTAGACTCTTCCCACAAAAGTTATTACCACATTATCTCCCCACTATTATCAACAGGGAGTATGATGGGGAAGGAAGGGTATGAGATCTGAAGTCAGTCTGACTGGGTTTGAATCCTGGCTTTGAATTCTAACTTTGTGACCTTGAGCTAACAGTTGGTGCCTTAATTTTCTCATCCAACAAAAGGGGTAAAAATAATACTGATATCATTGGGTTGTTATGAGCATTAAATGATAAAACATCTGGATCACTAGTGTTTTAATAGGTATTCATTTATGAACTTTTAATTTTGAGATAATTATAGACATACAGAAGAATTGTATAAGTAGTACAGAGAGTTCCCATACACCTTCTCCTAGTGTCACTGTCTTACATAAGCAAAGTACAGTTACAGAAACTAAGAAATTAACATTGGTGCCTTACTATTAACTACAGTATGGGCTGTTCAATTTGCACCACTAATGTTCTTTTTCTCTTCTGGGATCCAATCCAGGATCTCACACTGTGTTTATTTATGCTTCCTCCTTTCTCTGTAGTTCCTCAGTCTTTCCTTATTTTTCATGTCCTTGATACTTTTGAAGAATACTGGTCATTGTAGTGTGTAAAATGTCCCTTAATTTGGGTTTGCCTGATGTTTATTTACGATGAAGTTGAGGTTATATATTTTGGCAAGAATGGCACAGAGGTGATGCTGTGTCCTTCTCAATGTACCATATCAGGAGCTACATACTGGTACGTCTGATTACTGTAATATCAGTTAATATGCCTTGATCGCTTAGTTACAGTGGCACGTGCCATGTTTCTCCACTGTAAAGTGGCTATATTGCCCTTTGTAATTAATAAATATTTTGGACGTGATACTTTGAAACCAAGCAAATATCTTATTTCTTCATAAACTCTCATGCGCTGACTTCAGCATTTATCATTGGATCTTGTCTATAGCAATTATGACTGTGATGTTCTAATAGTGATATTCTATTTCCCTCAGTCTGTCTTCATCTATTAATTGGAATTCTCCTGTAAGGAAGAGTTTTCCTTTTGCCCCCTTTTATTTGTTTATTTATCCACGTCAACATAGGAGGATCTATTAACTTTTCCTTAAAAAACAGTAAGTTTCCTGGGCTTCCCTGGTGGCGCAGTGGTTGAGAATCTGCCTGCCAATGCAGGGGACACCGGTTCGAGCCCTGGTCAGGGAAGATCCCACATGCCGCGGAGCAACTAGCCCCGTGAGCCACAATTACTGAGCCTGTGCGTCTGGAGCCTGTGCTCCGCAACGAGAGGCCACGATAGTGAGAGGCCCGCACACCGCGATGAGGAGTGGCCCCCACTTGCCGCAACTAGAGAAAGCCCTTGGTAGAGAAACGAAGACCCAACACAGCCAAAAATAAATAAATAAATTAAAAAAAAAAAAAAAAAAGCAGTAAGTTTCCATGATACGCACAGCTCTCTTCCAGCTAAAATGACCATGCCTCAAGCAGGAATCCCCAGCTGGGTTTGAAACAGTGATGAAAGCAGATGTCCATGCTTGAGAGAGGTGCTGTCATCCACCCAAATGACCCTGGCACCCCACTTACTGTAGCCCATCAGGGTGAGCGCTCCTATAAGCATGATCAGAGTCTGGAGAGCATCCGTGTAGATCACAGCAGCCAGGCCACCTAGTGGGAAGATGAGCACTGAGGTGAGGGTCAGGTACTCTGGGGGAGAGGAGTTACTTGGGTGCCAGAGGCAACTTGGAATTTCAAGACCTGACGGGGGAGAGTTCCTAGTGTTGATTGTTTGCAAAGATGGCCACAATATCTCCTTCCCAGGTGCCTGCCCATTTAGTAATGTGGCCTTGCTGCTCCTTTCACGTTGAGGTGAAGATTTCTCTTCTTCTTAAATATGGTTTGGCCGAATGACTTGCTTTAACCAATAGATACGGTGGAAGTGATGTTGTGCAGCTCCAAGTCTGGTCCTCAAGAGGCCTGCAGTTCCTGCTCTTGTTCTTGTGTTGCCCCGAGAACACTATGCTTCTTTAAGAAGCCCAGTCTAGCCTCATGGAGCATGAAGGGCCACCTGGAAGGAAAGCCCAGCTGACAGCCAAGCTAACCACCAGCCACCTGAGTGAGACCATGTTGTTCCACCCAGCTGTTCCAGGTACCATCTAACTAGTATAATTCAACCGAGCCAGGTGAGACCAGCAGAAGAACCACCCAGGCAAAGCATGGAATGAATTGTGGGCGGAAATAAACCATTAACTCCCTAATGGGGGGTAGGTGGTTAGTTACACAGTAATTTCTAACTGACATGGGAAGTGATGCTTGGGCCATGGTCCCCAAGCTCTGAAGACCTTTAAACATTGGAAAGAGGATGTGAGTACTAGGTATTCAGAGTCTAATAGGCTTCCCAAAGAGGGTCACAGTGGTTGGCCTCAGTGGATTCTTATTGGTCTTGCCACCTAGAAAAATCTTTGTAATGACAATCATGGTAGCAAATCCATCAGCATCTGGACAAAACAATCTTTCCAGTCTCTTCCCTATCCCTTTCTCCTTCCTCTTTCCCTACAGAGAAGGGACACTTATCTGACATGAACAGATTTACTCATGGGTAAAGTCACAGGACACTAAAAAAGCCAAACAGACATTCATGTGGGTGTGTTGTTCTGTGATTCCTCCTTCTTTGCCCCAGGAATAGGGTCATCTCACAAATGGAGAGAGAACTGGCTTAGCATCTGGCCCCAGTTCTCTGCTGGCCCCACTCAGGCAATTAGTCAGCCTGAGTGTGGTGAGATCCTGAAGACTGATACCACTGAAACCCACCCACGTCTCTATACTAATGTTTATTGGGCATTTATCACTCACCAGGCACTGCATCTAGTGTTTTATTCAATCACTCACCAAACATCTGGTGAGCGCCCAACCTAGTTCTACGTGGTAGGGATACAGAGGCAAACAAAACAGCATGTTGCCTGTCTCCTCAGAGCTTCTAGTCTAATGGGGGAGACACCCCCAAACAGAGAGATAGATTGGCAATTGCGACTAAACCTTTCCTTTCCCTGTGCCCCAGACACGTGGCTTCTGTTAGCGCTGAAAACTCAGCCCAGGTCTTTCTGCATCAGCGGGCTTTTGTATTTCTGAGAACTGGTCACTCTTCTGTCTAGAGCCTCCAGTGGTGTTCCACGGCATTTGGGACTAAATCCAGGCTCATCTGATTTCCTTCGAGGCTCCGGTGCCTGCCCTTCCCTCCACTCCTGTCTCCTCCCATCAGGGCTGCAGCACAGCCAATGCCGGCGTCACCACTGTCACTCCAGCTTGTATGAGTGGCCTCCTCCACAGCTAGACAGGACTCAGCCTCAACACATGTGCTCGCTCAGCTTCAGCCACCCTGACCCCCTTGCTACTCCTCAAACAAACAACACGGGTTCTCATGTCAGAGTCTTCCCTCTATCTCATTTAAATCTGGTCCACATATCACCTTAGAGAGGCCTTGCCTGAACGTTGGATGGAAAAGAATCCTCCCACCATTATTCCCCATCTTGTTATAACAGTATACTCTGACATCACTATTGGCTTCCTTGTTCATTGTCTGTCTCCCCTTCCCCACTAGAATGTAAGTTCTTTTGGAGTAAAGATTTTTTCTGTCATGGGAATTCCCTGGTGGTCCAGTGGTTAGGACTGGGTGCTTTCAATGCCGTGAGCCCGGGTTCAATCCCTGGTGGGGGAACTAAGATCCCACAAGCTGCACGGCCAAAAAAAAAAAAAAGATTTTGTCTATCTTGTTGACTGCTATGCCCCATTTCCTAGCACGATGCCTGGTATATAGTAGGTGATACATAGATAGATATAGATAATTTGTGGAATGAATTACACCAAGAGGAGGCAGAGAAGGATGAAACTGGAACAGAAGATGAGAAGGTGAATATTCAAAAGCAGATACATGTCCAGGTGCTGCACTCCACCAGCCACTCTTCTGGGATGCGAGTCTGAGGGGGAAAGCTGAGGCTCCCAGGCCTCAGGCTCCAGAATTGCAGTGGTTTATGGTCTAGCTTTGTATAGTGTGTGTGAATACCCATGCTCAGCAGTTAGTAGGTTCTAACGAATAGTTCTTGAATAAATAAATGGAAAATAGCTTTATGCAGTTGTGGTCCCTTTAAAAATCCTCCCTTCTATCAGGCATCCCTCTTCCTTTGGACGATGACCAAGAGAAATCATATTATCTGGGGTGATGGACTGAGGGTTCATGAAGACATGGTCTTAGCACACTGGAACATCAGAAGACGAGCCAGGAAAAGACAGGGTGGCCCACAGCCCCTGCCCACCACCTCTCCCAGAATCACCCCTTGTTCAGTCGTACCTGCAACAGTGTATAGAGCTGTGATGGCCAGCAGCCCGACTATGGCCAGGTAGAGATTTAGGCGCAAAGACTGCTGAATGAAGATGGCACCTGCATACATGTCTACCTGGAGAGACATGAAGTTGACGGGTGAATGAATGGATGGACGTTTTAGCACAGTTTCCCCAGGCTCAGACCCTAGCCTTGATTCTGGCAAACACAGAAACATCATATGATGTCCTTTCTTCATCTCTTCCTAGATCAGGGGTCTCAAACGGGAGCCCTACGGGTGACTATGTTTGAGGCCCCTTCACTGGGCTAATACAAGCGCCTCAGTCGTCTTCCTGATTCTATTCTTGATCTGCCTACTCTCCATCCTCCACACTGCAGCCTTTATCAAATACCATCATGATCATCTCATCCTCATCAAAACTCTTCAGTAGCTCCCTACTGCCCCCAAGATGATGCTCAAATAAGTTAGAGCTGTATACCAGCCCCTCCATGGTTTGCCTGCCACTTGACCTCATTTTCTTGACTCACTTCATGCTCCCAGACGCACTGAAATACACCCGTTTTCTTATTCTGTCCAGCCCTCTGGAATGCCAATCCCCCTTTCTCTGCATCCTCTCTACATCCTCCTCAGATGTAACTTTCCTCGGGAAGGTTACCCCACATCTGTAGCTTCCCACCAGAATGAGAGCAAGCATTGTCCTTCTGCCTTTCACATCTGGAGCTGGCCCAGAGTCAGCTATGGTTGTTTGAATTGAATGGGAATTCCTCTGCCCACCCCCCTCCCCCACATAGGACAAGGTTTCCCCCAGCTCCAGATGGAAGAGAAGAGGGCATCGGTGTGAGTCAGGCTGAGCAGCACGTACTGGAGGCTGCAAAGTATCTGCTCTGGCTGCTTTCCAGAAGACCTGCCCATCCAAACGTCAGGGTGGGGCAGGCTCAGTGGGCCATCAGCACATATGATTAATAGTTGATAACTGCCTGATCCCAGGAGGAAGATGACAGACCCACCTGAGGGCTCTCAGAGTCCCATTCAGCGATGGGCACCATCCCAAGATGTTGCTGAAGAAGCTTTGGCAGGAGAAGGGGGAGGAGTCCTTTCCTCTACCTTTTTTCTGTACTTCCTCTGCCCCAGCTTAGCCTTTGCCCCCACCCCTCCCAACTTCCTTGAACCTCCCAGAAGCTTCCTCAATAGGGGAGGGACACCACCAGCTGAGCTTCTCACCAGGCTGTGTCCCCACCTTACCGAGATCTTGGTGAAGATGTAGATAAACAGGTAGAGCACAGCCAGGATGATGGGGATCCTGTTGCCGCCAAAGCGTTTCCTTAGGTATTCTGGCATCGTGGTGACCTGGGGACCAGAGTTGAGATTTTGCCACCCAACAGCCCTTCTTCCCCCTCCCCGCTTCTCCCCAAACTCAGAAGCACAGATGGTCTTCTTGGGATTCTCAATGGGAGACTTAAAAGAGAAGAGAAAATGGAACAAAGGGGTAGGGTGAGGATGGACTGGGGTTCTGTGCAGAGTTAGGTACCCAACTACCATATATCCCAAATGTATACGCCACCCCAATTTTTGCCCTCTCCTGTGTTATTAATGTTATTACATAAAACTTATTAATATAGATGTTACTATTATAAAACTTAATGTTTTTCTTTAAACCAACTCATGTTTATATTGAAGTAAACTTATCTAAAAAGAAAACTTCAAATCACCACTGTAAATGAAATATCAATCCTAAACTTAAGGGAACCAGCAAAAATATGCACATGGATAATAAAATCACTCATTCATGTTCTATTCTTCCCTGGCAACTTCCTCTTGCACACCAAAAACCCTGGACCGAGAGCTTACTCATTCAAAAGAAGTCAGGAAAAGTGTTGAACAGGTGTTAAATGCTCACTAACACCAACATGAGACTTCACCCTTGAGCTCATTGAAAGATGATGGAAGAGGAAATAATTTCGCCAGGTGATTCAGTGTATTTGGCTCCATGTCTAACACCTAAACTCATCTCAAGCATCTCCATTTGTCCATGTTCTAACCTTTGGGGAAGTTGCTCTCATGTAACCCTTCAGCCACGTTACCAGGAGCAGAGAATCCAGAGACAGCAGAGAAACCAGGGAAGCACTGAATTAGGTCCAGATGGGTGGGCCAAAGCTAGGTGCCATTACCATATAAGGCACCCCAGGGGCTGAGCCATACCGAGGAGAACCATTATTTGGGTGGCACTTTGGGGATAGCATGTCCTTGCCCAGTCTCCTCACTGTACCCGCAGACTTGGGGGTTGAGACAATGCCTTGTCTAGACAATGGAACCTCAAATGCACAACTGTTCTTCCATGAGGTCCCGGATGTTGGATGGGAAAAGACAGAGTAATGATTATGTTTGCAGCCCCTCGTCCAGGCTGTTGCTGCTTGGGTGTTCCTTAGTCTAACCCAGGGAGTAGACTAATAGGTACCCGATCATGAGCTGATAAATGGCAAACCATCCATCCCAAGGTCAGATTGTGAAGGTAGAAGAAGTTGGGAGTGGAGACTGGGAGAGACTGGATGGCCAGACTTGATTCAAGAATGGTAAGTTGTTGGGGCTTCCCTGGTGGCACAGTGGTTGACAGTCCGCCTGCCAATGCAGGGGACACGGGTTCGTGCCCTGGTCCGGGAAGGTCCCACATGCCGCAGAGCGTCTGGACCTGTGAATCATGGCTGCTAAGCCTGCGTGTCCGGAGCCTGTGCTCCGCGACGGGAGAGGCCACAACAGTGAGAGGCCCGTGTACCGCAAAAAAAAAAAAAAAAAAGAATGGTAAGTTGTTAATAGTAGAATCTGGGTACAGTATTCAAGACTATAAGAGTGTCCAGTGTCAAATTATTTCAACACTGATGTAGGTTTGAAATTTTTTTCATAATAAAATATTGGCCAAAAAAATTGAACTCTAGGAATAAATAGACACCTTAAAATTAAAAAGAAGCATCTCTTTCCTCCCCCTCTCCCCAAAAGGGCAACTCAGGATTCTGACCCTCATGAGTGGCTTGCCTCAACCCTCTGATTTGTTGCAAGGCAAACACAGCAGGGATTTTCCAGAAGCACATTGCACTGAGATCTGACACTCTACCAGGGAATAACACACGGAAAGATTCAATCAAACCATATTGAATGGACACACTCTTGGTGATGGTATGAAAGCTAATTAGAGAGAGCGCATGAGAACTTCAGCCCATTCAGATAAGTGGACCAAGGAAGATGCTGCTCAAGAGGATTCACTATCTCGTCTGTGAATGACAGCCACCAGCTGGTCTTGGTGGGGAGCAAGACTCTTATCATTGGCTGACAGATTTTTTTTTTTTTTTTTTGCGGTACGCAGGCCTCTCACTGCTGTGGCCTCTCCTGCTGCAGAGCACAGGCTCCGGACGCGCAGGCTCAGCGGCCACGGCTCACGGGCCCAGCCGCTCCGCGGCATGTGGGATCTTCCCGGACCGGGGCACGAACACGTGTCCCCTGAATCGGCAGGCGGACTCTCAACCACTGCGCCACCAGGGAAGCCCAGGACTGACAGCTTTTATCATCAGTTGACCTCCATTACGATCTAGAGAGCCACACAGCCTGCCACATGCAGGAAGTTTCTGATGAGCTAAGAAAGGAAGGAGGCATGAAAGTCATCAGAAGGCGAGCAGTACTGGTATCTAGAAATCAGACTCTGGGGAGAAATGTGAAGCTTGCTGACAGACGGGACACAGAACCTAGGCTGTTTGTCATAAAGTAGCTAAGAAGGCAATTTGCCATCAAGCGAGGTTGAGAGAGACAGAGACAGAGAGGTGAATGACTGTTAACACAGGAACCACCCTCTGAGTGTTGCTGGGTGAATGTTAACAGGAAATAAACGCAGCCAATGACAACTGCCCTGAGAGGGGACCGCCCAAGTGCCTTGGTCTGGTGGTTCCTCATCTCCTGGGGGTGCAGGGCAGTGAGGGAACTTCAGCATCTCTCTTACTCTCCCTTGAATCACGTCCAGACAGCCACACTCAGTCCTCATGTAAAACCCCTCCCTCTTCCTCGGAAACCCATGCCATCCGGCCATAGCAACTTCTGCCCACCCCAAGCCTCCCAGGAACACTGTCCAGCAGCCAATGAGAATTCAGCTCCTCCACTGTCTTCCCCTCTTTCTAGACTTTCCCTGAGTCTGGAAGCAGCTTCAAGGACAGTGACGAGCACCCACTGGGACATCTTGTACAGTGTCTTTGTTTAACCCCAACAGATGGGCATTTCCACTCCAGCAACCCATTTCTCTGGCCAACATCCAAACCTCGTCATCTCCAGGACCCCATTCACCTCCGATACCCCAAATTTTCATCAGTGCAACCCTTCCGTTTGCCCACTCTGATGACCCCGGCTTTGGGACCTGACCAAGACTTTCAGTCCCTAATTGGTGCCTCTTCTTTTGGGTGTCAGCTCATCCTTCATTTCACTTCCTTCTGAAATCAGGGACCCCGCTACTGAGCAATTTCAACAAATATTTTTCAAATACCTACTATGTATCAGGCACTGTTCTAGACACTGGGAGAAAACAGAGATAGTTCTTGCCCTCCTGGAGCTTACAATCTAATGGGAGAGACACACAGTCTAGTGCAGTGGCTCTCAATGGAAGGAAGAGATTTCATACCTCCCCAGGGAACATTTGGCAATGTCGGGAGACACCGCAGCTGCCACAGTTTGGGGGGGTGCTATTGACATCTAGTGGATAGAGATCGGGGACGTTGCAAACATCCTACAATGAACAGACTACCCCTCACACACGCATAAAAACACACAACAAAAAAAAAAAAAAAAAACACACAACAAAGAATTATCCTGCCCCAAATGTTACTACTGCTGATGTTGAGAAAGTATAATGGGAAAAACACACAGTCTAATGGGAGAGGCGTATTCATTTAATAATCACACAAGCAAAGGCAAAACGGCAACTGTGGCGAACACAATGAAGGAGGAGACGTCACCTAATCAGAGAGGTCAGAAAGGGCTTCCTGGAGGAATAGTTGCTTGAAGTAGGATTTGGATAGATGATAGGAGTTAACCGAATCACAAAGGAAAAGGAAAACTTTCCAGCAAGAGGGGAAAGCACTGTAAAGGGCTGGGGAAGTAGAGAGCCTGGTAAGGATGAGGAACTGTTAGACCAGTGCCTGGAATGCAGTTGGCATTCAGCTCAATAAATGCTTCTTCAATGAACAAATAAATGAATGAACTGACAGGAGTAAACTGGTGGTTAGAGAGTAGGGTGGGCCTCTAAAGAGTAGAGGTCATTTTCCATATTCATAAGTAAAACTGGTCTGTAATTTTCTTGATGGGTCATATTGGCGTTATCCTATTCTCAAAATATGGTAGACCAAAATTACTTCTAGGTGGATAATTGACTTAAATGTGAAAAGTTCTAGAAGGTAATATAGGAGAATATCTTTATGACTTTAGAGTAGGAAATATTTTTTAATAAGACATAAAAGATAGTAATTAAGGAAAAATGATAAATGGAACTACATTAAAACTAAGATCTGTTAAAGGGAACCCTCCTACACTGTTGGTTGGAATGTAAGTTGGTGTGGCCAGTATGGAAAACAGTATGGAGGTTTCTTAAAAAAATAAAAATGGAGTTGCCATATGATCCAACAATCCCACTCCTGGGTGTATATCCGGACAAAACTCTAATTCAAAAAGATACATGGGGACTTCCCTGGTGGTCCAGTGGTTAAGAATCTGCCTTCCAATGCAGGGGACGCAGGTTCGATCCCTGGCCAGGGAACTAAGATCCCCCATACAATGGGGCAGCTAAGCCCATGCACTGCAAGTACTGAGCCTGCGTGCTCTAGAGTCCATGCACCACAACTAGAGAGAAGCTCGCGCACCACAACGAAAGATCCTACATGCTGTGACGAAGACCCAACACAGCCAAGTAAATAAATAAATATTAAAACAAAACAAAACCAAAAAGATACATGCACCCCAAGTTCATAGCAGCACTATTCATAATAGCCAAAACATGGAAACAACCTAAATGCCCATCAACAGATGAATGGAGAAAGAAAGACAAATACTATACAATATCACTTATATGTGGAATCTAAAATATGACACAAATGAACCCATCTACGAAACAGAAATAGACTCACAGACATAGAGAACAGACTTGTGGTTGCCAAGGGGGTGGGGGGTGCAGGAGGGATGGATCGGGAATTTGGGATTAGCAGATGCAAGCTATTATATATATAGAATGGATAAACAACATGGTCCTGCTGTAGAGCACAGGGAACTCTATTCAATATCCTGTGATACACCATAATGGAAAATAATATGAAAAAGCATGTATATATATGTATAACTGAATCACTCTGCTGTACAGCAGAAATTAACACAGCATTGTAAATCAACTATACTTGAATAAAATAACTTTTTAAAACATCTAAGATCTGTTCATCAAAAAACACCATTAAGAGAGTTAAAAGGCAAACCACAGAGTAAGTGGGGAAAAGATATTTGCAACACATATAATCACCCTAAGGGTTTGTTTCCAGAATGTATAAAGAGCTTCTATCAGTAAGAAGAAGCTATATAACATAATAGAAAAGTTGGCAAAAGTCCTAGACAAGTTACTTCCCTAAAGAGAAAGTTCAAATGGCCAGAAAATATATAAACAGAATTTTCAGTGGAAAGAACAGTGAGTGGGACGTCCCTGGTGATCCAGTGGTTAAGAATCCACGTTCGGGCTTCCCTGGTGGCGCAGTGATTGAAAGTCCGCCTGCCGATGCAGGGGACACGTGTTTGTGCCCCCGTCCGGGAAGATCCCACATGCCGCGGAGCGGCTGGGCCCGTGAGCCATGACTGCTGAGCCTGCGCGTCCGGAGCCTGTGCTCCGCAATGGGAGAGGCCACAACAGTGAGAGGCCCGCGTATCGCAAAAAAAAAAAAAAAAAAAGTGTTCATAGCAGCATTGTCCATCATAGGCTAACATTAGGAGCAACCTTGTTTATGTGCATCAGGACATGTATAAAAATGTTCACAGCAGCGTTGTCTATCACAGGCCAACATTAGGAACAACCTAAATGCCCACGAACAAAAGAATAGACAAATATATTGGGGTATAGTCATACTACAGGATACTACATAGCAATGGAAATGAACATACCAGCTACATGCAAGGAAAGAATGTAACCCCCCCAATTCTATGTATATTTCATTCCAGAAAAGTACAATTAAACCATCTTGTTTAGGTATATGCCCAATTAAAACTGTGAAGAAAAGTAAAGAAGGGAGTCCAATGAAAGTCACTGTGAAAGGAAGGCATCTGTGATCTGCTAAAGGCAGGTGGGGGAGTGTTATATTTTGTGTCTTTTGGACGCCCCATGCAGCATGTGGAACTTCCCCGACCTAGGATTGAACCCGTGCCCCCTGCAGTGGAAGCACGGAGTCTTAACCACTGGACCGCCAGGGAAGTCCCTGTTTTGTGTCTTGATCTGGGTGTTCATTTTACAGTAGTTTGTTAAGCTGTACATTTGTGCTTTACCACTTTTCTCTGTGTTTATTTTATTGCCCAATAAAAATAGATTGGGTAGCTTTTTATCTTTTTTCAGCACTCTGGCATTTATTATCTAATATGGGCTTAATCTTCTCTCTGAATAAGATGTTGCCCAAAGAATGTCTAGAGTCACAGGAATTTTTTATTGAACAACAGAGCTTGGAGATCCTTTCACAGCAGCACAACTCTGTCCGTTTCAGCCCTTTTCACAGCATGATATCCACAGTACAGATGCCCAGTCCCCTAATGAGCGATACTGGGGTTGTCCACAGGTTTTTCTATTACAAACTATAGAAGTCATTTCAAATCTTCATGCCTCTTATTAACCTTCGACCACACAAATTCCTTCCTCATTCAGCAAATGACACTGTCTTCTACTTCCCAGAGAAAATGGAAACCATCAGCTGAGAACGTCTGGCCACTCTACCTATGAATTAACCTACATCTCCACCATCCTTTACTCTTTCCTGTACTAGGTGCTCAAGAAATATCTGCTGATGCTTTGGCCCAGAGATCCTCAGTCCCAGTCAGTGTTGTTCTATCCCAGAGATTTTGTCTATGTGGGAGCTAATCACAGGTGGGTATGGGCAGAACCAGGTCCCTAGTCACCAAAAACCATGCTTTTAGACTATTATCTCCAAGTGAGGTTATTTATCCCTACATCACTGCCCTTTGCATAAGGTTGCACTACTTCTGCTACGGAGTGATTTTTTTTTTCAATGATTTCTCTGATCATTAAGTAGTTCTTTCTACTTTGTGTATTTTTTTTAATTTCTGTAATAAAAAGTTAAAATCAGTTATTGCTTGATGAATAACACTATGATATTGTATGATATCTTGCCCTGTGTAGTAGAATGTCTAAAATAGAATTAAGTCTAGATGGTATGAATGACAGAAAACTGTCAGTAAGATCACAGGTGATTTTTAAGTTTATTTTTTTATTTTATTTTTTGGCTGCACTGCACAGCATGTGGGATCCTAGTTCCCCCACCAGGGATCGAACCTGTGCCCCCTGTATTGGAAGCATGCAGTCTTAACCACTGGATTGCCAGGGAAGTCCCTAGAAGTGATTTTTTTAACTTATTTTTCAAAAAGTCTAAAGCAGCATTATTTTGTAACAAAAATTTTGACATATCACATCAGCCAGAAATAACTCAATAATTATGGTTTTGGGTACAAAGGAAGAAAAAAAATCACTGAATCGCGCGCGCGCGCGCGCGCGCGCGTGTGTGTGTGTGTGTGTATGTTAAAAGCAGTAATATGTTGTGGCTTAAACATTTAGAAAAGACTGTGATTTTTACATTTGTGTTTTGGCATTAAAAAATTTTTTTGAGCCTACGTTTCTTCCAGCTTCTGAAAGCCCCTGCCCCCCATGTATCTTTGATGTCCATCACTAGGTGGGAAATGCTAAGGACAGGGTTCCTAATTGTCTCAGCTGTGCATCATCCCACGCTAATGCTGGGACCTCTGAGGGACTAACGCAGAGGCCCCCAACCCCCGGGCCGCAGACCAGTGCCGGTCCAAGGCCCATTAGGAACCGGGCCGCACAGCAGGAGGTGAGCAGCGGGCGGGCCAGCGTGGCTTCATCTGCCGCTCCCCATGGCTCCCCATCGCTCGCATTACCTCCTGAACCATCGCTCACGTTACCGCCTGCACCATCCCCACCATGCCCCCTTCCCATGGAAAAATTGCCTTCCGCGAAACCAGTCCCTGGTGCCAAACGCACTGCAATGGAGAGTGGCCCCTGCTCACCGCAGCTGGGGAAAAGCCCGTGCGCAGCATCGAAGACCCAATGCAGCCAAAAATTAATTAATTAATTAATTAAAAAAAAAAAGTTTGGGGACCGCTGGTATAATGGATGTCCGCAGGCAGGAGGGAGGGAAGGATGCTGGCGGGAGGGAGGGAATGCAAAGCTGACCCTCCCGAAGGGTCTTCCTGTTCCATAGCACCCCAGCCCCCCTCAGACTCACCTGACCAGCGATGTAGATAGGGAGGAAGATCCAGGCCAACATCAGCACGGAAAATAAGCCCTGCCGGGGAAAAGCGGAATCAGGATTCAGCTCCCACCCAGACTGTGGTGTCAGCACGGATTTCCCCGTGTCCAGATGGAACCTGGCCTCATCTGCCTCTGGCTCCATCTCTTACTTACTGAGTAGCTCACCCTCCCTGGGCTGTCACATTTTCATGTTTACATAGGACACAGGGATGAAGTAGGGCAGAATGGAACTAGAAGCTCTTTGTGGCCCCCAGTGCTGTGTGTCCTAAACCTTGAGTGTCCCCCTTCGTCCCCTTGTGTTCCCTCCCCTCCTTGGGCTGGGGTTAAATCAAGCCTGTGAGTTCCGGCAGGCCACTCTGATGATCACTCTGGTGATGCTGGAAGAGTTTATACAGGTCTCTGAGACTCACTCTTCTCACCTGTGAAATGGGAGTAACTGCCCCCACCTGGTTGTTGGAAGGAAATCAGTGAGATGATGCTTACTGAGCACTTACGATACACCAGGCATTCCTGTGCACACTTTATAAGCATGAATTCATTTAATCCTCTCAATGACTCGATATGGCAGGTATCATCATTATCTCTGTTTTATACATGAGGCTCAGAGAGATCTAGTAACTTGCCCAAGGTCACACAGCTTATAAGTTTTAGAGCCCAGATGTGAACCCAGGCAGTCTGGTTCTAGTCTGTAATTGAATCCTGTAATATGATGATGTATGTGGTGTACTTAAGTCTGTGGCACAGAGTAAGTGCTTAAAAAATGTGAGTCATTATGAAGATGAAGATCACTACTACTAAGTGCATCCCTTCCCACTAAGTGAAAATCATCCTGCTACATAGAAGAGTGTGTCTTATCTCTTGGGTACCTGTGGGGTGGCAAAAGGATCAAGAACCACTGAACCACAAAGTTTTGTGATGGGCAATTGATATCTAATATACAGAAACACCCTCCAGTCCCACAAAACCTTCTATCTTCTGCATCCACGTGGGAGAGACTCTGAGCCTTCTTCACACATGTATTTGCCTTATGGGCTCCCATCAAGTAAACACAGGGAGGCCTGGGACTTGCAGATCAAACTGATTTTTGTTAACTAGGGGTGCCCTTGATGATTCCTGTTTGCTTTTTCATAAAGCACCACTCTATTTTTAAAAGAGCAGAGCATGCATACAACTGCTCCCTGGGATCTACCTACTGCGTAGAGGGTGGGCTGTCCATGCCCTGGTAACATACGTACATTAAATTCATAAGCAGTTACAGAAAGGCCCGCAGCAGCACCTGACCCTGCCAGGCCAATGAAATGTCCACTTCCAACATTGCTGGCAAACAAGGATGCACCCACCTGTGGGGAGATGATAGATCAGATCTTGGAGCCAAGGCCTGGTGTAGCTTCTTCCCACCACCAGTTCTTCCCATTCCCCAAAGAGACCAAGACAAAAGGAGAAGTGGAGAAAGCAGGGCCATCCCTAGCCCATCTAAGCAACTTTTTAGAAATCAGAAGCCTCTTCTTCCCTAAGACTATTTTACTTCCACCTTTAGAAAACTGGCATAACAAATACACATATCTATGATGCCTAAGATGTGAACCGTGTCCCCTCTAGGGTTGTGCAGTGCACAACTTGAACAACTGTGTGCAGCATCCCTGGGGGGGAGGGAGGATGACAGGTGTTGTAGAAAGTGCTTCAGGATGAGAATCACGAAGCCTGTGTTATTCCCCAACTCTGCTTCTAACTTAGCAAAGAAGAGAGCCCTCCTTCTAGTAGAAATCTAAGTGGCCAAGACGGTAATTGATGACCACAATCCCTGGTCTCAGTTGATTGCATGAGACAGGCCTGGCCCAAGCTGGGCCAATTACATTCTCTCTCCTGGGAATCTGGAACTGGGAAACCATATTTGCTGGTCCCTTAGGCTGGGGGTGTGTAACCCAGGGAGGTGTGTGTGTAGCAAGGGGATGGGGGAGGTGAGTAGCATGTTCAGCTATGCACTCATCACTGCCACTCTGCTGAGAGAGAGGAGAATGAGGTAGACTTGCAGAGAAAGGCAGATCAAGAGAGGACAGAGCGAGATGGAGACAGAGATAGAGATAGGTGAGGGAAGGAGGGAGAAAGAGACAGAGAGGGAGCTATCTGTGAGAGGACTGTTGTGCCTCCCATTGACTTTCTGGTCTCTGGTTTTCATCTGATTCTATTCCATTGATCTATCCTTATACCAGTATCACACTCTCCTGATTACTGTAGCTTTGTAGTAAGTTTTGAAATCGGGAAGTATAAGTCCTCCAACTGTTTTCTTCCTTTTCAAAATTGTTTTGGCTATTCTGGGTCCCTGCATTTCCATCTGAATTTTAGGATTGGTCTGTCAATTTCTGCAAAAAAAGAGGAGGGGATGCAGCTGGAATTTTGATAGGAATGGTGGTGAGTCTGTAGTTCAGTTTAGGGAGTATTACTATTTATGTTAAATAGATACTATCTAGTGCACCATTTTAATTCCCTTATTGCTAGCTCAGGCGGCTACAATGTCAAACAATTGCCACTGATTTTTTTTAAACTAATGCCTCTGGGTAAAGGGCTGCTCACACTAGATCATCACTGAGTCATATCAAATAAAGACAAGTTGTGCAAGGGAAGCTTTCCAGGGAACTGCAAGGTGGGTAAAATACTGACAATAATATGAGAATGGGACTTTGAAAGAGATCCAATCCTGTTCTAACCAGTGGCCTTCAAGACTACTGCAGAGCTGAAGAGAAGGGAATGAGAATAGAGCCAGGTAAAACCCTACAAAACTTCCTGTTCTTACTGAGATTCAGCTGTTTTTCTTGAATTAAAGCTCCCTGGATGGATACTAGCATTAAGTCAATTTCCAGAGTTCTGAAAATGATGATTTTGACAATTTTGCCACTGTTCTCATTGCTTTTATGCAGGAGGAGATTTCAAAGATCTTTATTCTGCCATTCCCAATGACACCATTCTGCATGCTCCTCTGATTCTCCACCCTTCCCATAAAGAATCTGCGCTGGCCTGTGGCTTATTAATGTGGTGAAAGTGACACTGTGTGACTTCCAGGCCAACACACAACAGCTCTGCAGCTTGCATTTTTGCCCTTGGAATCAGATGCCTTGTGTAAAACCTTGGGCCGGGCCATTAGATGATGAGAGGCATATATAGAGAGTGAAGTCCTTGCCTTCTAGCCAGTCTAGCTCCTGCCAGAGCTCCAGATTTGTGATGAGGCCATTTTGGACTTCCAGCCCTTCCCAGCCACCAGCTAAACGCAGCTCCACGAGTGACTCTAAAGAGCGGGGGAGGAACCACCCACTCAAAACACGCAATCATTAGAAATAATACACTGTAGCTGTTTTAAGCCACTAAATGTGTAGGTGGTTTGTTAGGCAACAACAGCTAACTAATGTACATGTTCCAAAGCCTATTCTCTCTCTCTCTCTTTTTTTTTTTTTCACTTAGTAATTACAGAGAAAATGGATTTATTAATCAGGGGCAGACCTGGATTAACAAAACTCCTAAGATTTACACATAAAAGCAGAAAGCTAATTGATTTCCAGTGAGACTTACAACTGGGTATGCAACCAGATATTCAAATTGTCTAGCCTCTACAGCCTCTCCATGTAGATAAGCTACGTGAGAAGCCAAACTATAATCAGAAGGTTGCTTTGTGGACTAGAGCAGTTCATAATGTGATCCAAATGTTTAGCGCTATCAGACTCTGTCTACCAGCGACAGACATCTGCTACTTGAAATGAAATGATGGGATATGCACAAAGGCACCTGCCCCCTGGACAGTGTTTAGGTGGGCCAAGGCTGTGACAGACCACATAAACCTCTATAACCAATTCTTATCAGAACTAGTATTGATTTTCTATAGATGTTAACATTTTATCAAGCCAAAGCCCAAACTCTTAACCACATCTCCTTCACATTGACATCATTCTCCTTAGGTGAAGAAAGCAAAAAAAGCTCCAAAATTTCCCTTTGCTTCTTGACCTGGGGAAGGGTCATCCAAGGAGTATGAGCACAGAAATGGTCCCAGAAGTGACATGCGAAAGCAGGCATACTTAGGTGGGCTGCTGTATTGCTACTGAATTTTAGGAACTCAGCATCACTCCTCATAGAGACCACTAGGGCAGGATTTCTTAAAACTGTCGCTGAATATTTCCTTTGTAGCCTTCTCTAAGTTCACTGTACCTGCACTGCTATTTACTTAATATTTTACTTTATATTGACTTCTTCTTTAACTCATATACATGAATCACATTATTTAGTCAATGTATTAGATATTAATACAATATATTAGTAATATAATAGTACATGCATATATATATGCACCCACAGCCTTAAGTAGAAAATCAGTATCACTTGCTCTACATAGAAGAGATATATGCATAGAAGAGATATATGCATTCTCTTTTAAACACAGAGATTAGGGCTTCCCTGGTGGCGCAGTGGTTGGGAGTCCGCCTGCCAATGCAGGGGACGCAGGTTCGTGCCCCGGTCCGGGAAGATCCCACATGCTGCGGAGCGGCTGGGCCCATGAGCCATGGCCGCTGAGCCTGTGCGTCCGGAGCCTGTGCTCTGGACGGGAGAGGCCACAACAGTGAGAGGCCCGCGTACCGCAAAAAAACAAAACAAAACAAAAAACAGAGATTAGCCAGTGCTGGAAGGTTGGTAAAACCATATTAGTACCAAACTTTGTTTCTTTTATGTAACCAAGAGGATTAACAGAGAACAGGAAAGGGAATAATGTTCTCACTAAGTAATTTGATGTTATTTAATGCTCTGTCTGTGCACAACTGAAAAATCATGGGGCACATGTTACTTATATTTTGGGAAACACTGCACTAGATTACAAGCTCCTTGAGGGTGAAGACGAGCTCGCTAATGTCTCCTGTGTTTGGCACACTGCTGGACATATTCCTCAGGGAATTTTTTAAATGAATTCGTTGAATATATAATCCAGAGCTCATTTTTGGTATCTTTTGAGGACACTGTAGTCATTGTCTTTAGACATCTCATGGACCAGAAACTTATATACCTGTTATCTCTGCATCTTACATCCTACATCTTTTGGACTCCCTGCAAACGGGAGATGTCTTCTCTCTTTTTAGTTCAAAGATTTAACACTTATATTAGGAGATCAAGAATAAAGTTATTATTCCTGATCCCCTACTCAGGGCCCAGGAAGCAGAGGTCTGTGTGCATGTGTATGTTGTGTGTGCGTGTGTATATTTAGTAATGCCTTTAGCTACCCTTGAAAAGAAAATACTAATTGGGCTGTTGTATTTGTTATGTATGTTCTCAACACCCATTCCACCTTGTCCCAGCCATGCTCTCCAGTTTTCCTTCAGAGTCTAGCCCCTCTCATTTCTCATCACATATGCCTCAGAGCAGGCTCCATGCCCCACAGCTTAGGCACTGAGTGTGTGACCCAGTTAGCACATCATGAGTCAGTTAGCACATCAAACTACCTTGGTCACAGTGATTGGCACAGAGATGGGCAAGGGACACAATCAAAGATGGGATATTTTCCAGGGATACTGCCATGGAGGCAGGTGCTCTTCCCTTGCTAGGCTGGAACTTGAGAGGATGAAAGGTCTGGAGCAGTGGCCACCATCTTGTTGACATGAAGTTGAGCCTGTTTGGGAATAGCACCCATCCAGAAGAAGAGAAGCAGATAGAAATAGATAGATGATAGATAAATAACGGATAGATAAATGGTGATAGATAGATAGATAGATAGGATCAACAGAGGGAGAAACCAGGTCCTACTTATCACTTGGGCCCCTATACTCTGCCATACCTGAAACCAGACCAACCCTCAGTTTTTCCCTTAGGTGAGCTGATGAATTCTTTTTGTTCAAACAAATTTGAGTTGGAGCTAAGCCTTCTCTAGTCTAGACTGTGACTTCCAGACAACATGGAACCAGACAGTCCTGAGTGAGCAAAGGTTAGACAGAATATCAACACTTGAAGAGTCTTCGAGAAGTAATTTTAATTGAACCAAAGACTACTTACTGGCCACCACACCATGTCCCCTCCAGCTAGAAAATAGCCTTTCACCGTGTCTCTTTTGGTCTTCACTGTGGACTGAAACAAAGAAGAGGGGTGGGTGAGGGAAATGTTAGCAATCAGACACCTCCCAAAATGGTCTAGGCCACAGATTATAACCTGGGAGTCCAGCAGGCCAGACTCAGACATCAAATTTATTTTGGTTTTTTTTGTTTATTTGTTTTTGGGTTTTTGTTTGTTTTTGGTTTTTTTGCAGGAGTCCCTGAGCGATACTTCCCATGGACATCGTTTGCCTGAAATATCTTACTTCACTTTTTTTTTTTTTTTTTTTGCCATGCGGTTTGTGGGATCTTAGTTCCCCAACCAGGGGTGAAACCCGGACCCTCGGCAGTGAAAGCACAGTCCTAATCGCTGGACCACCAGGGAAGTCCCTCAACTATAATTAAAAAAAAGATTGAGGGACTCCCCTGGCAGTCCAGAGGTTAAGACTCCACGAGTCCACTGCAGGGGGCACGGGTTCGATCTCAGGTCAGGGAACTAAGATTCCACATGCCCCGTGGCTCGTCCAAAAAATAAAAACTAGAAATATTTTAAAAGTACAAAACTCTGAGGTCCTTTAAAAAAAAATGACTTCCCTGATAGTCCAGTGAATAAGACTGCGCTCCCAGTGCAGGGGGCCAGGGTTCAATCCCTGGTTGTGGGACTAGATCCCGCATGCATTCTGTAACTAAAAGATCCCACATGCCGCAATGAAGACCCCGCAGCCAAAATAAATATAAATAAATAAATAATTTTTAAAAATATAGTTGATGTGTGATATTACATAATTTACAGCTATATAATATGGTGATTCAAAATTTTTAAAGACTATACTCCATTTTAGTTGTTATAAAATATTGGCTATATCCCTCTATTGTACAATATATTCTTTTTTATTTATTTATTTATTTATTTGGCTGCATTGGGTCTTTGTTGCTGCACGTGGGCTTTTCTCTAGTTGCAGCGAGCGGGGGCTATTCTTCATTGCGGTGTGTGGGCTTCTCACTGGGTGCTTATCTTGTTGCAGAGCACAGGCTCTAGGCGTGCGGGCTTCAGTAGTTGTGGCTCGCGGGCTCTAGAGCGCAGGCTCAGTAGTTGTGGCGCACAGGCTTAGTTGCTCCGCAGCAAGTGTGATCTTCCCAGAGCAGGGCTCGAACCCGTGTCCTCTGCATTGGCAGGCGGATTCTTAACCACTGCGCCACCAGGGAAGCCCTGTACAATATATTCCTGTAGCTTATTTTATGCATAATAGTTTGTACCTCTTAACACCCTACCCCTGTATTGCTCCTCCCGCCCTTCCCTTGCCCCACTGGTAACCACTAGTTTGTTCTCTATATCTGTGATTCTACTTCTTTTTTGTTATATTCACTAGTTTGTTTATTTTTTAGGTCAAATATATTTTGTTTGACCCATGGTTTTTAAGAAGATTTTCATCTGAATGCCCTTAAAGGAGACATAAACTCTTCAGGTCAACACAGCCCCTACCACTCCCTGCCTCACAGATGTATAATAACCCACTAGATCCCCCTAGGCATTTGAGTTTTAGACTCATGGCTTGTATAGACAAGCCACAATGAGCTATAGATAGCTCACAATGGATATCGTTCATTGAGTATCAGTACTATGTGACAGACACTATACTAGGCATTTTGAAGCATCATCTCATTTTAATCCTCACCAACTCCTATGAGGTTGGTGTCATCAGGCCAGTTTAACAGATGAAGAAACTGTGGCTTGGAAGTAAAGTCATGTATGTAGTGCCAAATTTCTACAGAGCAGAAGGCTGGGAACTCAAACCTAGGTCAGCCTGATTTCAGAGCTCTTTAGGAGTGAGCTTCCTGGCATTAAAGGTGCTTTAACAGAGACATTTTAACCACTAAGTAGCTATTTGTGATCTTGGATAAGTGGTTTAACTTCTCCCAGCCTCTGCGTGCAGGTGTTGGTGAGAGGAGTCTTACTGGATGGGAGATGACATGAAATGATATCTTTTCATCCCTGCAAATGATCTTACTATAGAAAACAGACACTATGGCTCATTCCTGCTGAACCCTGACACAGGAAGTATTTTCCAAGAGTAAAGAACTCCTCGTGCTAAAAGGGATCGTCTAAATCCATGACTGCAAAAACTAGTAATACATCAGAGTCTCCCAGTTCTCTTGTGAAAATATAGATTCCCAGGAACTCTAACCCGCACCCTAACTCTACCCCTACACCTAATCCTGATCTCAAACCTGTCTGAATCAAAAGCCCTGACTCTTGGGAATTCCCTGGCGGTCCAGTGGTTAGGACTCAGCACTTTCACTGCCGGGGCCCCAGGTTCGATTCCTGGTCAGGGAACTAAGATCCCGCAAGCCAGGCAGCATGACAATAAATAAATAAATAAATAGATAGATAGATAGATAGATAGATAACTAAAAGCCCTGACCCTTAACAACATCTCACCCATCTCAATATCAGATCCATGGTCTTTGGGATGGCCAGTACTTTTATCCCCTGATTGATCTGGAGCAGGGAAAGCTAAGGGGTAAGAGTAGAGAAATGATCTACAAATAGTCAAACTGAAGTGGGGACACCTCAGTAGGCTACAGTTTTCAAGTCATTTGACCTGAAAATCAGATAGCAGCACCTCCTCTGCACTATCCTTTATCCCAAAGTTACTGTCTCTTTAATAGGTAAAGCATTCCTAGAAATTGATAAGAATAAGAGCAAGAACTTAATGAAAATGGGAAAAAAATGAAGCCATACTTCACATAAAGGAAACAAGTAGTTCTTAAACATATGTAAGGATGTTTATTTTAGCCTCACTGATTATAAGATAGTACATTGAGATATTGTGTTTCCCTGTCAGTTTGGCAAAAATGAAAAAGTTTGACAATGCAGTGTTGCTGTGGATGTGAAAATGTGACTTTCATACGTTTAATGATTTTGTGCAGATTGGCACTAAACCTAAGGAGGGCAATTTGACACAAGCTATCATAATTACAAATACATATATCCTTTAACCTGACGATTCCACTACAGGGAATTTATCCTACATTATAGTTGTATACATCCAAAATAATGTGTCCAAGACTTGTTCATTACGGCATAAATTTTAGTGTTAAGAGATGGGGAAAAATCCAAATGACCCTCAGCAAGGAACAGGTTAAATAAATTGCAGTATCATCATCTATGGAATACTGGGCAACTTTTTTTTTCAACACCTTTACTGGAGTATAATTGCTTTACAATGGTGCGTTAGTACTGGTCAACTTTTAAGAAGATGCAGAAGCGTCCATATACTGATATGAAAAGATATCCAGGAGACACTGATCAGTGAAACATATCAAAGTAAAAAACGGTATGTATAATAAGCTACCTTCTATTTAAGAATGAGGGAAATATACACATTAATATTTGCTTGGATTTACCTAAAGAAACTCTGGAAGAATACACTAATGTACTAAAAAGTTAATAACAGTGGTTGCCTGTGGAGGGAAGGGTAGTAGTAAGACTTTTCACTGTGTGTCATTTTAAGTTGTTCTTATTTCACTGCCTTTAAAAAAACAAAACTACTTTTTAAAGAGCATGGGCTTCAAAAAATAAAAAAAAATAAAAAAAAATAAAGAGCATGGGCTTCAAAGTGAAGGATATGGATTCTAACCTCAGCTCTCCTAACTTACTAACAGAATAAGGAACTTAAATTCTTTGAGCCTCGGTTTTCTTATCTATAAAATGGGGTATAGCAATAGTACCTTCTTCATAGCGACCTGTGCAAATTACAAGAGATAACATGAATGAAAGTGCCTAACAAGGTACTTGACACACAGTTGATACTCAACGCATTCTTTAAGTATTAAAGTTCTGATTAGGAAATTTCCTGGCGGTCCAGTGGCTAGGACTCTGCGCTTCCACTATAGGAGGCACGGGTTCGATCCCTGGTCGGGGAACTAAGAACCCACATGCCGTGTGGCACGGCCAGAAATAAAAATAATAAAAGTTCTGATTACCGTGTGACCTTGAGCTAGTCTGTCACCACACCCCAGCCACTTCCCCTCCCCCTGACCTGGCTTACCCATAGTCCAACGGCCAGGACAAAGAGGAAGTACAGAACCAGCACTGCGATGTCACCTGGTTCCAGAGTCCTCTGGGGAAATGCCTCCAGGGGATCTGACGGCGTGGGCTGAGGGCTGCTGGGGCTGCTCTCCATGGTCCTGAATGAACTCTCTCACCCCTGTGGAAGCGCAAATGTGTGTCAGATGCCAGGACCTGGTGCCACTCTTCTCACCCTTTCCGTGGCTGCCTCCTTGGGACATCCAAGCAAGAGGACACACGTGGAGGAGACAACCTCGGGAAGGCAGATGCATCCACCCACTCACTCACTCAGCAAACATTTACAAGGAAGTCACGTCAAATCTACAGTTAATGTTTACCAATCCAACCACTCACTTGGCAAAATACAAAGAAGAATACACAATTTAAGTAGTACAGATGTTTCACCACCCTCTTCCACATACCCGGGAGTGAGAGAAAAACAAGACACCTGCGTCAGTCTCTGTTCCCCAGGTACCTCACTGCTGGGTGAAAGTCAAGCCAGCAATTTTGTCAGAGGCTCAGTGAGTCAATACAATCTTGTTTCACTGCTGGATATGCCCATAAAATGCATATATTTAATAAACACTTATATAGTACTTACTACATGCCAGGCATCATCCTAAGTGTTTATAAACCTGTGAAGTGGGCACTGTTGCTATCATACCATCTTACAGCTGGCAAAACTGAGGCACAGAGAAGTTAACTAACTTGCCTAAGGTAACACAGTTCAAGTGGTAGAGCTGGGATTTGAAGGCTAATAATCTTGCTCCAGAATCCATGTTTTGAACCAGTATCTTAAAGTATTTCTCAGTATATTGCACTTCCTTGGGCAATTTAAGGGATTCCTGTGGTGGGTAGAATCATGTACCCCTCAAAGATGTTTACATCCTAATCCCCAGAGCCTGTGAATGTGTTACGCTATATGACAAAGGACAATTACATTTGCAGATGTAATTAAGGTTGCTAGTCAGCTTCCCTTTTAATAGGGAGCTTATCTGAGCAGGACTAATGCAATCACTAGGGTCCCTAAAAGTGGAAGAGGAGATTAGATGAGAGAACCGGAGAGATGAGAGTGTGAGAAGGATTTGGCGTGATGTTGCCGGCTTTGATAATGGGGTAATGGAGCCATGAGCCAAGGAATGCAGGTGACTTCTAGAAGCTAGAAAAAGCAAATTAATGGATTCTCCCCTAGAGCATCCAGAAGGAAGTGAGCCTTACTCTCACCTTGACTTTAGTGCAGTAAGACCCATTGAGAACTTCTGACTTCCAGAACTGTAAGATAATGAACTTGTGTTGTTTGAAGCCACTAAGTTTGTGGTAATTTGTTACAGCAGCAATTGGAAACTAATACAATTCTCAAGGGTAATTTTTTTACTATAAGCGATTTGGGCTTTGACTTACTTCTGTGTTAAGATGACTCCACTCTGGAGGTGTCAGCCTCTAGGGGTTCAGGAATGAAAAACTCAGTCCTGCCCTCTATGATGTGCACCCCAATAATGGGTAAACCCACTCAGATAATAACACAACGTGATGTTTCATACAGTGGAGGTACATAGAGGTAGAGGTATTAACGATTCAAGCTTAGGAGTCATCAAGCTGGCTCCCCCACTTACCGATCCTGAGAACTTGGACAAATTCCCTAACTTCTCAAAACCTTAGCATTCCCATCTGCAAAATGGGGCAATAAGAGTTTACATTTCATAGATTGCTGTGAGCTTGTACCTGTGAAGTGTTAAGAACAGTGCCACGCACAGCTGTGTTCAGTAAATTGTATCTGCTATTATTAATATTACTAATTTTCTACAATGTACAATGAGGTAAAGACCACCTAATTTTACATGGAGAAATCCAGATGGTAGCATATGAGCTGGGTTTTGAAGAATGAGTGGGTGGTCCTACACAGCATAAGCGGGTATGAGAGAGCATTCCAGGCCAAGACAATAGTATCTACAGACATTGAGGTGTGAAAAAACATGTCATGCTTAAGGAACCATCAGATTCTTGCCTGAGTATTAAGTAAGATTGGAAGGAGGGAGATGGGCAGTGAGGCTCGTATAATGCTATGAAAACATTATACCAGGCCTTTGATGTCATTCAAAGGATTCTGTAAGGTCAGTAATTTTCAAAGATAACATCAGTTGTCATCATCTTCAGATATCATCCCGTTTTTATGTTTTTAAATTTTTAATTGAGCATTTTAAAATTTATTTAATTATTTTTGACTGCGTTGGGTCTTCGTTGCTGCACGCGGGCTTCCTCTAGTTGTGGCAAGCGGGGGCTATTCTTCGTTGCGGTGCGCGGGCTTCTCATTGCGGTGGCTTCTCTTGCTGTGGAGCACGGGCTCTAGGTGAGTGGGCGTCAGTAGCTGTAGCACACAGGCTCAGTAATCGTGGCTCATGGGCTTAGTTGCTCTGTTGCATGTGGGATCTTCCTGGACCAGGGCTCAAACCCGTGTCCCCTGCATTGGCAGGTAGATTCCCAACCACTGCACCACCAGGGAAGCCCCATTCTCTGTTTTTATAACAAATATTTTGTAATATTCCTTTTACTGAAAACGGAGATGAACTTCATAGTTAGTGTTACCTACCTACACACATAATTTTTTTAAAAATCAATACAGTGCTCTAACTCTATTATAAAAGAGAAATAGAAGCAATTTATGATTAAAATGATGGATAATCCAAAATGTAACTGCTCCATCTGACTCCACTGCAAGACTCAAAGGGACAGTCAGATCACTTTACCTATTATACTGAATAAATTTTTAATTTAAGAGAAATAAGAAAATAGGAATCCATTCTATTCCAGAAGCACAGAATAAAGCATGAATTTACAGAGGAACACCAGAATGTTTAAATTTGTGAAAAATGCTTTGTGATTTTAAATGTTATGAAGAAGTCCAAACAACTCCCACGATATACCATGCTTTTAACTTAAGATAGAGCCCTCTGAGAAATATCAGAGACAGCTTGGTGAAAATAAAAAGCAGGTACATTTTTTTTAAACCATTTTTTTAAATGAAGTGAAGTTAATTTACAATGTTGTGCTAGTTTCAGGTGTATAGCAAAGTGATAAATATTCTTTTTCAGCTTCTTTTCCATTATAGGTTATTATAAGATATTGAATATAGTTCCCTGTGCTATTTTTTGAATGTAAAAAAAAACAACAGCCAACACTTTGTGTTTTGTGCAAACTGGTTCTACTCTCGGATAATTGTAAGCATGTTTTTCGCCTGCATGAAGGTCAGGTGGGACATCTGAAAGTCCTGGTTGCTTGGGGAAGTTCTGTGAATTTCAAGGTGTCTAGCACCTCTGGTCTCCACCAAGCCATGGTACCCCAAGTCATTGTGACAACCAAAAATATCTGATAAAATTTCAAAACATCTCCCGCTAGGCAGCAATGCCTCTGTGGCACCCCTCTGCTCTAGGTTAAGAAATGCTACTGAAGAATTTTGAACAAGGTGGTGGAAGTGGGGCAGGGCAGGAGAGGCTTGACTGCAAGCAAGAAAGGTGGGCGGGAAGGGTATTTTGAAATAGCCCAGACTTGAGATGAAGTATATGGAGGGTGAGAGAAAGTGCATTAGAGAAATAATTTGGGTTAGAATCGGTAGGACCTGGAGATTAATTAACAGGGTAAGCGAGAGAGAGGGGGAGAACTGGGGATAGTTTCCTACTTCTAATCAGAGCTGCCCAAAGACAGAATGGCCTGGTCACCTGGGCAGGATGTTCCTTGTTCTTAGAGTTTTTCATCTGCAATACTATTGGCATTTTAGATCACATAATTCTTTATTATAAAGAGCTGTCTTGTGCATTGTAGGATGTTTAGCAGCATCCCTGGTAGCTACCCACTAGATGCCAGTAGCACCCTTCCCACAGTTGTGAGAGCCACAAGTGTCCCCTGGGTTGAGAACCACTGCGTTTGAGCCCTAGAAGATTGGACAGTCGCTTAGAGAAGAAGCCTCAGGGGGGCGCTCAATAACTTTTAACGTCCCTTCTCATGCCAAGTACAGAGAATGCTCACAGCTTCTCAGACCTGTGAGAAGACTCAAGCAATCACTGATCCATAGCTCTCATCCAGAGATGAACAGACAAGAGAAGGAGGGAAGGAGGGAATATAGACTTGCCAGTATCAGGCAAACCCAACTCACTTACCCCACTCGAATGCAGGAGTGCGTAGTGGAAGCCCCAATTCTACCTCAGATCACCCCTCAGCCCTCCCTGCCTCAGTCAGGCCTAGGTGTTATGATCATTGTTGTCTGTCCAATGGGACGGTAATAACCTAAACGAACCAGAGAACTTGTAGGGAAAAAGTAGAAAGGGAAGACTGGTGCTGGAGACCCTCCCTAGGGTGGAAGTAGAGGTTCATAAATGAGGGTCTAACCAGGAGACTGATTCTGGAGGCTTGGGGAGGACAGGGTAGATGGTCCTTAAGGCTGACTCAGGGGTGAAGCGCCTGTTAGGTAGGTAGTGTTCTTATTGCTATTCCACAGCCAAGGAAGTGGTGTCACATGACTGAGTGCCCAAGGCAGGACTCAAATCCAGATCTGTCTGATTTCAGAGCCTGCGTTTTCTTTCTTTTTTTGCCATGATTTTTAAAAAATTATTAAAAGGCTTCCCTGGTGGAGCAGTGGTTGAGAGTCCACCTGCTGATGCAGGGGACACGGGTTTGTGCTCCGGTCCGGGAAGATCCCACATGTCGCGGAGCGGCTGGGCCCGTGAGCCATGGCCGCTGAGCCTGCACGTTCGGAGCCTGTGCTCCGCGACGGGAGGGGCCACAACAGTGAGAGGCCCGCGTACCGCAAAAAAAAAAAAAAAATTATTAAAGTATAGTTGATTTACAATATTGTGTTAGTTTCTGGTATACAGCAAAGTGATTCATATGAGTATATATATTCATATATATATATATATATATATATATATATATATATATATATATCTTTTTTCAGATTCTTTTCCATTAGAGGTCATTACAAGATATTGAATATACTTCCCTGTCCTATACAACAGGTTCTTGTTGTTTATCTATTTTATATATAGTAGTGTGTATCTGTTAATCCCAAACTCCTAATTTCTCTCTTCCCTTTCCCCTTTGGTAACCATGTTTGTTTTCTATGTCTGTGGGTCTATTTCTGTTTCGTATATAAGTTCATTTGTATCATTGTTTTAGATTCCACATATAAGTGATGTCATATGATATTTGTCTTTCTCCAACTTACTTCACTTAGTCTGATCATCTCTAGGTCCATCCATGTTGCTGCAGATGGCTTTATTTCGTTCTTTTTTATGGCTGAGTAGTACTCCATTGTATATATATACCACTTCCTTATCCATTCCTCTGTTGATGGACAATTAGGTTGCTTCCACGTCTTAGCTATTGTAAACAGTGCTGCTATGAACACTGAGGTGCATTGTATCTTTTCGAATTAGAGTTTTCTCTGAATATATGCCCAGGAGTGGGATTGCTGGATCACATGATAACTCCATTTTTAGTTTTGGGGGAACCTGCCTACTGTTCTCCACAGTGGCTGCACCAGTTTACATTCCCACCAACAGCGTAGGAGGGTTCGGAGCCTGCATTTTCAAACAGTCCAACTGCTTTGAAGTACTTTGCTGCTTCTAAAACAGGGGACTTGGGGAGGATGAGGCCTAGGACTGGAGGAAGCAATTTAAAGTGTTGAATTAAGATGTTGAAATGGGGAGTGGGGCAGCTTGTTCTAGAACCCCACAGGTCTGAAAGGGAGGAAGGGGAGGAAGGAAGGAGGAAGGGCAGCAGAAAGCCTGGTGACACTCCCTCCCCCATGTCCAGCCCAGCTCCCAGCCGCCCCTTCCAGGCCTCTGCCTGCCAGGCACCGAGAGGGGCGGGAGCAGATAAACAAGTCATTCATCACCCGCTCCGGGCAGGCTGGCACCAACTCCAGGCTCTTCCTGAGTCCCAGGGAGTGGTGGGGGGGACCTGCCGGCGGCCAGGAGGGACAGGCTGTGTCTTCAGGGTGGGAGTAGGAGCTCGGACAACAGACCAGAGAAGCTGTGGAACCCAAGTGCTGCTGCCTCGGCCACGTGCTCCCAGGCGGAGCCCTCCACGTGCCCTCGTTCAGTAAAGTCACACTGTCACCGTAACAGGGATCATCTCTAAAGCTTAGTGAGCACTAGTTATTGAAGTGCCAAGCCAGGAGCTCGCTTTACATTGGTCCTCTTATCTCATCCTTGTCAGCCCAGTGAGACAAACACATTATACCTCCATTTTACAGGTGGGAAATGGAGCCACCAAGAAGTGACAGCGAGCTGGGTTCAGGTCCTGGCTGTGCCACTGGCCTCTGGGTCACACTAAGTGTCAGAGGTGGGATTTGAACCCAGGCCCTGAACCGAAGCTCATTGTTATCCAATACTAGCTGGTATGTCTCTTTTTCCTCCCTTCTTCCTGCCCTTCTCTCCTTCTTTCTCTCCTCCTCTCCTTCAGTCCTTCCCTCCCTCTACTTGTTTCTTTTCCACAAACATTTATTAGGCACCGGCTGTGTGCCAGGCTCTGTGCTAGGCATGGAGGACAAAGTGGTGATTACTGTGGATGTGGCCCCCCCATCCTCGAGAGATCTCACTCAGCCCCTTGCAGCTCCTTGTGTGCCCAGAGCCACCAGTTGCACTGCCCCGGGAGGGCTTCACCTCCTGGGAGGGACCCTCCCCTGTGGGAGGCCAGGGTTGACAGGAGTCTAGGTAAAGCGGGCGTTGTAACAACGGCCCTGTTTGCAAGAACACCTTACCCTTGCAGTTGCCCATTGGCTAAGGAACACAGGAAACTCAGCAAGCAGAGACGGCTGCTCACCCCTTTCCTTTCAGCCGCTTACATAATTTGCCAGAGCAGATGTGGAACTTTTCCCCAGTGAGAGGCAGGGATGGGGAAGCACATCCACAGCAAGGTGAGGGGTCTGACTGTATTCCCTGCGTTCGGTTGCTGAGGCCGTCTCCTGCGTGTGTGTGCGCTGGTGGGGCTACAGTATCCTCTACAACATGTATGCATCTGAAACATTTCATGATCGAAGAAAAAGGAACAAGCGGATAAAGATTTACAGCATAAAACCATATGTGTATATTAAATACATTCTGAGACAGAAAATAGTACCAACTATTTTGCCAGGATGCAGGCCTATTTGCTGAAGAACAGCAAACACATTAGCAGGGACAGAAAATGAAAGAGACAGAGAGAAAAACCAGGGAAGGAGTCTGCACTGGCTAAAGATGACAATGACCACCTAATTACAAAGTTTAATTACAGGCAAAAACTCCCCGGGAAATAGATGCACTGCGATCAAGTGTAAAGATGTTAGCACTGCATTGCCCGGTTCAAATCCCAGCTCTGCCACTTACTAGCTCCGTGATCTTGGGCAAATAAGCTCTCTGAGGCTCAGTTTTCCCATCTATAAAATGGGGATATTAATCAGACCTATGTCACAGTTTTGCTAAAAGCATTAATCGAGTTCGTTATAGAACGTGATCAGGTCCAGAATACTTGGTCTGACTCCATCCTTCTCGGAGGAAAAAAGAAAAAGAGCGTGGACTTTGTGGTCACGCAGACCCTGGCCCCTACGTGTGTGAATCTCACTTTAAGCACACCGCACCCCTAAGAGGTCAGGTCTCTGGTTAACCCCACTGAACAGGTGGGGAAAACAAAGCCCAAGCTGGGGCCCCAAGGTCATGCCACTGGTAAATGACTGAACCGGGGCTTCCAACCGGGGCTTGACCTGCAAGTTCCTAACCACTGCTCGGCACGTTCGCCCTTGGCAGGGAAAATTCCAGAGGTAACAACAAGGGCCTGCACAGGGCCGGCAGACACTCACACCCTTTCCTTCCACTCCTTTGTGGAGGTAACTGCCTCCTTCCTCAGCCACAAGCCTGGCCTTTGGCTCAAGTCCAAGATGCCCAGAGAGGCTGGTGGTAGACGGAGCCCAATCAGAGGGAGGGGGTCAGTTCTGTCAGGCTGAGCGGAGCTGTCAGAGCCTAAAACTGCAGAAGCGAGGGCCACAGGAGGACCACCTCTGGTCTGCTCAACCGGCTGATGTTATGTGGTTCATTAGGAATGGGTCTCTAGAAAAAAGGGCCAGAGGACAGATTCCAGGGGTCTACTGTGCTGAAGCAGAGGCTGGGACTCTCCCAAGCCTGTTAGAAGGAGCCACCTCTCCGGTCACTAGGAAGGAAACAATGGGCACGGTAGGGTCTGGCTCAGGAGGTTAGCGGGTGTGAGTACCAGGGAGCCAGGTGAGGTTTCTCCTCCACCCGCCTCCCCCTTTCAGTGACGACCTTGTCTCTTGATTCCTAGAGAGAATAGATGTCACAAGAACACCTTCTGAGCCCCAGGCCTGTCCATCCAAATGCCGGCGTGGAATCTCTCACGGATGCCCAGTCGGCATCTCAAACGTAATACATCCAACTCGGAGACCACAATCTTCAAGAGCAGCCAGTCTTTCCCTTCTCACTAAATGGCTACCTCATCTACCCTGCTGCTCAGGCCAGAAACCCGAGAGTCATCCTTAGGTCTTGCATTCATTCATTCATTCATTCACTCATGCAATGGTCTGTGAGCACCTCCTACGTGCTGGCCACCATGTCTAAGCACCAAGGATGCCGGGGCTCGCAAACATACCATCAAAGACATTATGGTGTCTCTTGCTCAACTCCCAGAATCTATTGACCTCTAATCCCGTTCTGTTCTACTTCTAAAGCAGAGCTGCAGTCTATGCATTTCCCCTCACCTTTACTTTTATTGCTTTCATTCAAGCCACCGTCACTGGAAGAATCTCCCATCTTGCCTTCCCAATGACACTCTTGCTTCCTTGGAATCCACTCCCCTTACGTGGAAGTCAGAGAGATCTTTGAACATAAATCAGATCAGTTCCTTTTCCTGCTCAAAGAATCAGGGCCTGCTGATGTGCTCTGCTGTGGCCCCAGCCCCATCTCACCCTGCTCTTATTTCTATCCCTGAGCACTAGTTCTGCCTCAGGGTCTTTGCCATTCCGCCCACCCCACCCGCCTTTGCCTGCAACGCTCTTCCCTGCACTCTTGGCTAGACGAACTCGTACTCACCCTTCAGATGGCACCCTACTGTCACAGCCCCAGAGGAGTCTTCCCTTGGCTTCAATCTAAGTTGGATCCCTAAATGATTTGCCATCATAGCAAACATGACTTCCCATAACCGTTGAATCAAGCAGGACATTTGATTTGTACGATTCTCTCATTACCTCCCGTTCCCACTCTACCGTAAGCTCCGCGAAGGCAGGGACCCTGTCCGTCTCGCTCACGTTGTGTCCTCAAAGCAGGCACTCAATAAACCCTTGTATAGCAAACGAATGTGGAATTTTCTCAGCCTGCAATTGTGACACACACCCCCAAACCCCACCACAGCCAAAGTCATATCCTCAGGTTGCCCTTTTGGAGGAGGGCGTCTCTCTTGGTCGTTTCCCCGGAATCGGTTATCAAGACATCATTTGAAAAGCAGACCTTGTGTATAAGCTCACGGCCGGCCGTGGGAGTTGGGTCTCAGCTTTGCCTCCCCGCTACCTGTGCAAGCTTGGGCACGTTTCTTAACGGCTCTCAGCCTCCGTCTGTGAGTTACAGTGGCTGGGCCAGCCAGACCAGGCCCAGGATGTGAGGCTCTCAGCACGTGTCTGGCATATTTGCTTTGCTTGGCAGTCACACATCCCCCAGGCTTTTGTTGTTCTTTGTAGGTATTTTTCACCTGCTTATCTCTTGGGTCCTCGTGAGTCCACCACACCTGTGGGCTGGGCTGTGCTGAGGTTCACGTTCTCATTTGACAGATAAGGAACCGGAGGCTAAGTGAGGTGAAATGATAGCTCCACGTCTGTGAACTCAGTTAAGTGGAGGCGCTGCGAGCCTCGCATGCCTGGTGCGCTGGCTGTACCCACACCGCCAAACACACTCCGTTTGCCTCGACAAGCCCTCTCCCGAGGAGAGGAGCTGTGCACCCCTCACCCCGTCCTTCCTGCCAGCACTGCCTCCGGTCCCCAGACCGGCTTCCGCAGTTTGCAGAATGGATATCAGTTTGCGGGGCTGGGAGTAGGGAGTCTTACCTTCCACTGGATGCAGGGCCCACCTGCCCTGGTTCCTGTCGGTGGCGTCTGAGGCAGAAGGAGAGAGAGGTGGCTGTGAGGAGGGAGAAACTAGGCTCCTTTTCCCTCGCGGCCAGAGTTTGGAAGAATGGCAGTGGCCCTCCCTCCGGCACCGCCTGCTAAGAGAGGCTCCTTGCAGGTCAAAATCCAAATTCCAGCCTGGGCTACAGCAGGGCTTAGAGAAAGCGTAATGATCTCCTTGGGGTAGAGGAGAGGTCCCGGGCCAGCCCTGAACCCTGAACTTGAACTTGAACTCTGAGCAGGCCCCTGCAGGGAAGATGGGCTGACCTGAGCCCCGCCCACATGGCCTCCCTCCTCACCTGGTGGGGGGCCCATGGCTGGGAAGGGGAGGGGAGCTGTTGCAGCCCAGGGCACCGTCCTGCTCCACTCACCCACTGGCCCGCCTCCGCGCTGGGGACGGGCGGGCTTGGGACGAGCTGGAGGGCGGGGGAGGGGAGACGCTGGCAGGGGAGGACGGGGACAGAGGAAAGTCCCAGGAGGGCACTTGCTGCGGCCCTACCGCTGCTGCAGCAGCAACAGTGACCACCTTTGTTCGGCTCCTTTTCCGTGCGCTCTCCAGACCAAGGCAGGACAAAGACAGGCGCCTGGAGCCCAGAGGAGTTGTCAGGAGTGACCGAGCCGTGGCCGGGGGCCCACGTCCAGCCCACAACACCAGGACAGGCAGTGGGGGACAGCAGAAGACTTGCACTGGATGCTCAGAGCATTCAAAATTTTAAAAAAGGGAAAAAAAAAAAGAAACAGCTACTAGCCTTTGCAAAATGAGAGACTGAATAACGCTCTGAATTTCCCACTTTACTAGAACAATCTGAAGATCTGGCCAGACCAGGCCCACATGGACACAGGACGGCCACTGGCTAGAGCAGAGGCGTGGCCATCCCTCCCCCGTCCACTACAGACCCCACCTCCAGCCCACCTCTCTCCTTCCCTTGACCTGCCCTGGCCCTGGGCGGGGGCAGCCCCTGGCACCGAGTAGATCAGAAAGCATGGTGAGAATCAATATACTCCTGGTTCTATTCTAAATGTTTCCATGTCTCCGCTCACTTGGTCTTTCCAACAAGCCTCCGGGACAGATCTTATTATTATGTCCACTTTACTGATGAAAAGACAGAGGTAGAGAAGGGTGAGTAACTTGCCCAAGTCACCAGCTGTGAGTGGCAGAACCAGGATTTGAACTCTGGGAGTTTCATTCTAGAACGCTACAGGGCCAGTGGGTGTGGCTTAGAGACACGTCCCACTGGACAGAGGGCACCCTGGATACACAGATACTCAGCAGTTGGACTGATGTCAGCATGAACTGGGGCCTGCAAGGTGGTGGCCTGCCTGGGGGGACAGATGGACAGAAGGAACAGCTAGAATTTGGAGAAAGGGGATGGGTGGACAGAGAGCCAGGGAATGCACGGCCTGAGCCTGTGATCTGGTGCGGAGGACTCAACACCAGGAAGGCAGAAGATGCATTGCTCTACCAACCTGGGGTCCAGTCCTGATTTCTTGGGGGCATGTCTGGGGGACCACGGGCACGTTCCACGGTCACGGTGCTACAGACAACGCACACAGATGAGAGAGGTGGGCCAGATACGGCTGTGGCAGACAGGAGAGCTACATCCCAGCCATGACTCAGCTCCAGCGGGGGGAACACAGGCCCAGTGGGCCAGACCTTCCAGTTGTCCTAGAAAAACGGGAAGTCCAGAATTCTTGAGCCTCATGGTTATTCATCTGTGAGGGCTGACTGTGGCCCACTGGTCACTGGCATGTCACCTCCCACACTTTCTCTGATTGTCAGGCCTTCTTGGCCCTCTCCTAGTGCTGTAAAGAATAGGAGAGAAGATGGTGCAACCACTCTGGAGAATGTTTTGGAAGTTTCTTATAAAGTTAACATACCCCTACCTTATGGGCCAGCAATTCCACTCTTAGGTATTTATCAAAAGAAATGAAAACATAGGTTCCACAAAGACTTTACACACATGTTCCTAGCAGCTTTGCTCACAATAGCCCCAAGGGGGAAACAACCCAATGTCCATGAACAGATAAATGGACAAACCGTGATGCCTTCATACTGTAAGCAGATGGGTTAGGGGGTCCCTGGAGAAAGAGAACCAGGCATGGCTTTCTTGACGTAAGAGAACCCATTTTGGCTGAGGACGTTTTTGTGATCTATACCTGGCCACAATGCTTACCCTTGAACACAGTATTTAATGATCTTAAGGGAACAAAGGAATGCAGGAAGAGAAAAAAGGCAGTCAAACAATGGCGCTGTGATAAGGCAGGGTCCTGGTTCCTCAAGGAATATACATAATAATATACCTTTGAGTTCTGGAGGAACTGAGGCCCCCAGACTGTTGGAGGATAGAAGGATGATGCGACCCTCTTAACTTCAATCAACTAAAGCTTGGACTCTGTTGACCTTTGTCCCAATTCTATGCTGAATTCTCCTCTGTTCAAGTCCCCTCATGAAGATGCATGTACCCTTCCCTTAAAACTTCCCCAATTTTGCTGTTCTGGGAAACACCGCTTTGGGAAGGATCCCCGGTGTTCTCCCTACTTGCTTCAAGAAATAATAAATCCTTCCTTCTTCCGATCTTAGGCTTGGTTGTGTCTACTGACACCATTAAGCTGCAAACCCGTTAGGGGAATGAGTGACTGAAACAGCCCGCCCTGGCCAGGCCTGATAGTAGCCACTTGCATGTGTTATCTTACAACAGGAGGTCCCGGTAAGGAACGCAGAACTAACAAGCTACCACCAACTGGAAGAATTTGGGAAAGGTCAAAAGGAGAGAGGAGACACCAGTCCATATGTCCTACCAACCTCCCAGAATCCTTCTCGCTGGAATCCAGCTTGGCTGAGCGATGCTCGTGTCACCAGGAAGGACCCTGAGTCAGAATGATTGGCCAGAGACCACCCAGCAACTAACCCCATCACCATAAAACCCGAGACTGTGAGCCACATGGCAGAGCAGTTCTCCCGGGTTCCCTTAGCCTCCTGCTCTCCACCCGGGGGCCCCTTCCCAATAAAAAGTCTCTTGCTCTGTCAGCACATGTGTCTCCTTGGACAATTCATTTCTGAGTCTTAGACTAGAGCCCACTCTCAGGCCCTGGAAGGGGTCCCCCTTCCTGCAACAAGCCCAGTTTTGGGGTAGCCAAACTCCATGGAAAACCACATTTGTTTTCAGTAGGACAAACTAGTGACACATAACGCCATGCATGAATCTCAGAATTATGCCAGATGCAAGGAAGTACACACCTTATGATCCATTTATGTGAAGTTCAAGAATAGGAAAGATGAATCTGTGGTGATAGAAGTCAAGAGAGTTGAAAGCATTTTCTGGAGAGAGGAAAATTTCCATATCTTAACTTAGGTGGTAACTATATGGGTATATACCACTGTTCAGATCCATTGGACTGAATAAGATTTGTGTGTTTGATTACATGCAAATTACACCTGAAAAAATAAACAGGGCAGAAAGTGTGAATGATGAGTTTGGCAAATGCGGCTCTTGCTTCTCTGATGGTAGAGACTGTGGTCTTTACTCAAATCTTACCTCCCAGGATTTAGTTCCAGCCCATTGTCTCCACGTAAGAACGTGGGTCCCATGTTGTCGAAGTGCCTGAGTTTTCAAGAGAAATCCCAAAGTCTGAGTTTTTATATGAATGCTCCTGTTTATAAGGTTTGGCAAGTAATTTGGAATGAACAAAAACCGTTGAAATGCTGTACAGTCAACCCTCTGTATCTGCAGTTCTGCATCCTGGAATTCAACCACCCACAGATCAAAAATATTCAGGGAAAAAAAATCTGGAAAGTTCCAAAGAGCAAAACTTGAATTTGCCACGTGCCAGCAACTAGTTATATAGCATTTACATTGTATTAGGCAGTATAAACAATTTAACGATGATTTAAAGTATACAGGAGGATGCGATACATGTAGGTTTATACAAATACTACACCATTTTAAATAAGGGACATGAGCATCTTCAAATTTGGGTATCCATGGGGGTCCTGGAACAAACCACCTGTGGATTCCAAGGGACCACTGTGTGTATCAAGTGATGCATGTGTGATTTATAAGAAGAAATATACATTGGTCTTCAATCCCATTTCTGGCACAGAGCTCCTAAAACTTTTGGAATTTTCTAATTGACCAGAGTGAGTAAGGTGTCTTTTGTTTTGTTAATGAGGCTACATTGGGACCTCACCTATGGTTGGGGCCTGGTTACCAGAACAACTAACCAGGTGTTTAGAGGGTTGGAACTTTCAGTCCCACCCTCTGGCCACTGGGGGAGGGAGAGGGGCTAGAGGTTGAATCAGTCACCAATGGCCCATGACTTAATCAATTGTGACTCTGTAATAAAGCCTCCATAAAAAATCCCAAAGGACAGGGTTCTGAGAGCTTCTGGGTTGATGAGCACATGGAGCTTTGGGGAGAGTGGTGCTTTGGGAGAGGACATGGAAGCTCTTGGCCCCTTCCCCATGCCTTGCCCTGGGCATCTCTTCCATCTGTCTGATCCTGAGTTATATTTTTTATAACAAACTGGTTATCTAATAAGTAACATGTTCCTCTGAGTTCTGTGAGCCACTCTAGCCAATTAATCAAACCTGAGAGGGGCTTCCCTGGTGGTGCAGTGGTTAAGAATCTGCCTGCCAATGCATGAGACACAGGTTCAATCCCTGGCCCAGGAAGGTCCCACATGCCACGGAGCAACTAAGCCCGTGCGCCACATCTACTGAGCCTGCGCTCTAAAGCCCGCGAGCCACAACTACTGAGCCTGCGCTCTAGAGTCCATGAGCCACAACTACTGAGTCTGCGTGCTGCAACTACTGAAGCTCGCGTGCCTAGAGCCCGTGCTCCACAACAAGAGAAGCCACTGCAATGAGAAGCCTGCGCACCACAACGAAGAGTAGCCCCCGCTCGCCGCAACCAGAGAAAGCCCCGCACACAGCAACGGAGACCCAACACAGCCAAAAATAAAAACAAATAAATTTATATGTAAAACAACCAAACCTGAGGAGGGGGTCTTCGAAACCACTGATCTAGAGCCGGTGAGTCAGAAGCACATGAAGACCTGGATTTGCAATTGGCGTCTGAAATGGGGTAGGAGGTGGAGGGGGGCAGTCTTGTAGGACTCAGCCCTTAACCTTTGGTATCTGATGCTACCTCCAGCTAGGTAGAGTCAGAATTGAGTTGAATTGGACACCGTGCTGGTATCAGAGCATTGCTTGGTGGCCTGGGGAGGGGGTGCTGGGGAGAGGGACCCACACGCTGATATTGGTCCCAGAATCTTACCCAGTATCCCCAGGGCACACCCTCTGCTAGACTGGAATCCAGGCTGAACTCCGCAGGAGGTCATGATTCCTTCCTGTATTTTCTACAGCCTTTTAGAAACACACTTTCATCCACCCACACACTATATAGTCTGGTGTTGCTATTTATAGCAACAACTGAAAAGAGCAAACCCTAAAAACACTGAAATAGGTGAGTTTTCCTGACCAGCAGGCAAGGGTGGTGCAGTGAGCCCAGTTGGGGATAAAACGGGATACATTTTTTTAACTTAGTAGCTGTGAGACCTGGGTGCAAACTGACGTTCACATGCCTGCTTGGCAGGAGATGAAACGAGGATGAAACAAACGAGATGCTACAGAGAAACACCTCTAGTAGAAGGTGCTTGGTCAATGCTGGCTCCTTCCCTCTGCCTGAACATAAGCCCCAGTTACCTGTGTGCTGCCTGCCTTACGTTTAGTTGCCACTGGAAATCTCAAGCCTTATTCTTTCTCTTTATGATGGCTTCAACCAGGAAACACCGAGCATTCTCCCTCCGTTTCAGGTTATGTTTGTTCTCTGCTCCCAGAGTCACGTTTCCCACAAATCTGTGACTTGGGTGGCCTTCCATCCGCAGCGGCTGCAGAACAGTGAGCAGCTTAGGAGCCCAGAGACGGGGGCAGGCAGACCCCAGCCTCCTTCTGGTTCCTCTGCTGCCAGCTGTGTGTCCTTGTGTAAATGACTTAAGTGCTCTGAACCCAGGTTTTCTCATCTGAAAAAGGGGATGTCATAAGAATAGTCCCAAGCCGTTTTACCAGGAAGACTCAATGATTTAATCCATATAACAATCTCCATAGTACTAAGATGCTATTTATTTCTTTTTTCCTCTCATTATTTCATGAATGCCCAGCTGAGTTTCTGGAAAACTACAAGACCTGAGGCGTCACGACAGACTGAATGCAGAAGCAGGTGTCGGCATCCAGCTGTCTTCTATTCAACCAGTCATTAAAGAGATTTTCAAATGTGTAGAACAATGCCACTCTTCTCACTAAATCTTTTGGGAAAATATGGTTGTTTTTCATAAAGATGTTATTTACTTAACATGCAAAGGGTTTGTTATTGTTCTTCTAAAATTAATTAATATTTTAAATTGTTTCTTCATTTAAACACCTAATTTGGTAAATATCTCTACCTATAACCCACATCAATGAAATGAAGGTGTTCTTCCTTATAATGGGATCCTGAGACAAAAAGTTTGAGAATCCCTGCGCTGTGACAAACTTGATAGGAGCCTGTGGATCTGGGAAAACTCTTGGGAATGGTCTGTCTAAACCCAAATCCGTATAATTCATTAAAAGGTGTGTTCTGATCAAGTGGACCCTACATGGGAAGCCTATTCGTGGCCATAGGGTCTGTGGGAGAAAGTTGTTTGTAACTCAGGAGACCTTGCCGGTCAGTGTATAGTGTGGATCGTTAATGAATCAACAAGGATTCTCCTTAATCACTAAACACTTTAACAGCAGGTCATCTGTGACAGCGAGGTTGAAGTTTGGTGTGTGACATGGACACACTTGGAGATTATTGGAGTGGAACAGGATCCCAGGAAAGCCAGCCTGACCAACACTGCCCCCACTGCCCCACCAGACACTGCACGAGTCTGGGTTACAAGAGGTGGTTGTAGTGACAGCCCATGGTCATTGCCATCATGTGAGTTCCAGCCTGGGGCCAGCCATATGGCTTGTACTTGAGTCCCTGGGCTCTGCCTCCAGTGTTTGTTTAAATCCTCGTTCTAACTTGGTGGCTTACAGCCGCCTCTCTGCTTTCCTGTGCTGCGCCTCAGTCTCCCTCATTTGTCAAATAGTTCGGGTTGTTGTAGGGAGTAAATAAAAGAATTATTTGAAGTAGTGACTGGCCAGCAAAATCTGCCCTTCTCCCTCCCTGCATGACATGTGAGAGGGGGTGGAACGAGAGGGGGTGTGATCTAGGTGATTTCTGTCTCCCTTGCTTAAGAGAGAGCCATTCTTTCCTGCCTTCCTGCTGGTCAGGGTGGGGATGAACCGGAGTGACGCTGGAGGCACATGTGGAAGCCAGAACTGCTGCCAGCAGCCTGGATTCCTGGTGAAGCAGAGAAGCCGCCAACGTGGAGCCTCCCGTGGATGGAGAAATGAAACAGACAGTGTTGCAGGAAGGGGGACCCCTTCCAGGGCCTGAGAGTGGACTCTTTTCTAACACTCGGAAATGAATAGTGCTGAATAAGCACAGACTTTATTGGGAAGGGGTGCCTGGGTGGAGGGCAGGAGGGTAAGGGAACCCAGGAGAACTGTTCTGCCACGTGGCTCACAGTCTCGGGTTTTATGGTGATGGGGTTAGTTTCCAGGTGGTCTCTGGCCAGTCATTCTGACTCAGGGTCCTCCCTGGTGCCATGTGCATGCAACCGCTCATCAACCAAGATGGATTCCAGCAAGAAGGATTCTGGGAGGTTGGTAGGACATATGGACTGGCATCTCCTCTCTCCTTTTGACCTTTCCCGTATTCTTCCTGTTGGTGGTGGCTTGTCACTTCTGTGTTCCTTACCAGGATCTCCTGTCGTAAAATAACTCATGTAAATTGTTACTGTCTTTGCCTGGCCATGGCGGGCTGTTTCAGTGTTTCCGCTAACAAGAGTTTAGAGCAGAGAAAGGTTTATTGCAGGGCCAAGCAAGGAAAATGGGTGGCTCGAGCTCAAGAAACCTGAACTGCCCAATTTTTTTTTTTTGGCCTGGCAGTGCAGCATGTGAGATCTTAATTCCTCAACCAGGGATCGAACCCATGCCCCTTGCAATGGAAGCACAGAGTCTTAACTTCTGGACTGCCAGATAAGTCCTCCCCAGTGGTTTTGGGGTAAAGTTTTTATAGGCAAAATTTGGGGTGAGGGCTGCAGGGTGTGTGACTTTCTTCTGATTGGTTGGTGGTGAGGTAACAGGGAGGTGCTCCAGAGATCTTGCTCTCAGCCTAAAATTGCCATCCTCCACCAGGGTGGGGGCCTTAGTTCTGCAGAAGAACTCGAAGATATTGTTATGTATGTTCCTTGCAGAGGAACCAGGACCCTGCCCCATGGCTGCACTATTGTTTCTTGACTGCTCCCTCCTTTGTTTCTGCATTATTTCCCTTCCCTGATTAGCAAGTTTTGCCCTTGCTCTCTGCCCTTTGGAACTCAGGGAAGGTCATGGAGGCTAAATGAAGCCTATTCCTACAAACAAGAAACGGAACACACAGAAAGGATTTGTACCCGGGAGCCCCACAGGGTCCTGCTCAGTTCCACCCACCAAATATGGCCCCCTGCTTGCTTTTGTAAATAAAGTTTTATGGGAACACAGTCATGCCCATTTATTTGCATATTGTTTCTGACGGCTTTTGTGCTACAATGGTAGAGTTGAGTATTTGTGACAGAGACCATATGGGCTGTAAAGCCTAAAATATTTACCATCTGGCTCTTTACAGAAAACTTTTGCTGCCCCCTGACCTACAGCACCACTCAGTGAGTTAGTGTCCCCAGAGTTTAGGGCACTAACAGGAAAGATTTTCATCCCCAACTTTCCCTCTCAGAAGATAGTACAACCCTCTGGTTGGGGAAATGTGAGTGGAAAGAAATGTAATCCAAAGCAACTCTCTGGTAAGAAAGATAAGCCATTCTCAGAAACCCTTCAGGGGACTTCCCTGGTGGTCCAGTGGTTTGAACTCTGCCCTTCCACTGCAAGTTCTATCCCTGCTTGGGGAACAAAGATCCCACAAGCTGCTTGGTGCAGCCAAAAAAAAAAAGGCCCTCCAGTCTGGCTAACAAGCCATGAACATCAGTATGGTTATTTTGAGGCTTTTAATGTAAATATAATCCTTCTATATCTTTATCAGATCCATTGAGAAAGGCAACAAACAGGACAGGATTGTGACCAAAGCAATCTCTAGAGACTTCTCTGTTACATGCTTTCATACTTAAAATCCCAAAATAGTATGCTGAGGGGAAGAAGCCAGACAAAAAAAGAGTACATACTGAATGATTCGGTTTACACAAGGTTCTAGAAAATGTAAATGAATCTGTTGTGACAATAGATTAACATTTGCCTGGGGGTGGGGATGGCAGGACAGAGGGATACTACAAAGGGGAACAAGCAAATTTTGGAGGTGATGGGTCTGTTTATTAGCTGGATTGTTGTAATTGTTTTATCAGTTACACCTTTGTCAAAACTCTTCCCATTGTACATTTAAATATGTGTCCTTTATCTTAAGCCATTTATACTTCAACAAAGTTGTTTTTAAAAAGTATGAGTCTTAAATATCATATCACTTATATGTGGAATCTAAAATATGGTACAGATGAATCTATATATAAAACAGAAACAGACTCACAGATATAAAAAAAACCTTACGGTTACCCAAAGGGAAAGTGGGGGAGGGATAAATTAGGAGTTTGGGATTAACAGATATACACTACTATATATAAAATAGATAAACAACAAGGTCCTAGTGTATAGCACAGGAAACCATATTCAATATCCTGTGATAAACCATAATGGAAAAGAATACGAAAAAGTATGTGTATATATATATAACTGAATCACTTTGCTGTATACTTGAAACTAACACAGCATTTTAAATCAACTATACTTTAATTAAAAAAAACAAAGAGAACTCAGATTGAAAAAAAAGTGTGTCTTAAAAGTAGAATAAAACAAAATAAAAAGTATAAGTCTTCTGTAAATGGGTTCTTATGGAGAAACACAGACCAATGCAACATAAAAGGGAAGCAGTGAGGATCTCTTTCCAGTTCTTCCTCTACAAACTTCCAGAAGGAGATGGTTAATCTCCACTGTTAAACCACATCGTCCAGCCAGGATTCCTTTTCTATGCTTCCCGCTGTGCTCTGTGTCCCAGAAGGCTGACTTCAACGAGCTGTATCTCCTGGCCTCCTTTGCTTTCTGGCCTCCAGTTAGATTTGACCAATGGGAGGCACCAGCAGGAGATCAGAGGGTAGAGAAGAGTGGCCGGGGTAATTTGTCCCTTCCCCTGGGCCACACTACCCCTGATCCCTTGCTGCATCCCTGCGGTCCTGGCAGTGGCTTCGTTCTTCCATGGCCACTGCTCCGCAGAAGCTGTGTAACATTATTCCCTCCTTCTTTCCAGTCTAGGAATAACTGTTCCCCACAGTGACTATACCACTATACCAACCCTTGTTGGTACCCCTAACCCCGCCTAAATCTCAATAAACAGTCCCTTTAATACGATATCTTTGGTTAAATTCTTTAGACTCTGATATCTCTTTCATGCCGGAACCCTGACTCACAAGGCTTCCCACTGTCTGTAGGATAAATTCCTATGACACACCCTGTTGGGATTATTCTCCTCTCCTCGGTTCCTGGGACCTTGGGTGTGAAATTCTACCTTTTACTTACTTGTTTATTTATTTATTTATTTTGGCATAAGTTTAGTAGATTTTCCAGGAGAAAGGCTTTCCTGGGTCTAACTGTCTGCTCTTCTAAACAAAGGTTAAAAAAAAATTTTTTTTCCTGAAGGCCATGGGAAGTGGTATCTTTAAACACCCTCTTGAGTGTGAGCTACAGAAACCCAACTCAAACTAGCTTATGCAAAAATGTTGGTTCATACAACTGGAATATCCCAAGCTTCATGTCTGGTAGGATCCAGTGTCTCACATCATGTCATCGGGCCCTGATTTCAGCGGCTGTGATTTCTGGTCTTGTCTTTGCTCTCAAGCAGCCTTCTTCTCCACCATGGTCTTGAGAGGCTCCAGCTAACATCCACTCAGGTTCAAGTCCAGTAGGAAATGAAGATTCCCCAACAGATTTGACAACAGTCCTAATGGTCCTTGGCCTGACTCTTATTGGTCCACACTGGATCACATGCCTATTCTTGAACCAATCACCTGAGCCACGGAACACAAGATATTTTCCCCTGCCGTCCTTGAGCTGTTGCCAAAGAAAATCAAGGTTGGTATTTCTAGAAGAAGGGGAAAGGTGTGCTGAACAGACAAAACCAATGCACATCCACCCCCTTTGCTCATTGGTTCATTATGAGGATTGAGTGAAAAGTGCTTGGCTGGGGCATTGTTTATGACGGGCTCTCCCACAGACATGTGGCTATATCCTTTCCCTCACAGAAATTGAATGCCCCAAATCCCTTCCGTGAGAGGGTAGATGTGCCCAAGAATGCAGACAGTCCTATGTCACCTTTCTGTAACTCCTTTCTATCACATAATCCCCTGAGGAGCCATATTCTCCTGTGAACCATTCCAGACTCTTTCTAAAACTAAGCGATGTAGACATAGAATGCATGTGTGACCCATCAACTTTATTTTCGCCCCAATAAAAATGAGATAATCCTAATAGGGTTTTCTGTAACTGTACTTTTTTTCACTTAACTATGTCAGAGATGCCTTCCCATAGTGGCTTATCCATATCTATCTCATTGTCTTAGTGGCTGAATATTCCAGCTTCTGGATAAACTATAGTTTATTTAACCAGTCCTTTCTTGGAGCAAATACTGCTGATGTCACCCAATATCGAGTTTCCACTTTTTCACTAATAACAGAACACTCACATTGTCTATGGGGACATGACATTCCAAATAAAGACTACAAGTCACAGTCCCCCAGCTCGGAGTGATTAAGTTCTGCCTCGTGGGAGGTGAGCATAATTGAGGCATCGACATGGGGGTCCTGCCCTTAAAGAGAAGGGGCATGTACTCTCCATGCCACTGTATCTCTTCTTGCTGGCTGGGATGTGGCCAAGGGAAGGAGATATCTCAGGCCATGCAGATGAGAGAAACACTGCAAGCATGGAGGGAACCTGGAGTACCAGCCCTGACTCCTGGCAGCCAGACTGCTCAGTGACAGAGAAGCCACAGCAACATGGTCCTGTTAGTGAAGCCACTGCTCTTTGGGGTCTCTGGTCCAGCGGGTGAGCCAATACCTGAATATGTGGTCCTCCGACCAGCATCAGCATCACCCTCAGACCTCGGGACTCTGACTCTGCCTTTTTTTTTTTTTTTTTTTTTTTTTTTTTTTTTTGCGGTACGCGGGCCTCTCACTGTCGTGGCCTCTCCCGTTGCGGAGCACAGGCTCGGGACGCGCAGGCTCAGTGGCCATGGCTCACGGGCCCAGTCGCTCCACGGCATGTGGGATCCTCCCGGACCGGAGCACGAACCCGTGTCCCCTGCATCGGCAGGCGGACTCTCAACCACTGCGCCACCAGGGAAGCCCTCTGACTCTGCCTTCGAACAAAATCTCCAGGCGAGTCCAAGCACTTTAAAGTTTTAGGACAGATCTGATATCCTTAATGAAGGGCGCTTCCACTGTCCGCAGTTTCCTATTACAAGCAAGGTTGCTGGGACAATTGTTGTCAACGTCCTTTCCTAGACTGGAATCTCTCTAGGTCAGATCCTAGGCGTGGGATTGCTGGTCCATGGAAGACGGACCTTTACAAAAGGTTTTCAGAGTATTTGTTTGGCTGTTTTTGATTTGGTTTTGTTTTGTTGTTTTTTTTAAGATTTAAGAAGTTTCTAGTGGGAAAGCCTGCTAATCTCAGAAAACCTTACTTCTCATACCTTCTTCTAGAAAAAGGGAAATCACGGTATGCCCCCTGGTGGCTGTCTTCTTCATTTACAGGCAAGTGGGTCCAGGGCTAAAAGACCTTGCAACCCCAAACCCACCAAGGGTTAGTAAACCCAGAGCAAATGAGGATTATGCTCTCACCAGGCCTGACTGGGTGCCTTCAAGGCTACTCCCCACAAGAACCGCTGCAGTGGTCATGCAAGCAAAGGGCTGTATGCAAGAGGACTGACACGCCAGTACAAGACTGACAAAAGGAGTCCGAAAAGAATGGCTAGATGGGGCTTGGGGTCGATCCCTGGTCGGGAACCAGATCTCGCATGCCGCAACTAAGAGACCTGGCGCAGCCAAAATAAATAAATAAATACTTTTTTTTTTTTAAGTCCAATGGATATTTTTAAACTTAAGTATAGTTGATGTAAATATTATATGTTTCAGGTGTACAACACAGTGATTCACAATTTTAAAGGTTACACTCCATTTACAATTATTATAAAATATTGACTATATTCCCTGAGACGTACAATATATCCTTGTAGCTTATATATTTTATACATAGCAGTTTGCACCTCTTAATCTCTTACCTCTACCTTGCCCCTTCTTTCTCCCCACTGGTAACCACTAGTTTGTCCTCTGTATCTGTGAGTCTGTTTCTTTTTTGTTATATTCACTAGTTTTATTTTTTTATACTCCACAGGTAAGTGATACCATGTGGTATCTGTCTTTCCCTGTCTGACTTATTTCACTAAGCACAATACCCCTCAAGTTCATCCACCCATTTTTTACAAATGGCAGCATTTTATTCTTCCTTATGGCTGAGTAGTATTCTACTGTATCAATATATATATCCCACATCTTCTTTATCCATTCATCTGTTGGCGGACACTTAGGTTGCTTCCATATCTTGGCTAGCGTAAGGGACGAAATAAAATTTATATTTTAAGCAAGACAAGAAAAATTAAACAAAGCATTCTCTGTGTTTGCTTGGGCCTCTTCCCTCCCTCCCTCCCTAAGATGCAGTGTGCATCTGTGTTACACATTAACCAGAGCTCCTCAAAGATGGGAGTGCCTGCTCAACCATAAAAATCAATTTTTTTCTTTCTTCTGACACTAGCAATGTAAATTCTTAAAACAATAGTGTTCTGTCCCAACTCTGCAGGGGGTCATGATGACCCGCTTCTCGCCTTGTACATGCTTACTTGGACTATGTATCCTTGGTGAACTTTATGTAAAATGATCAGTATGTCATTTTGATGTATGGTCCTTAGTCTCGAAAATGTGTACGACTGCGTTTGGCTTCTAACAGGCAAGTTAGCTCTTAGAGCTTTCTAAGAGTCTGTTTCCTGGGTTATAATCCTCAATTTGGCTCAAATAAAATTTTTTTCTCCTTAACTTGATTGTTAATTGAATTTTCGTCGAAATAAGTAATGCTGCTATGAACATTGAGGTGCACGTATCTTTTCAAATTAGTGTTTCTGTTTTCTTTGGGTATATACCCAGGAGTGGAATTGCTAGGTCATGTGGTAGCTCTGTTCTTAGTTTTTTGAGAAACCTCCATACTGTCTTCCACAGTGGCTGCACTAAGTTACGCTCCCTCCAACAGTGTACAAGGGTTCCCTTTTCTCCACAACCTCGCCAACATTTGTTATTTACAAATAACTTTTCTTTTTTTTGCGGTACACGGGCCTCTCACTGTTGTGGCCTCTCCCATTGCAGAGCACAGGCTCTGGACGCGCAGGCTCAGTGGCCATGGCTCACGGGCCCAGCCGCTCCACGGCATGTGGGATCCTCCCGGACTGGGCACGAACCCGTGTCCCCTGCATCTGCAGGTGGACTCTCAACCACTGCGCCACCAGGGAAACCCACAAATAACTTTTTTTTTTTTTTTTTTTTTTTTTTAATTCATTTATTTATTTATTTTTTTTGGCTGTGTAGGGTCTTCGTTTCTGTGCGAGGGCTTTCTCTAGTTGCAGCGAGCGGGGGCCACTCTTCATCGCCGTGCACGGGCCTCTCACTGTCGTGGCCTCTCTTGTTGCGGAGCACAGGCTCCAGACACACAGGCTCAGTAGTTGTGGCTCACGGGCCCAGTCGCTCCGTGGCATGTGGGATCTTCCCAGACCAGGGCTCGAACCCGTGTCCCCTGCATTGGCAGGCAGATTCTCAACCACTGCGCCACCAGGGAAGCCCCCACAAATAACTTTTTGATGATAGCCATTCTGAGAGATGTGAGGTGATATCTCACTGTGATTTTGATTTGCATTTCTCTCATGATTGGCGATGTTGATCATTTTTCATGTGCCTGTTGGCCATCTGTATGGCTTCTTTGGAAAAATGTCTATTCAGGACTTATGCCCATTTTTAAATTAGGTTGTTTGTTTTTCTGATGTTAAGTTGTATGAGCTGCTTATATATTTTGGATATTTACCCTTTGTCAGTCATATCATTTGCAAATATGGTTGTCTTTTCATTTTGTCGATGCTTTCCTTTGCAATGCAAAAGCTTTTAAGTTTAATTAGGTCCCATTTGTTTGTTTTTGCTTTTATTTCCTTTGCCTTAGGAGACAGATCCAAAAAAATATTGCTACGGTTTATGTCAAAGACAACCAATAAGTTTTGACATATGCATGCACCTATGAAACCATTGACACAAGAAAATATCCAACATCCCCTGAAGTTTCCTAGCACCCACCCCATCCCCAGACAGTCAATGATCTGTTTTTTGTCTCTATAGATTAACTTGCATGTTCTAGAATTTTATATAAATGGCATTATGTAGCATGCACTCTTTTTTGTTTGGAGTTTTTCACTTAGCATCATTATTTTGAGATTCATCCATGTTGTTGGGTTTATCTATAGTTATAGTTCCATTGTATTGATTGATCGATTGATTTTTTAATTTTTTTAATTAAAACATTTTAATTGAAGTATAGTTGATTTACAATGTTGTGTTAATTTCTGCTGTACAGCTAAGTGATTCAGTCATACATATATATACATTATATATACATTCTTTTCCATGACAGTTCTCTTGTATGGATATACCACAATTTGGTTTTTTATAAATTTATTTATTTATATTTTATTTTTGGCTGCGTTGGGTCTTCATTGCTGCACATGGGCTTTCTCTAGTTGTGGTGAGAGGGGGCTACTCTTCGTTGTGGTGTGTGGGCTTCTCATTGCAGTAGCTTCTCTTGTTGCAGACCACGGGCTCTAGGCGCACAGGCTTCAGCAGTTGTAGCACGCAGGCTCAGTAGTTGTGGCTGGTGGGCTCTAGAGCGCAGGCTCAGTAGTTGTGGTGCACGGCTTAGTTGCTCCACAGCATGTGGGATCTTCCCGGACCAGGGATCGAACCTGTGTCCCCTGCATTGGCAAATGGATTCTTAAGCACTGCACCACCAAGAGAAGTCCAAAATTTATGTTGGTTTTTAAAAGGGTAAAAAGCAAAGCTCGCCCTAGCTGTTGTGAGGAGGGTGGACTGTGGGGCAGGAGCAGAAGCTGGGAGACGAGAGAAGTGGCTCCAGCAGGAGATGTCCGGGCTGAGGTCGTGGGGCTGAGGATGGAGAGATGGTCAGATTAAGGCTCTCTTTTGGAGGAAAAGCAGATGGATTTTGGATGTTGGGGGTCAGGGACTGAGCTAGTAGGTGGTCTGATGAGAATTTCAACCCAGAGTGGTCTAATTCCAAAAGCCATGCCCTTAACCGATAAAAGTTATTTTACATACTCTCCCCCTCTCTTTTTTTTTTTTTGGCCACACGGCATGCTGGATCTTAATTCTCCAGCGAGGGATGGAACCCATGCCCCCTGCAGTGGAAGCACGGATGGAGTCTTAATCACTGGACCACCAGGGAAGTCCAAATGGTACCTACTCTCAAGGGCATGGGTGGGCCCATGGGAAGAGCTTTCCCTCTGCCATGTTCCCTGGGCCTTAGGCACTCAGGAAATCCCACTTCTGCCCATCACCTGAACAGCTACTTATGTAACTAAGATGGTCTTTATTTTTTATTATTTTTTTAAAAATAAATTTATTTATTTATTTTTGTGTTGGGTCTTTGTCGCAGTGTGCGGGCTTCTCATTACAGTGGCTTCTCTTACTGTGGAGCACGGGCTCTAGGTGCGCGGGCTTCAGTCGATGCAGCACACGAGCTCAGTAGTTGTGGCTCGTGGGCTCTAGAGCACAGGCCCAGTAGTTGTGGCGCACGGGGTTTGTTGTTCGGTGGCATGTGGGATCTTCCTGGATCAGGGATCGAACCCGTGTCCCCTGCATTGGCAGGCGGATTCTTAACCACTGCACCACCAGGGAGTTGATTTCTAAAACTATGAAATCAGCGAAAACCCAGGTGGTTCAGTGATATGGTGAAACTGAGCAGGACCCTGTGGGACTCCTGGGCACAAAAGCCTTTCTGGGTCCCCCATTTCTTGTTTGCAGGAAAAAGGCTTCATTCAGCCTCCAGGCCCTTCCCTGAGTTCCAAAGGGCAGGTTCAAAGAGTTGCTAATCAGGGAAGGGAGGGGATGCAGAGACAAGGGAGGAGCAGCCTAGAAACAATTGTGCAGCCTTGGGGCAGGGTCCTGGTTCCCCCTCAAAGGATACACGTAACAATGTTTTTGAGCTGTGTTGCAGATACTGAAACACCCAACAGGTGGGAGAAGTTAACTGTGTGCTGCTCACAAGCACAGACCCCAGACTGGATGGATCAGAAGGTTGATGATGCTGACTCCCAATTGCCTCACCATCAACCAATCAGAAGAATGTCCACAAGCTGACCACACCCTCTTGGAACCATTACTATAAATCTCCTCACTGACCCCTCCAGGTCAGGACACACAGTTTTGAGGGCACTAGCCCGCTGTGGCCCCTTTTGCCTGGCAAAGCAATAAAGCTATTCTTTTCTACTTCACCCAAAACTCTGTCTCTGAGACTCAATTCGGTACCGGGTACAGAGGCCAGATTTTGGCTACAACGGTAACATGGTAATGGGGTCCATGAATTGGATTCAGGCTTGCAGACTGTTTAGATCCTGGGATCCAAGTCTGTCCTCTTCTGGAAGTTGCTGGACTGTGGATACAGCTTCCCTCACTATTCAAAGCCCAGCCCTGCTGTACCAGCAGGTTGGGGTGCTTCCCCACCTAGTGAGTCAATGGCTGGCCAGGACAGGGGCACACTGGTCCCTGAGGGCTGAGACAGGGCCCAGAGACTCAGTGTAACCTAGCAGGACCCTATGGGGACCTTCCCCCAGATACTCTGCTTTAGCTCCTCCATGAAGTACCTAGATAATGGTATTTGATGCAAATTTCCTGGGTTGTTCTGCAGACGTGAAACTGCCCCCCACCAAATGGAAGATGTTAACTACTTGATGACCATGAGCACATAGCCCCAGGCCTCCTGGGGCCTAAGAACTGATAAAGTTAACCTCTGTGACACCGCCCTGTTCCCTCACCATCAGCCAATCAGAGAATTGTACACGAGCTGATCGGTACCCTTGGACCCCCGCTCCCTCACCTGGCTTTTAAAAATGCTCTGCTGAAACCCCTGGAGCTTGAGGCTTTTTAAGGCATGAGCCACCTTGTCTCCTTGCATGGCCTTGCAATAAACCTTTCTCTGCTCCAAACTGACGTTTCAATTTGTTTGGCCTCACTGTGCGTCGTGTTAACATCAGGACTGGGAAGTCACTCTGATGCCCCTTTACCAGAGCCATCTCTGCCACTCGTCATCCGGAGCTGGAGCTCTCCAGCCCTGCGTCTTCAATTCAAGTAGGGTTCGTGGGCCTTATCATGGCCCATCTTTCTGAAGCAGCAGAGACTTTTTGAAGAACAGCAATTTAACTGGCTATCTGAAACATTATTTCTAGGTGAAAATGGGTATCACGGAGCCAAATGCAACATTCATATGCAGCTTTAACCTGAAGTGAAGAGTTCAAAACTCTGCCCCCAGATCCCAGAGAGATCCACATCTTCTATCCTCTCCTTAACTTTGGGAGTGTGTTGGGGGACAATTTGAGCCACACTGTACTAGGACTTTGTGTTTCCTGTTCTAGGGCCAGGCTGGGGTGCTCTGAAAATGAGAAAACACGTACAAACACTAGGTATGCAGAGAAGCCTTTAACGTACTGTTACTGTTATCCCCTCCCCCCAGGACCCTGCAAACACCTACTCAGAGGCAGGGCCAAAGCCCTGGTCTCTGTAAGGGGCTCTCAAGTTTCACCTGGGTGGTTTCTGGCTCTCTTCTGGGGACCCCGCCGCTCGCATGTGAAATCAAAGGATCGACTGGAAAAGATCTCCTAAGTTTTGAAGAGAGAAAATCAGTCCAGTCCCAATGCATGCAAATTCTCTCTCAGCCAAACACTAAGCCAGCTTGCTCCGTGCAACCTCCCTGTCGCTCCCGTCTTGACTGAGCGATCTCCTCCTTTGGCTCAGTCGTTACCTTAACACTACTTAGACCCTACCTGTCAAGAACTTCACCTCCACCTTCCCTGGTTCATCCACACTCACAGTTCGACAGCACGGCACTACCACAATTTTTGGTCCTCAAATGTCAACCGGCAACAGCTGTTATCCCTTCAATATCTACTCAGCAACTACTGTGTGTGTGACCACGTGGATTACAAAGACTAGCGAGAGATTATACATTGGCTGCAGCTCATTCATCGACAGCAATGATCGGAAAGGGGACCATGGTTTTGAAGCAAGCACCAACGGGAGGACGCACCTAAATTTGACCCGGGTAAGCTGAACCCAGTGATTACTGTCTTTGAGGGGAAGGCAGGGTTGGGCAGGCCTACAGGGGAAGGAGAGTGGAGCCACAGCTGCAAGGCACAGCAGCTCAGGATGTCTAGGGCTAAGACACATCCAGGGGCACGGAAGCTGTGTGGCCCTTGCGAGCTATATTTGGAGGTGCATGACTGGACGTGTTACAATGTTTAGATCAACTCTTAACAGGCTGTTAGTGACTTGAGGTCACAGAGCCAGGGGAATGTCACGGTCAAACTAATGGCCTGGACTAAGGACCAAGGGACGGGCAGTTGGGAGAGATTAAGAAAGATTTAGGAGTAACACAGTCACTTAGGGACCAGAGCTGTTGTCTTTAAGGACTAGGCAAACACCAAACCACTTTTTAATTTTTTAAATCAAACACTTTATTTTCACATAACAAGCGCAAAAAACTCCCACTTTAACAATACAATTAACGCAGTTATGAAGTCAATTATATACTACTCAAAGCCCCAAAAGGTCCATCAGCTTAACGTTCCAAACATTTCCAGACGTGGTTTTTCAAAGCTACCTTTGGTTTTTGGAAAAACCAGTATGGAAGTCAATATACATTGAATGCATTGAACAACATTTGCTTATATTAAGGTGTCCACCAACATTAGCTTACACCTGGCAAGTTGGAGCATGATCTGAAGTCATACACTGAAATACGTACACAGGTTCTGCCCCGGAGCTCCTGCAGTGAGGAGGGAGGAGGGCCGTGAAGGGGGAAGAAAAAGGCCAGTCCAGGCTGTGGCATTTCTCGTTGTGTAACAGAGGTATGAGAGTTTAACACTAGAACACTGTCAAGTCATTAAGCTTCATGTTCCAAATGGTCTCTTGCTGAGGCTTGAGATGGGCACAAATGGTGGGGAAGATGAGTCACAGAAGAGTTGTGAGCGACAAGATCCCAAAGATGCTCAGAGGGCCGGAAGGAGCAAGCGACAGTTTCCCACTGTTCTCACATTATTTCAGGGTGAAATTGTGTACGAGTTCGGATAAAATATTCAAATATTTGCTTAGATTTTTACCAGTTGCTCTATGAGAACCCTCATACATAGCAACTTTGAAACTTTCATTATAAAAAAGAGCGTACAAATAAATTCACAAAAAAGAGACAATTAATGTTGAGCAGCCAAAAAGTCATGGTTTATTATATCTGAAGAAATTTCATAATTCAAACACAACCAAACTGTACATTTTACAATCACATTCTATTTGTAAACAGTTAAAAGCCACTGACTTCTTTTGCATCTTAGGACACAAACAGTTAGAATCAAGGCAATGAAATGATGGCAAATTCTGCACTGTTAAAATTTTTACCCTTGTTTAGTCTCTCTTCTTTGACTAAGCAAGCATTATAATACCATTTGTGGGCAAAAGAGGGGAAAGGAGAGAAAGAAATTTTAAAAATGGTGTAACTCGTTAGTTTGCAACAACATTTAAAATTTTCTTTATACAACGAACAATTCTGTAAGCCCAATACCTTGGTTACAGTATGCATAGTTACTGATTTCGGCTTTAAGGTACAACAGTTAAACATTAACACAGTCACAAGAGAGCAGAAACATATAGAGCCACTTGATGGGATTACAAAAAAATTATTACCTACTGATTATTAGCAAACCATCATCACTCACTAATAAAAAGACAGCATCTGAAAGCAGAATCTCAAACTCCAGCTTTAAGCGTTTTTTTGTTTTTTTTTCTTTTTGGCAGAGAAGATTCTTTAACAGAGCAATATGTAGTATCAGTGCTAAAAGTTGGGGTTTTTCTTTTTTTCCTATAAGAAACTACAAGGAGGTTTTTTTTTTGTTGTTTTTTTTTTTTTTTTTTTTTTTTTTTTAAACTGGGGAACTGGTTTTCCTGAGAACCATGCTCTTTGATTTAGGACAGGAATAGAAAAACAAAAGAACATGGCCAAATGCTGCTCCTTTTTCCCAGAGATAGAAAGCATCTTTTAAATCATCCTCCATTTTTTTTTTTGTCTTTTAATTTTTTTTTTAAATGATGGAAGAGTAAACATTTTTTTCTCAAAAAACAAACAAAAAAATCTGTAAACAAGAAGGTTCAACGTGGGAACCTTCAAAACAAAATGGAAAGCCTATTCAAAGTGCAGGGCCCGTCCTGGGTGGCAGGTGGGCTGCAAGTCACAGCTGTGGCCACAGTTTTTCAAACTGCAGAGCGAAATTCTTTAGTTTTATAACATGAAAAAACTGGTGCAATACTTTCATTTATAGTCCTAAGTCAGTATCATAACTTGATCTTTTAAACTCCACGATACCACAATAAGGTAGGCAAACATCAAGGCATAGTAGAGAGCGCACACCTTTTAAGAACATCCTTGAGTAAACATTTACACTGGAACAGCTGCCCCCCCCATATTGCCGATTAGACGGAGAGAACATCATTCAGTGCAAAGTTAAAAGCTCATACATTATCAGCCCAAAAAAATGGTTTTGCAAAAAGAAAGAAAGAAGAGAAAAAGAATGAATGGGGGGGAGGGGTAGAAAGGGGAAAATTAAAAAAAAGAACCCAAAGGCTAAACATGATGAATATACACAAGTGAGCTCATTCTATACGGTGTAGCATGTATGGCGCTATTTGGGAGTGTAAATAGATAGATACCTTTTCACATTATAATATTGGCCTGCATGATTCAAGTATTCAAACTGATATGTTTCAGGGAAAACAAAGTGGAAAATGTGCAGAGAATAGCTGTTCCCACAGGTGGCCCTGGCTGCAGGCGGCGAGCCCAACTTAGTGCTCCTTTCTTTCGCGTCTTGAGGTCGCAGTTCTGAGTCGAGTCTACACTGTTACATGGACTCTCCACCCCCACCCAGGTGGTCAACAGAAAGAAAAGCGTTAATGGGGGACGGGCTGCTAATTCCCCGGGGGTCGCTGCTGCTTGGAGGACCCCACAAGCTTGTGGAATAATGTGGGGTCCCCCAGAGGGAAGTGCCATGAAGGTCTCCACAGTTAGTTCCCGACAGCCCAGCACCATTCCAGTGATTGAGATCGGTCCGGCTGGAGAATGAGTGGGAACAGTCGAGGGAGCCCAGCCGGCTCTGGCTGGACCCGAGAGACTGCCAGCTGGGAGAAGGGGTCAGAGACTGACTTTGTGCAAAGAAACGACTGATCTCCTCTTCACTGGCAAGCTCAGCAAGAATAGTAGTGTTCCCCAGTACACACCTGGAGGAGAGAGACACAAGCGGGCTAGCTGAGGGGTCTGGGTCAAAGTCACGGTGACACTGTCTCTGCTACAAAAGCAGTGGAGGGCGAGAGGGAGAGGGCGGGGCACACAAGGACCCAGCGTGCCCTCCCTTAGAGCCAGCGTGTGCACCGGAGGCTGCACACGGCGGGGGCACAGCGCCCAGGGCTCTCCGGGCCCAGCTGTGCCACCCAGTGCTGTTGTGGCACCAAGATCATGTCTTCTTGTCTCCTAACAAGCAATTTAAGGGATTTTCTAGGGCCATTTGGATCTGGTGTGATGCATCCCTTCCTGAGTACTGCCCCTGGAGCCCAAGACACAGTGAGGCTGCAGCTTTTATGAAGCGCTCACTGCGGGACCCCAAGTGCTGGCCCAGAGATGGCACACAGAGTCACCAGCTGCACTTTCATACACACAAGGGAGCCCTAACGAGAGAATTCCAAACTTGCAATCCCAAGGGCATTTTCCAGGCGCCATGCGCAGAATGGCCAACTTACATGTGCAGAGACTTTTGTGCCTTCACTACCTCTTCTTTTGAACTGTAGCGGACCAAAGCATTTCCATGCGGGAGGTTCAGGTGGAATGTGATCAGTGGGCCATGCTGCATGCACAGAGTGCGCAGAGTTGAGCCGTCAATCTAGGAAACAGAGCGCGGGGACTGCCAGTCAGACGCACCGCCACCAAGACTGTCCGGGAGGGTTGTCCCAGGCTGGGACTCTGGTCCTTTCTCTCTTGCCCAAGGTTCTTCACTCCTGGTGCCGCTCTTCGCTGGGACTCACTGCTGTGGCAGGGTACAGTGCCCCCCTCCCCACCTCCACTGGTCCCAGAGCCATACCTCTGTGGCCTCTAGACTCCTGGACATTCCCCAGATCCCCAATTCCTTAGTTAGTCACTGCCCCTGCTGTGGCTTCATGTCTTCTCTCTTCCCTGCCCTGAGGACAGGATGCATCAAGGCACTGCTCCCTGGGGAGGAGGGGGGTGGGCTCTTAACACCCAGCCTCCAGAGGAGGGGGCAGTCCAGGGACTAAGAAAATGTTCTAATCTAAGAGGGCAGACAAGTTTTCTCAAAGTGCAGTACAAGGACCACCTGCATCAAATCCATCTGAATGCCCTTATAGAAATGCAGATCCCTGACCCTAGCCCAGATGTATACTAAATGAGAGTCTGTGGGGTGAGGCCTAGGACTCTATTTTCGGTCAGCTCCCGTGCATTTTACAGTGTGAAAACCACTGGGTCAGACCACCAGCCTGCCGGAGGCATCTAAAGACCATTCTCTGTTTTCTCTGCCCGGCCTTGACATCTACTCAGCACCACTTTGGAAGGCCTGGGTGGTCCCCATCTCAGACTTAAACCAGAATGCAAACCTTTGCTTCCATGCTACCTGGTGTATCCACATAAGCCAGGATACCTGATGTTCTTACCTGAGGTGTAAGGTTTTTCAGAACAAGCCAATTTGTTATTCTCCCTGAGCTGCTCTCACCCCAGCTGGAACCTAAACAAGGAAGAAAAAGGACAAGTCAGTTTTCCAAGACTGTGGCCTGAATGACTGTTCAGGACAAACATACTCCAGTCAAACCGCAGACATTCAGGAGGATCATCTGGGCTCGTGGCGTCCTTCTCTTCCTTCTTACTTACCTGTGCGTCTACATGAGGTATTTTCTCTGTGGGCCCAAGATGCCAGCTCACTCCAGCTCGGACCAGGTGTTAATTTCTGGGGCACGTGGCTCTGCCTCTGGGTGGAGGGGGCTCAGAGGGCTGCCAGCTCATCACATGGTGGGCTAGTGAACCAAAGGCCAGATGCCTTTGGGGTCTTCCCATTTATAAAGCTAGAACTGTCGCAAATGGTAGCCTTTGGGGAATCGCCTCAGCTCACAATGATCTCAGGTTATCAACTGATGACTGCATGCACGTCCCACAGGGTGTGAAGTTCGAGGGGATTTAAGAGCTTGCAGTCGTCCAGACACTCCTCGTTTCAGTCTGGGCTACCACAGGGGCTCCACACCTGGCTCTCCTGCCTGGCCCTACAGCATCGTCTCTCCCTCCCAGCAGCAGAGCTTTAAGACGTGATCAAGTCACTTCTGTCTACAACTACTTAAAAGTGCCTCAGACCTGATGAGGATGATTATAATTTTTGTGACTTTCTGTTTGAATATTAAAAAAAAAATCCCACAAGGACTCAGAGGCAAAAAATATACAAATCAATTTTCACTGCAAAGTAAAGGAGCTCTTGCAGTGGAGGATTCCTGGACTGAACGTCAACATTATGACATAGTGTGCGTGTGTGGTAATTGCAGTCATTGTAGCTTTTGTTGTGGTCATCCATTTACAATGCTTGCTGTCAGTTTACTTATCTCTTGTAAAAATAAAATGCAGTGTGTGTGTGTTAAAAAAAAAAAGAACTTAAAAACAAAAAAAACAGTGCCTCAGAAACACTCCAGGTGGCTTAGGAAGATGGCTGCGTGACACAGCTCGTGCCCACTCAGCTCGCCCTGAACACCACCCCTTGCCAAGCTCCAGCAACTCCAGCAGGAAACCCTTGTGCTTTCCCAGGTCTCTGCGCCTGGCACATGCTGCGCCCTCTGCTGGCCTGGCTGACTCTTACAGGCTTCCTGAGCCCATTCAACTCCACCAACCGCCTGAGGGTGAGGGTGCCACCAGGCACTTAGCTGGCATCCAAAACACATCTGTGGCCTGAAAGAACCACTTACACACAACACCAATTACACTAACTTGCATTCAGTAGCTTAGAACAGACTCGTGTGCTTTTTTTCACATAATTAAAACTTTCCCCCAAAGGAAACACTGCAAGTTTTATTTCAGCCACTCACCTGTCCAAAGATAAGAAATTATTAATGAGGGTTTACTACAATTTTCAGCCTGGAGATGAGAAAGTTTGGTGCATTTGAGGGGCGGGGTAGAATGGATGAACTGGTAGACGAGCTCTGAGTTGTATTTGTGGCTGTGTGTGTTGTGTATGTTGGGGCGAGGCGGGTGGGGACGTGATGCCAGTACAAATCCGGTGCTAGTCATTTACGGAAGGAGTAGAGAGGTAAGGGAACCATCTGTCCCAGTTTTCCTGGGACAGTCTGGCTTAGGCCTGTACAGTTAATTAACAGCACCCCTTTTCACTCTCAAACGTCCCTGTTTAATCAATAAATCTCATGATCATCCGAAGTACAGGCCAAGCTTTCACCCAAACAGACCCCATTCTTCAAGGCCCAGATGGGCTGCTCCCACCTCCCAAGGCTTGTCAGATGACACTTCTGCTCCATGTGACATGGTATTATGACAAGCCTGCCATGAGCAGGAAGTTACTGTACCTAATAAGATGAGCCCTTGAGGAACTTCTGAAAGAAAGGAGATCCCCATTCCATTAACTTTATCACCGACAGGTGTGTGTCTTTGGGGACATGTAAGTAAACTGGGCAAAATTTAAAATAAAATTTAAGACTCTCCAAAGCATGGCAATTGCAGAAGACAGCAATGAACCAGGAATCTTACGTTAAGTTCTAATCTTACTTTACAGAGGATAACGCAACGGGCTGCTGTTTAGGTCTCTGTCAAACTAGGCTGTTGGTACTGACTAGCGTTCAGCAAATAAGCCACATGAAACCACCTTATGCATGTCGTCTTACCTGGGGTATACCTGGCGTCAGAATTTCCCCATCCTCCACCTACACGAAGGGGAGAATTATCCCACGTAGACAAGGGTGGCTTCTGACCAGTCAGTCCCGGAGGTGGGCGGGACGGAGCAGTGATGTTTTTAGGTGGCAAAGGGACCTTCCACAGCTCATGAGCCAGAGAGGTGTTTGTAACTGAACCAGGAGACCATGTCAATTTGGAATCACTATTTCTGGCTACTCAAAGGAAAAAAACAAAAGTGGGAAAGAGGGGAGATAAATGCTTTCAGAAAAGAGAAAATTTAAATAATGACAACACTCATTCCCCCACTAAAAGCAAATCAAACAAATAAAAAAACTTAAAAAAAAACCCAAATCAAACTAAACTGCAGAAGAAACAAAAAGCCAAAAGGAAACTGCTCCCTTGCCTCAAAACAGACTGCCCGTCTCATTAATAGTTTTAAGACCTGTGAGACCCTTAGTCCAGCGTATACAACTACACTGAACACTGCTTTGAGCTGCTCTAAAGTAGCAAGTGGGAACTCCATACCTTAACAACCATAATGAGCTGCTCAGGACCAACAATTAGGCCATTCGATTTTAGCACTGTGCTATTCATTCATGAAAAAAGGACTACAAAAGCAGCCCTAACTCAGGGAGTCTTCACAGCAGACATTCGCTGGGGGCTACTCTACGCTGAGCGCTGAGCTGCTGGGCGCTTGGTGTACGCTACCTCTAATCCTCACACACATTTTACTGAGGTTCAGAGAGGTTAAGCAACTTGCCTATGGGTCCAGTGCACAGCCAGGAACACAGAAAACTAAACCGAAATAGTACCAAAAAAAATGAGAGAGCAGAAGGGGATAGAAAATTTTATAACTTCTGTCACCATCAATTATTTTTTCTACCTGCTCATAAGGAGCATGTCTTTAAGTCAGCACGTCTCAAAGTGTGATGGGAAGACTGGTCACAACACAGTTTATTACTGGTCTGTGACAGTACAAATACAGAAATTCAGAGTGAGCGTTTGTAAACTCTTAACAGCAATCTGATGCTGCTGTAACTCCCAAGTGTGTACTCCAGCAACTCGAAGTTCAGGTTTACTGTATTTTACAAAAGTTACCAGTCTGCAAAGGATTGGGCATTAAAAGAATAAAAGGTCCTTCACTACAGATTGTTGAGGACTACTGCTTCGAACTAAATTACATTTAATCTGAGACAGCTCTCAGATGAGAGTGGCTAGTCAGTGAAACCTGATAATTTTAGTAAATGACTACTGGATACAGTAAATTTTAAAAGGGAGCAAGTGGTGTTAAAAATATCTTCCCAGGCTCAGAAATATACTCTCCCAGCTCCCTGAAAAGAAGACTCTGAATCAAAAGGAGAGGTAAACACAACGGCCCTGGCCCCAGGTTCTGCCCCTTCCTCTGCCAGAGCCTTGGCAAACCCAGGACAAGGCCCACCTGAAGTGCTTTGTGCTGTACTGCTGAGGGGAACGTTGTAGTTGGAGGCACGAATGGATGACCAGGCACTAGTTGAAGGCAGCGTGGTGTTCAAGGATGAGGATGACCCTACACAGGAAAAGAGCACAACTAGTCATCCCCAGAGCAGGGGACATGGCATTAGAGAAGAAGCAAAAGCACTCTGTGGACCTGCACCTTAACAGTATGCCAGAGAAAGCAAACAGCCATGTTCAGGGCCATGGGAACGGCGCCCATGACTGTAGCTTCCTTCCTGCCTTCAAAACAGCATGTGGACAGCTTGCTCACTGTTTCCACCGTGGCTCAAGAGGTATCTCTCCCATTCCGGTCTTCTAATAACTGTCTGTGAGAACGCACCCCAACAATGGGATCCAGCAAGAGACAACAGCAGCCCTGCTTCTCAGCAGTGGGCTCCACCAGGGCTCCCAGTCTGTCTCTGAGCTCTAATGACTTCTTATTGGGCAGCTCACCAAGGTGCCCTGGCACTGGCACTACCAGTGAGCCAGGCCTTTGTCCTCTCCCATCGTGCCCCACATTCAGTCTCGAAAACCTAGCCTTTCTTCCTATTTTTAAAAAAATCCCCTTGACCACTACCCTACTTTAGCTCCAGACCCGACCATTATGTGGATCACTGCAACAGCTCCTGCTGCCAGATTCTTTCATTAACCACCAGGCTGTGAGGTTTTATTGCTGGCTCTGTCCCCACGCTCTCCTGTGAAGGCAGTGGCTTTAACTATTTCTATACATAGTCGGCTGCTAAACTCAGTCATTTTAGAATGATGAGGATTCTTATCGTACCACTGTGATCTGGCAAACACCTGTTAACATTCTGTATTTAACAGAAAGTGCTGTTTTACATTTTCTTTATTACAAACTGTTTAAGGGGACAGCTGTGAGGCTGTACGTTACAGAAAGAGAAGAGACCGTCACTCATTTCATTCACCTTTCTTCTACTGCATGCATGGAGTACTTACATATGCCTGGGGTGAAAGACAACCACGGGGTAGGTGGGAGGAGGATTTCATTGGATAACCTACTAAAAGTGCATCTGGACTGCAGCGACCCTTAAATTTTTCTTATTTTCACTCTCTGGGAGACAAAGAAAGCCAATTCCTTCTCCAGATGAAAGTTCTTTAACATCCAGAGTGTATAAACAAATAATAACATAACATCTTCCATAAGAAACACCCATTTCTTAATAACCACAATACGGAAACCTGTTATAAAATGGGTAACAACCTTCAGTTGTTAACACAGTTACTGGAAAGCAAGTGCCTGCTGGTCCTTTGCGTTTACCACATCAAGTGATAATAAATCCTCATCATTTTAAAAGTGGCTAAAAGTCACCTACGGGAAATCGAGAATTCTGTTATCACTGTCACGAGCCCCTTGGAGGTCAGGTGCTGTACTGTGCTGGAGTGACTCTCGCTGCTCAAACTTTCACATCTACTTTGAGCCACTGTCCTGCATCATTCAGAAATCCTGAGTCGTACCCGCCTACATACCACTGTTCCTGTCCCTGAGGTGGTCGACTTCCCGCACAGTATTAATTGAAAGATTGTTTATGACACTGCCAGGAGTGACATAAGGGTCAGTTTCAGGGTCAATGTTTGGATAACCTTTCCATGGTTCACCAGGGCGAAATTCTGGAAATAAAAATTTAAAATCAGTTCAGGCTTAATCATCAGCTGAAAATCCGTCAGTAACTACCCAAAAGTTTTATTCCTAAAGTCTATGCAATTATCAAATACCTCCCAATACTCTCAAATTATTTTCCAATATCCTAACAGGCTGACTCAATATCACAATTAATATACTGTTTTTTTATGAATAACTTGCAACTTTTTTCTGGGTTTATATATCCTTAAAAGTAACACTTTAAAGTGCTTTATTACAAATCACAAAGCCACAGCAAGTTGGAGAGGACGAAACAGGTCATAGGTGCATTTCTGGTGATTCCGCAGTAAATGCAAATGCTGTCACCTCTGTCCCCAGACACAGCTAGAGAAGAACAATGAATGAAGGTTTATATCATTCTTCGCGCTGGCCTAATCCCTTTGTGGGACTAACCCCACCTTCACAGACTGGAGCATAAAGGCGCTGGCAATGGGCCAGGTCACTCATCAGCCCGAGACCTGGGCTCAACTTCCCTTTCGCATTTCTGTGTTCTTCCTCATCCTTCGCGTAGTTCAGTCCAATCACAGATACAGGGCCAAATCATTAGTATATCTAGAGGTATCGAAACCTTAATGGACACAAACTCTCATAAAAGAAGATGTTGGCATTTTACCTGGTGGCCAATTAACACTGCTAGAGCCGTTAGGCGATTTGGCACGTGGCCAGCCATCTCCTACTGAACCCGGAGGACTGGCTGGTGAAGTACTGCTGTTCATAAAGTCATAGGGAACAAATGGAGACTCTTCCAGCCTGAAACCACTTGAAATAGCACCTAAAGAGAGAAAATGGAAGGGAAATGTGAGCAAAATATAGTCTCACATGTATTTCTTGTAGTTTGTCAAATATAGTAAGAAAACTTTGTATTAGATCTGTGGGTTCCAAACTGTTCTGTAGATTATGTGAAGATGTGAGAAGAAAAGAAAGCCCTGTGCTTTCTTCCAGATTTCAATCACTTCTAGCCTCTGATATGAATGAGGTCCTTGCCCACGACGACAGTATATTTTCACAAAAAGCCAAGTAAATGGACAGAGGGCAGAAGGAGAGAATGTGTGTCAAGGAGCGGGCAGGGACAGCATGGAGAGTCTGGGGAAAAAGGTTCTAGCCAGTGGGTGCGGCCTGCACAAAGACTTGAGGAGAAAAACTGTTCGGCACATTTGAGGAACTGAAAGATCATTCTGCCTGAAAAACAGTAAACGGGAGAGAGAACAACATGAAGGAGTGGGGCCCTGATCTTGAAGGGCAGGGATGACCAAGTACATTTTGTTTTAAATGCTTGGAATTCAAAGATCCTGAAGTGGGGTGTGCACACTCTAGCTGTCCCAGGCCCTACCACTCCAGACTGGCCTATGCCCTGCCTGTTCCCCGAAAGCATCAGAATTTACAACACCCTCAGACAGGGTTTAGTAGGACTTGGCAAGGAGTTCTTTATGCCGAGGGGTTTTAGGAAGGGAAGTAATACAATCCCATTTGTTTTGAGGTCACATCTGCTGCAGTGTGGAAAATGGAAGGAAGGCTAGCATAGAAGCAGGGAGACCATTAGGAGACACAACAGATGCATAAACTATGTATTTTGGAAGCAGAATGGGTACTATTCACAGATGGACTCAATGTGCAGATTGGAGAAAGGAAGAAATCAAGAATATCTCTTAGGCCCAAATATCCATCAACAGATGAATGCACAAACATAATGTGGTATATATTATCCAATCCAACTATAAAAAGGAGTGAAATACATGTGCATGCTACAACACGGACGAACCTCGAAAACATTACGCTAAGTCAAAAATACGAGTCATAAAAGACCAGATATTATATGCTTCCATTTATATGAAATGTCCAATACAGACAAATCTATAGAAAACAAAAATATTAGTTTTTACTTATGGCTAGAGAGATGGGAAAATGGAGGTGGGAGAAATGACACCTAAGGGGTTCTTCTAGGGTAAGGAAAATGTTCAAAAGTTGATTGTGTGGGGCTTCCCTGGTGGCGCAGTGGTTAAGAATCCACCTGCCAATGCAGGGGACAGATTCGAGCCCTGGTCTGGGAAGATCCAACATGCCGCGGAGCAACTAAGCCTGTGCACCACAACTACTGAGCCTGCGCTCTAGAGCATGCGAGCCACAACTACTGAGCCTGCGTGCCGCAACTACTGAAGCCCGCGCCTAGAGCCTGTGCTCCGCAACGAGAAGCCACTGCAATGAGAAGTCCACGCACCGCAATGAAGAGTAGCCCCTGCTCACCGCAACTAGAGAAAGCCCACGTGCAGCAACGAAGACCCAACGCAGCCAAAAGCAAAAAAAAAGTTAAAAAAAAAAGTTGGTTGTTCGATGGATACCCAACTGAGAATGTTACTGAAAGCCACAAAATTTTATACTTTAAAAGGAGAAATTGTATTATATGTAAATTATCTCAAGCTTTTTGAAAAAGAGAATGCCTCTTAAACTTCTAGCTTCAATAACTTGATTGAAGGAGGTACAATTTCTGGAATGGGGAGGAGCAAGGGTGAAGAAAGTGAAACTGAGCAGGTCCCTGTGTGGCCCTCCCGTGTACAAAAGCCATTCCATGTCCCCCATTTCTTGTTTGGAGAAAAAAGGTTTCAGCCTCCTAGACCTTCCCTGAGCCCCAAAGGGCAGATTCAAACAGTTACTAATCTGGGGAGTGAGGGAACGCAGAAACAAAGGAAAGGCAGTCAAGAAACAATAGTGTAGCCACCGGCCGGATCCTGGTTCCTCCTCAAAATCAAAAGATATACATCACAACCTGATAGAAATCTGATTTCTTCTACAGGAACTGAGTCCCCCAACCCAGGTGGAGGATGGTAACTTCAGGCTGATCACAAACACTGGACCACAGACTGGATGGGACCAGAGGGCTAACGACTGAGACTCCTGGAACACCACCGTGTTATTTTCCCACCAATCAACCAGAGGAAGGTTACACCTCCTGTAGCCCCCCCAACCCCATTTCGCCTATAAAAATTCTTCCCCCCATGAAAAGCATTGGGGAGTTTGCACTTTTTGAGCACAAGCTGTCCATTCTCCTTGTTTGGCCTTGCAATACTCCTTTCTCTATTCCAAACTCTGACATTTCAGTTTGTTTGGCCTCACTGCGCATCAGATGAACTTGGATTTGACAACAGAAGGAAAACCAAGCGTCTTGTCCATTCATGTAGAGTTTGAAACAGATGTAAGGAAAGTCCTGGTTCATGGACTCAAGGCTGCTCCAGCTATGAGCTTCTGGTAAAATACAGGACCTCATGCCACTCACTGGTGGGCACTAACGTATCCGTGGCTCGATTCAGTTATTCCACCAATTCCATTTCCCTCTCTTCTCTGGCTTCCTCATCTAGTTATTACTTTTATCGTAGTGAACTATGTATCTTAACCTAATTAAAACCACTTGGAAATAAAGTGGGATATATAAAGTAGTAGTTGCAAGTAATACAGTAAGTAAGCATAACTGCCAAATTTGAAGTGATTAATTCTTACACAAGAACCAGCAATGATGAAAGCATCCGCCTCCCTTTTTATATAAAAAAGAAACAATATCTACTTATTCAAACTTCATTTTATTTAAAAGGACAATAGACATAACTTAAGCGGCAGCCATGATCCAATTACATTCTATTAGACACTGCATGGGAGAGCATCAGAAAAATGAAATGTAAAATTTATGTGGTAGGTTTAGTTTAAGCGAATAGAGCTGGATTTACACTGGAGAAATGGTGCTGTCTTAGAGGTAGGGCACTCATGAGATGACAATGATGGCAATAACAATAATGATGAAAGCTGAGACCCACCGGCCACTTACGTGTCTAACCCCGTTCTAGTGCTTAGGCGCTTCAGAGTTATTGCCTTATCAATCCTCAAAACATCATAAGCAGTACTATTATTACTCCCATTTAGCAGATGAGGGACCAAAGTTCAGAAAGGTTAAGCTACTTGCCAGCAGCTAATAAACAGCAGAGCTAATTAGTAGCAGAGGTAGGTGTCAATTCTAGGGTCCATATTTATTTTGACATTTTGCCATTGTCTCAGCTCCCACTCCCTCTCTGAAGGAAAATTCCAAATGTGATATACCACTGTGTGGCAAATTAGCTTAGAATTCAGGGCTGCTTGATTTCATGTTTCAGTGTTCCTTCAGTTACATGACAATTTCACATTTAATTTCTGATAATCATCAGTCCAATGTGTACAAACCAGCAAACTGACCTTTAAGCCAAGTTTAGTCCAAGTTTCAAGATAAAATCCAATGAAAAGGGAAGGAATGAATGTAACAAAATATCCTTTTAATACTAATCAGAGGAACAATGATTTGGTGTTACTTAAGTCAGAAAACAAGAGTCTCTCCTGGCTCTTCCCTATTATTTTAAAATCACTAAGTCCTGTCAATCCTGCTGCCTACCTAGCTCTTTTTTCTCCTCCTGTGGTTGCAAAGATTTCTGAATTACTTTGTTCTGGGTCCCCCTGTATACAGCATAGAGCCAGATTTTGCTTTATGATCCAGTATGAATTTCTTTTAATTTCTTTATAGATTCTTTAAAAACTCTGAAAATGTTGATTTATCTTTTCTGAAACTGTGGAAGGTTTATAGTTTTTGTTTAGTGGGTATCTTTATAACTTACACATTTAATCTTCATTTCTTTTTAAAATATTTTGATTGAGATATAATTGACATACAACATACTAGTTTCAAGTGTACAACATAATGATTTGCTATTTGTATATATTGTTAAATGATCATATAGCTTTTGAATAATGACACATGAGATCAGACTACTGTCATCTCTTGTTTGACCACGCTCTGGATTAGGCAGAAGTTTCCTAACTAATCTCTCTGTCCACTTCTACTCCCCAGTTCTTCACACTGCCTCTTCAAAAATGCCAATCTGATCATGTCACTTTCCAGCTTAAAACTCTTCAACAGTTCTCCATTACAGAGAAGTAAAATTCAAACTCTTCAGTAGTTTGTAAGGCTCTTAAAACTCTAGCCTCTACTAACGCTTTATGGATTTCCCTCCTTCCACCTCTGCCTGGCTAATGCCTGTTTATCCTTCATATCTCAGCTTAAGGGATCACAGGCCTCCTGGAAACCATTCCCAATTGCCCTCAACTAACTCTAAGACTAAAATAAATGTATTCCAGCTCCTGAACATTGTACTTTTCTCTGGCAATGAGGAGGGGAAAGGGATTTTCTAAACTCTGGTAAGTCACAGAATCTTAGGACCATAAAGTATCACAAATACCCCAGTCCAAACCTCACTTGACCCACAATTCCCCTGTTAAGCAGCCTTGCCTCCACTCTACTCTACTTCCCTTAATGAATCTCGTTTTTTGACTCTGGAAGGTGTGCAGTAAAGGGTTAGCACAGGGCTAGACTGCACATGGCAAAGAGCTTCAGGGACTAGTCCTTGATGGCTCCTGGGTTCCTGTAACTCACAGAATAGCATGCCAGATTAAGAGTTCCTCTGCATACATTGGGCCATGGCCATGCCAGAGAGTTTATGATAACAATGTGATTTATGGTGAACATCTGTTTTTGTTTGCATGGGGCCTGGGTCATGCTGTTTTGGTCTGAACTCTGAAGGGTCTGCAGGGGATTGGAGATTGACAAGCAGGTGTGCTCCATGTCTACACAACTGACCCCTGACAAAAAACTGAGGACACTAAGGCTTGGCTGAGCTTCTCTGGCTGGCAATACTTTGTACATGTTGTCACACATTGTTGCTGGGAAAATTAAGTCCGAGAAACTGCACTGAGAGAGGACAACAAAAGGCTTCTCCTGGTTTCTCCTGGACTCTTTTCTATGTGCCTTTTTCCTTTATGGATTTTAATCTGTATTCTTTTGCTGTAATAAACCATAACGGTGAGTATTACCGTTTTTCTGAGTTCTGTGAGTTCTTCTAGGAAACCAGTGTACTTGGGGATCTCTGACACGGAAGATTCTCTTGAATTTGCCCTTTCTTCTCTGCTCCACAACTATCTTACTAGCCCTCTAAGCTTCACTAGATGGGGATAAAAACAGAACCCACGTAAGATTGTGATGCAAAAGATCAGAGCCAGCCAGGCGTCCCCACAGGCCTCTCCTGTTTCCAGGCTCAGCCCATCTCAGCCCAGCCTGACTACTGCTATCGGATCATTCCCGCTTAAAAAATGATCTCTACACTACTCTGGTACTATGGAAAAACAACCCCCGTTTTCTACAACATGGAAATACAAATGCCAATAAGGCCAATCAGGTTTTATATACAAGTGAAGCAACTTGCCTACAGAAAAAAAATCCCATGGTCCCTCCCCTCCTCAGACAGAAACATGACTACAGGGAAATATTTCTCTGGTTAGGGAGTACAGAAAAATATTTCTCCACCAATTGGGGGGGGAAGGTACAGGTGTGAGGCGAATGGGAAGAATGAGCCATGGGCAGTAGCCACTCAACTCTGGGTGGTGACTGCTCTGGAGCTTGGTGCTGGCAGACCTTCACATTTCTCCAGAGATGCCAGAAATCTGAATCTGTACATGAAATTTCCTGAGTGTTTAACCAGATGTTGGTTCAAAAAAAATATTTTCAAAATAGTGTGTAACAAAGCATAACACTCAGACCAGTTTTGGGATCTCTTCTAGAATACAAAGTTAGATGCCAATTTTATTTTTATAAGGACAAAAGAACAAACTGCACCAATATAATAATGGAAATAAGATGATGAACATTTCTCTATTTTTTTAATATAAGGAAAACTGAAAACAAAGCAAACAAATAAAAAGAGTGTGCCTGAGAAGAAGATTCTAAGTCTCTACCAGGAGAAAGAGAGATAGTAAGAGAAGGAAAAGAACCACAGAGCCAAGAGGAGCACTTCTGGGAGAAAACGATAGTATAAACAATTAGAGAATTATTATGGTAAGAAAAAGCACTTTCTTTAAACAGACTGAAAAGCTTAAAAAAAAAAAACAACCCCAAAAAACAAAACCCCAACCTTTTAAGACTTGAAATTTAGAGGGTTCTTATATACAGATATAAAACCAACCTGGTCTTTCTTTCTAGAGATGAAGACCAAAACCACACCAGGTCAAGGTATATTTCTGAAGTCATTTTTACAAGGAAGGAAAAAATACAACAATGAAGAAAGAATAAAAGCAACCACAGAGAAGAAATTCTATCAAACACTCTTGATTTTTAAGGGGATAAAGTAAAAGCCTGGAGATCTCAAAATAATATCCATGAAGGGAAGACTACTAGTCTTGGGCTGCTTCAGATTAGTTACAGGGCCTGCTAAAGTAAAGAAAATGAGAACATTTTGGGGGTGGGGAAGCATATAAAAATTTTGTAATTTGTATTAACAATACAAAAATAATTTTAAAAAAGAAAAAAATGACAATTTCAAGATGTCAAGTTAAGTAAATAAAGAATAGTAGAATAAACTCACACTTATGGTCAATTAATCTATGACAAAGGAGGCAAGAACATACAATGGAGAAAAAGACAGTTTCTTCAATAAGTGGTGCTGGGAAGACTGGACAGCTGCATGTAAAAAAATGAAACTAGAACATTCTCTAACACCATATACAAAAATAAATTAAAAATTGACTAAAGACCTAAATGTAAGAGCAGAAACCATAAAACTCCTAGAGGAAAACATAGTCAAACACTCTTTGAGATAAATCGTAACAGTATTGTTTTGGATCCGTCTCCTAAAGCAAAGGAAATAAAAGCAACAATTAAAAAATGGGGCTTCCCTGGTGGCGCAGTGGTTAAGAATCCTCCTGCCAATGCAGGGGAGACGGGTTCGAGCCCTGGTCCAGGAGATCCCACATGCCGCAGAGCAACTAAGCCTGTGCGCCACAACTGAGCCTGCGCTCTAGAGCCCACGAGCCACAACTACTGAAGCCCACGCACCTAGAGCCTGTGCTCCGCAACAAGAGAAGCCACTGCAATGAGAAACCTGCGCACCGCAACGAAGAGTAGACCCTGCTTGCTGCAACTAGAGAAAAGCCCGTGTGCAGCAACAAAGGCCGGATGCAGCCAAAAATAAATAAAATAAATTTATTTTTAAAAAATAAACAAAAATAAACAAATGGGACCGAATTAAACTTAAAAGCTTTTGCCCAGCAAAGGAAACCATTGACAATGAAAAGACAACCTAATGAATGTGAAAAAATACTTGCAAATGATATGACTGATAAGGGGTTAATATCCAGAATATGTAACAGCTCATACAACTCAACATATAAAAAAAAAACAACACCCAATTTAAAAATGAGCAGAAGACCTGAACAGTTTTGCAAAGAGGACATGCAGATGGCCAAAAGGCACATGAAAAGATGCTCAACATCGCTAATCATCAGGGAAATGCAAATCAAAACCACAATGAGATATCAGCTCTCACTGTCAGAATGGCTATCATCAAAAAGACCACAAACAATAAATATTGATGAGGATGTGGAGAAACGGGAACACTGTGCACTGTTGGTGGGAATGTAAATTGGCACAGCCGCTGTGGAAAACAGTATGTAGGTTTCTCAAAAAATTAAAAATACAACTACTAATGACCCAGCAATCCCACTTCTGGGTATATATCCAAGAGAAATGAAAATGGGATATCAAAAAGACATCTGCATGTTTATTGCATCATTATTCACAATAACCAAGATATGGAAACAACCTGAGTGTCCATCAATGAATGAAGAAGGTGTTGTATACACATACAAAGGAATAATATTCAGCCTGGAGAAAGAAGAAAATTCTGCCATTTACAACAACACGGATGAACCTTAAGGGTATTATGCTGAGTAAAATAAGTCAGACAGAGAAGGACAAATACTGTATATCACCTATACGTGGATTCTAAAAAAATACAACAAACTAGTGAATATAACAAAAAGGAAACAGATTCAGATATAGAGAACTAGTAGTTACCAGTGGGGAGAGGGGCAAGATAAGGACAGGGGATTAAGAGGCACAAACTATTAGGTATAAAATAAGCTACAAGGATATACTGTACAACACAAGGAACTTAGCCAATATTTTGCAATAACTACAAATGGAGTATAACCTTTAAAAATTGTGAATCACTACATTGTACACCTGTAACTTATATAACATTGTACATCAACTATATTTTAATTAAAAAAAGAATAACAGGAAAAAAAAAAAAAAGAATAACAGGAACCTACACTGAAGGAGAAAGAGCATCAACCTCCTTATTCTGAAGAAGAGAACGTTACTAGAATATGTTCATTAGATTGCTATGTATACAGGAATAAAACTATTTATTGTTTAAGCTAATTACTAAAAAACAAAAACTGCTCACATTCCAGGTTTATGCAAAATCAAACAATAAAATGCATGATGAAAAAATAAAAAACAGATACTAAGTTTAAATAAAGAGAGAAGATAAAATACAAAATTAAAATATAAAATCACTAATTGAATTGATTGAAAAACAAACTTATGATAGTAGGTTGCTTATAAGAAGACACCACCACCCACTACCTGCATGTCACATGCCGGCAATGAGGCAGGAGCTTAATATTTATTATCTCATTCAATCCTCAACAGTTCTATGATGCATCATTTCCACTTTACAGATGCAAACACTGTGGCTTAGAGGTTAAGAACTGGGATCAAATCCCAGGTCTATCTGCCTTCAAAACCTATGCTGCGGGCTTCCCTGGTGGCGCAGTGGTTGAGAGTCTGCCTGCCGACGCGGGGGACATGGGTTCGTGCCCTGGTCCGGGAGGATCCCACAAGCCGTGGAGCGGCTGGGCCCGTGAGCCATGGCCGCTGGGCCTGCGCGTCCGGAGCCTGTGCTCCGCAACCGGAGAGGCCACAACAGTGAGAGGCCCGCGTACCGCAAAAAAAAAACACACAAAAAAACCTATGCTGCATGATGACACGCCATTTATATAACGCATACTATATACATACCAGTATGCCCTAGGTAAGTATGCCGAGCACTTGAGAATATATGATATACGTTACACCTAAAACAGCAGTGAGAGGAAGGAAACATTTTTACAAAGAAACTGAGGGTCAGACATGCAAAACAGACATGGAAAAATTCATTTTAATCAGAGTAGACAGAAAACCATATGGCAGAGACATTTTTCTGGGTCTCCACGTCCTACCTCTCTACCCATTCTTCTCCAGGTTTCTTGTACTACCACTGGCTCTAGGATTGTGTGTCCTTATTCCCTTCTATGCACCGTCTCTCTGGGCAACCTCATCCATGTCGACGACATCAACATTCTGATGAACACAAAATCTTACTCTCACCCAGATTTTTCTTCTGAGTACCAGGCCTCTAATTCTAATTTCTTACTGGGCTTTTCCACGTTGAGCTATCCCTAAAATACCACACTCAACAAGTCTAAAATCCATCCATTATCTGTCCCAGCAGGCCTGCTTCAATTCCTACATTTACTCTACCATTAACTGCATTACTGTCCACTCATCCTTTCACCTAGCAAATGTCCCCCGAGTGCTGCAATGTGCTCAGTGGGGCTACAGGTAAGCAAAGCATGGACTCTCTCCTCCAGGAATTTATGTCCTGTTACGGAAAAAGGCCTAAATGGATACTTACACAAGACAGATACACATAAGAGGTGCTATTCGAACACAAAGCCTGGAGGAGGCTTCTTGGAAATGACTCTTGAGCCCAGGGTAAGGTACAGGGTTGGACTGAGGAAGGCAAGCAGCACAGGAGGCACATCACAGATAATCATATATTTGCAGAATGAATTAACTTAGTTACGAAGCCCTTTTGTCCTTAATTCTAACACTCTCTTCAATGCATTCCGTCTTCTCATGTCCGTTGCCCTCTGTCTCACTTAGACTTCTTTAAGCCTTAGGTGCCTTTAGATATCCACCATTTTCATGTTTAAAGTGATTTTTTTGGCACAAAAGTTTTCCATGATTGCTCAATACCTACTATTGCAGCTACACCTTCCTCCTTTCTCTCACTTGCACCTTCACCCCCAGACATGCCCATCTAGCAGAACTCCCCAGGAGGTCCTGCCTTTGAACATTTCACATGCTATCCTCTCCATGGTGTTCTCTCTCCACTCCTCTGGTAAACGTGAAGACTCAGTTCAGACCCATGGTTTGTTATTCCTGACTCACTTCTCCATTAGATTTCACTTTCTTATACTATTTATCCTATTGTATGTATTAACTTTTATAGCACCTATCACAGTGTAGTAAAGCTGTTTACATGTTTATTTTTGCTACCAAACAATGAGCTTCTTCAGGGCAAGTTATTTTTACTTGTTTACATAGTCAATTGTGCGCATGTATGTACATATGTATCTATGTATTCCAGGTGGCCTAGCACAGTTCTTGGAAGGCAGAAAATACTCCATTAACAATTACTAGATGAATGGAAAGGCACTGTTAGAAGTCAAATTATGGTGGAAGTTTTTAATCCCTTATATCAGATTAAATTGAGTAAATGTTAAGTAGAACACTAAAACAATAAAATAGCAAAAAACTAAATGATCATCTAAAGAGGGAATAATTAAAAAATAAATGTGGAATCTGATCTGTTTTTCACAATAGCACAATAAAGGTCATTTTTTTTTTAGTTTTAACTAAGACTTAATAACTAATAAAGCACTTTTTAATAATGAGAAAAGGTCCTTAAGAGAATTTAGCTATGAAAATATATATATAAAATAAAATAAAGCCTAAATTTAATATTCTACAGTTATCTTTTTAAAAGTCAAAATATAAGAATGTATTTTATACCATGTTTGCTGGAGTTTTGATCCAAAGATGTGTTCACAGAAATGCTGTCCACTGTAGTCCACTTCCTTAGTCTTGACTGTGGCTCTTTAATACTGTTCATATCCATATTTACATTCAAGTTTGAGTTCAAGCCTAAAAATAAGATAATAATTAAAAAAAACCACTTTATAAAATATAGCATATTTTCCTTCTGGTACCACTTTCATTTTCTAGAAAAACATATGTAGCTAATCTAATGTTTTCAATGCTAATGTTCCTTAATAAATATCATCCTGCAAATGTGGCACAGCCAAGAGATTATACAAAGGCAAGGCAGGCAGGACAGACACTCTGGACTCCTGGCCGATGCCACGCAGATACAACGTCAGAAGAGCGAGCCATGGCTAGATTATCAAAGAAAGCAACACACAGAAATCCTAAATAGCTTGTCTAACACTCATTAATATAACATTTTCAAAACTGTTAGTACCATAAAACTTAGTACTATAATTGCATTAACTGTGGGAAACTACTCCATATAATATTATTTTTAAATTCCTTGGCAAAATTACAGAAAATTCTACGACAGCCAAATATTAAAGTTTATCTATTAAAATATACCTCTTTAGGTACTTCCCAAGAGAAGAATTACACATGATCACTTTCAGTTGCTAACTTTTGCTTATAAACAATTTTCAACTGCCTGACCCGCCAAAGGATATTATCATTTAAAAGTAAAAATGTCCTGCTCTAACAATTGTACCTTAGGGCGAGACTCCCATATCCCAAGGTGCAACTTACTTAAACTTTGCTGATGACACACATCAGACTCAGATATTCTCTTGGAACAAAGATGGAAATTTCTATCTGAGATACTATAGTCAGAAAACTGACCATTAAGCCAGTGTTTCTTAAAGTGTGATCCTGGGGACCATCATCAACAGCATAATCTGAGATGCTTGTTAAAAATGGAAACTTTTCGGAACTCCCTGCTTCCACTGGGCACGGAATCGATACCTGGTCAGGGAACTAAGATCCCAAAGGCCGTGCATTGTGTCCCCGCCCACCCCCACCCCCACAAAAAGAATTGATGATAGATGTTTTCTTAAGCTTAAGTATGCACAGGGTAAGAAATTACAAATATAGGGACTTCCCTGGTGGTGCAATGGTTAAGAATCCACCTGCCAATGCAGGGGACACAGGTTCAATCCCTGGTCCAGGAAGATCCCACGTGCCACAACTACTGAGCCTGCGCTCTACAGCCCATGAGCCACAATTACTGAGCCCTTGTGCCACAACTACTGAAGCATGCGCGCCTAGAGCCCGTGCTCCATAACAAGAGAAGCCACCGCAACGAGAAGCCTGCACACCACAACTAGAGAGAGCCTGCACACCACAACTAGAGAGAGCCCGGGAGCAGCAATGAAGACCCAACGTAGCCAAAAATAAATAAGTAAATTTAAAAAATACAGTTTAAAAAGTAATAATTTAAAAAAGTATATAAATGGGCACACAACGAAAAGTAAGTCAGGGTGAGTTCTTAAAAAGTCAGTCAGGTTCTATTACTTTCTTGCTTCAATCTTCCCAGTGCTGAAACTCACACTAAGATCCTGCATGCCATGTGGCACGACCAAGAAAAAAGAAAAACACTTTGCAGTGCGAGCCAGAATCTTTATTTAACACACATCGAGGTGGTTCTTAATCTAAAGTTTTCAAAACAAATGGTTTTTAGATACTTGGGTCTGATGAGTCCCTGTGATACCAGGTCAAGCTTAAAACTTTAATAATATAAATTCTCTAATACCACCCCTATTTGGAGAGAGTAATTAAATTTGCTGCTCTCTGGACTCATTAATTAGACCCAATACTTGGCAAGTTTTTTCTGTGAAGGTTTAGACAGTAAATATCTTAGGCTCTATGGGTCACATGGTCTCAGTGTCTCTATGCAACTCTTTTGTTACAGCACAAAAGCAGCCACAGGAAATACATTAACAAAAGAGCATGGCTGTGTTCCAATAAAACTTTATTTATAAAGTCAGGCAGCTGGCCAAATTTGACCAATGGGCTGTAGTTTGCCAATGCCTGATTCAGACAACCATACTGGTGCTTGACTGGGTTAAGCAGACTTCCTTTTTTTTTTTTTAAATAAATGTATGTATATATGTACGTATTTATTTATTTATGGCTGTGCTGGGTCTTCGATGCTGTGTGCGGGCTTTCTCTAGTTGAGGCGAGCGGGGGCTACTCTTCGTTGCGGTGCGCAGGCTTCTCATTGCGGTGGCTTCTCTTGTTGTGGAGCACGGGCTCTAGGTGCGCAGGCTTCAGTAGTTGTGGCACATGGGCTCAGTAGTTGTGGCTCGCGGGCTCTAGAGTGCAGGCTCAGTAGTTGTGGCGCAGAGGCTTAGTTGCTCCGTGGCATGTGGGATCTTCCCGGACCAGGGCTCGAACCCATGTCCCCATGTCCCCTGCATTGGCAGGTGGATTCTTAACCACTGCACCACCAGGGAAGCCGCTAAGCAGACTTTCTTAATCAAGAAGAAGTCTCTTGCTGTAAGGGTAGCGAGGCTAGGAAATCCCTTATTTAGAAACTTATCTCCTCATTGGCCCAATTTATATGTCCAGTATGTAATCAGTGAGGGTCACTTCCTTTCACTAGTGAGACCAAAACCTCTTAGTGTACACTTGGGTATTCTTTTACCACTATACTGTTGTCTCTGGGATGACCCGGCTTCTCTGGTATTCACCTACAGTGGTAACTGACAAGGGAATGTAAAGAGATTGCTAACAACTCCTAAAACTCAAAGGTCCACCTGTGTCCTAGCTGAGAGTCCATGGCAATACCAGGGAGAGCCAAATCATGTATCAGGTTCAGCCAAAGTGAAACGGCACCAGGGGCAACAGCAGGCCCAACTCCTGCCCACAGCCCAGAACGTGCTAGTTAACTGACTTGTCTTCAACAAAACTGGGCCTGCTAACCAACAAAGCTGGTTTACAAGAGAGAAAGAAAAAGTTAAATGAATAGGGTGTGAGCAATCAAAGGTCAAAATATATTCAAAGGCACAAGAAGAAAAGGGGCCTAAGGAAGGAGAAGACATATAAGCCTGAAATTCCCAGAGGGAATAAAAAGCCTGGAGACGTCATAAAAAAAGAGAAGGGGGGTGCTACGGCAAAAGGAATAAAGGCAATCCCTTCTCTCACCCCTATTTTCTACATTTATGCCAGTAATCATTTATAAATATTTAATTAGTAATTAAAATTTCAGATGTGACTGTTCCCAGTTGTTTCCTCAAAGCAGCACTGCTCAAAATGTCCCTGGCGTGCTCTAATAATTTCAGTCCTCCCCTCTAATTCATATCCTACAATTAAGATATCTGAGTGTTAAAAAGAAATAATATCTTTACACTAAGTCATTTCAAAAGAGCATGGGATTTTTACAAGTGTGATTTTCTTGAATGGAGAGGCGCTGCTGAAGCATGAAGAGGCTAGCGCTAGAAGAGGCGTGGCCACCCTCTGAGAGGGAACAGCTAAAGATCAGCGTGGCACTCACAAGAGAACATCTGGACAGGTAAGACAGCAGGATGTTAACTTGTGATCATGAAGCACCAGCCGAAAGCTTTGGCCAAGGAGAAACTCACCTATGGGGAAGTTGCTGAAAGCATTTATTGGTGATGGCCCTTTCTGCAGCTCAGGTGTAGTGTGGGGCATGACATTTTCAAGGAAAGACTTCATGGCTGGCTGATGGAGTGACTGCTGCTGAGATGGCGGAGTCTGTTGCTTCACCAGCAGGTTTGGGTCAAGTTGACGCGACGGCTGCATCATCTGCTGCTGCACACTCAGAGGTCGACCCTTAAAACGACAAGACGCCTGTGAAAAACCGGAGGAAAGTCTCTACAGACACCTTCACGCCCCTTCACTTCTGAACTCACTTCCTTCTCAGTAGGAAGGTGAAGAATCACTAGGCACCAGTTAATAAGACTTCTGGGCAGACAGAAGACTCAATGACCAACCTTTTCCATTATAGTTTAATGAAGGCATTTCGGCTGTCTTCTTACAATGGAGTTGATATAAGTTGAGTACAAGCAAAGCAAGGGGAAGGATCAGATCTACCTGCTGGTCTTGCTGCTGCCGGTTCCCAGAAGGCACGCTTCTCTGACTCTGCGCCCTTTGCTGCTGCGCTAACAATCGCTGGAGGGAAGATTGCAAAAAGGTCATCAGTATCACGTCATCACAGACTAGCGTGCCCTAGAGTGACGGTGGCAGAGGGACCTACAAAGGCATGGTTTCATCTAGTCAATGCCCACATGCCCTGCCTCATCTAATATCTCGTTTGGACTCTCTGGCCTCCAGCCATTCTATTGAATTCAGTCTTTTGCTCCATCTAAACTTCCACTTCATCAGGGAAATTTTTCCTCCTCATCATACCCCGACCACCAGCTCAGACCTGGCTGGCCTTGCTCACAGAGCACCCTGCCCTTCGAGTTCACCATCTGTCTTCACACATGCACTGTTAGCTCCCTGAAGGCCATGACTATGCCCGTTTTGTTTACTGCAACACTTCCTGTGCACATTCTAGCGTTTAGCACACAGTAGACACTCAATAAATGTATACTGAATAAGGCTATTATTCTACTTACCTGTAACTGGGAGATCTGAGAAAGCTGGTTTAGTTGGGATAGCTGGTTCAGCATGGCTACCTGCTGAGGGCCAAAGAGCGGATTCAGGCCACCGTTGTTTGGTGCATACTTCAGCAATGAAACTGGAACCTTAGGATCACAATGGTAGGTTAATAACAAAAGTAACCCAAGCTAACAAAATGTACTCTGTATTTTAAATGATCAGTAGAGCAATTAAAATTTGTGGACTATTACTGGGAGGGGATTGTGTTCTGTCTTTCTTGACTTCACTAATTTACTGTTCACATATGTTTTCACATGTTAAGTATAAAGTGACAGAGATGAATCTTAAGCCAGTCAAATTTACTTTGCTATTGTCCTCCTCCCCTCAAGGTATTTTATGAAAGAGAATGATAAATTTTAGATTTAAATTATCTTTGACTCATTTTCTTCACCCTACCACATCCCTCTGTAATAATAACTAATTCAGAATTAGTTTCATCTCAAAGTTGCCAATAAATACTATGATGATCAACTAGTCATCTCATTCAAATATAAATTTATTCAAGGTTCTTTTCCAGGTAAAGAGTAGAGAATATAGTGGAAATTTATTCACCTGAGGGGAGAGTAATGGAGGAGGCACTTGAGCACGGAGATTAGGCTGAGATGAACTGAGAGGTTGTGCTGGAGGCTGCTGCATGCCCCGGGGTTGTGCTGCTGTGTTTCCAACACCAAACATACTGGGATTGCCATTCTACAAAAACAAACAACCACCACCAAATAACACTGGGATTCTTTAGGGACAAACACCTCATTACCACACTGAAACATTGATTTAAACACAGCAACTACATGTAAGAGAGATCTTATTACTTATACAAATCAACAGAGAGCCTAAAATACACATGTGGACTTACCTGTCTAACAGAATTCAAGTTTTGCATACCCAGCCCTGCTATGGAGCCAAGGGCCTGGTTAGGTAGTGCACTATTTGAAGGGGGAAGCTTCATGCTTTGACTGGACATAAACTGCATGTTTTGGGATTCATCTGCTACAATGCCATCCTGATTGGACAGACAGAAAGATGTGCAACACCAGCCAAGCAAACAAGTGGAAGGGAGAAATCATTGCAGGAACAGAAGAGAAGTCATATGACATTCCAGCATCAACAGGAAACAGGTAGAAAACAGAAGAGAGCGGATTAGTGTTAATTCTAGAGTACATAAAAAGAACCAAACATACTTTATGGGATTAAGAGGAAAATATAAATGCAACCCCTATGATAAATCGAGACATAAAAGGACAATGAACTACAAGTCCAGTAATATTTGGCACTGGGTTATAACACTTTATATTATATTAAATGTTCTAAGCTGTTAATGAGAAAATTATGCTATTAAGTGTATTGCTTTCTTAGCCACAGGGTAAAACAAACAAAAAACAAACAAACAACTTACCTTATCAAAATAAGGACTGCGCTCCATGGAAGACTCTTTGGAAATCTGAGGCCGAGAACCAGGGCCTTTCCCGACCGTTCGATTGTAATCACCAATATTTAGGCTATGTTTATCTATCTCCATTCGTTTGTCTTGTAACATTCCTGATAAATGCAGGAGACTACGTTATCAAGTAGGAAGATAACTAACCTAGATGGTTTCAGATAAATGTACAGCAGAAAGAAAAGTACTCACTTCCAAACCAAAATGAATTCTGCCTTGACCAGGACCATGTGAAGAATGCACTTAATAAATCTTGCATTCCTCACAAGTTGGGTTTAGCGAATACTGTTATTTTATTGAACCAAATTAACTTGAAAATAGACTAGGAAATAGATGGTTAAGACATCTATTGGTCATCTATAATCTGCTTAACTTTAAAATAACAACATAGTTTCCAACGACAAACAACAGAAATAGCACTAAGACAAACCACCATCTAGCATATGCTTACAAAGTGCCAGGCACCGTTCTGAACGTGCATTCTCATTTAATGCTAATAATTCTACTACCATCACCCCCATTTAGCAGACAGGGAAAGGTCTTCCTCTTTTCTCAGGGCTTGCTCCGCTCTCCTCATTCTGACTAAGCTGCAATAAATACGACCTCCTCTCATGGAAAGCCCGTCTGGCAAAAAATCTTCACTCAAAATAGCCAGCTCCCAGGCTACAATCCTACTTAAACAAATCTCTAACTCCACGCCCTTATCATATTATACCCGTTCTGGGTTCTCTTTCTCCTCCTCTTTCCATAGCTGAGCCCACTTCTTTGTGCTTCTTCAATGCTGGGATGTACTCAGTATGTTTAAGGTCTCACTCTTTCAACTCTCTCTCTCAAACTGGCCTCCCCCAGGCTTATTCACTACCAAGGTGACCCTCAAATACTAATGCCTACTCTGAATTCACTCCTGTTCTCAGTCGCACATCTTTAACTGCCTGCTGAGCATAGCCACTTGAGTGCCCCTTTGTCACTTTTAACAGGTGAAACCAAGCACATGATATCGCCTCTAGATCTTCATGGGGCTCAAAAGTGGCATCTTCATTCTCCTAGTCACACAGCCTTGAAACCCTGGTTTTTACCTTGCGAGAATACCTTTTCCTCCCATTTCCCTGTTCCTCAGGCTCCACATTTTCTCAGTCCTCAGATCTCACCCATAATTTCTTTGCAACTGCTGTCCTTCTTTGAGATGCCTGCTGCTGCAGCCACCACAACACTCACCCCTACTACCCTCATCCTAGGCAAGTGGAAAAGAAAAATTTTAACAAAAGGATTCTTAAAATAGGTACAATTTTCAAATGCTGCTGCTTTCCAGAAGTACTGGTCCAGATATGTGAATAACCCACCCTTCAGCACTTGTAATTAAGAGCTCTCCCTTAAATGGCAACGAACTTTTTTTTTTTGGCAACGAACTTGTGCAACAACCTCTCCTCTGTTCTCTTTCCACCGTTAATGGTGTCACCATTCACTGACGCACCCAAGCTAGCCATCTTGAACTCTTTTCCTCACTCTCCACGTCTAACCTTGTAACCAAACCCAACCAACTCTTTTTCCAAGTCTCTCTCCAAGCTGTTCTTTCCTAACAATCCACATTATTTTTGCCTACCTAAATAAACTCTTTTCAAAAAGTGGCATGATACATCCTTTCTCCAAACCATTCCGCATCACTTTATTCATTCCTTCATTTTTGGCTGCGTTGGGTCTTTGTTGCTGCGCGCAGGCTCTTCTCTAGTTGCGGAGAGCAGGGGCTGCTCTTCGTTGCAGTGCGTGGGCTTCTCATTGCGGTGGCTTCCCTTGTTGCGGAGCACGGGCTCTAGGCACACGGGCTTCAGCAGTTGTGGCACACAGGCTCAGAAGCTGTGGCTCATGGGCTCTAGAGCGCAGGCTCAGTAATTGTGGCACACAAGCTTAGTCGCTCCACGGCATGTGGGATCTTCCCGGACCAGGGCTTGAACTCGTGTCCCGTGAACTGGCAGGCAGATTCTTAACCACTGCGCCACCAGGGAAGTCCCCGCATCACTTTAAAAACCATCTGAGTGCCAAATGTGGCAGCCACCCCTTGACCGATCCTTTAAGAAGGCCCTTGGCTAAAGTTACCAATGACTCGTCCTAACCTCCAGGATCAAATCTGTTCCATGACAATCACTTTCCTCTTCTCAAATCTCTATTCTCATCTGACTACTGAAAAATTACTCTATTCTACTCTAACTTGTTCCATCTCTCCTCAGATCTCCCTTAAATGTCATTATTCCCCCTGGAGTTTGTCTTTGGTCCATTACTCTATAAGCCTCTAGCCAACCTTCTTTTTTTGTTAAACTTTTTAACCTTTTTTTTCCTTCCTGGCCGTGCTGGAGCAGCCTGTAGGATCTTAGTTCCCTGGCCGTGAAAGCTTGGAGTCCTAACCACTGGACGACTAGGGAATTCCCTAGTCAACCTATTTTTGAGGCTGTACTACCATCAGTGTCTAGTTACACTTATTATCTCCAGCCCTATCTCTTCTAAGCTGCACATCCAGATTTTCTATTGCTTACTGGACATCACCACATGGTTTTCATAGCAACTTTAAACTTAGTAACCTTGTCTATCAAACCTGTTTCCCCTACTATATTTCCTATCTATATTTCCTATCTCAAATAATGGCCAGTTATTGATTTATTGTCTCTCAGCTCCAAATTCACACTTTTTGACTGCTCTGTGAAAATATCTGGGCTCTACATTTTTTTCCTTCACCAGTTGGCACTGAGGCTTTGTCAATAGAGGGCGCTGGAGAGACACTGCAGGCGGAAGTTTTGCCTACGTGCCCTTGGCGACTTTGGCAGTGCTTCCAGCTTCTCCTGTGCCCTACACTTGCAGTACAGGGTGATCAGCCTCACTCGGAGGCCAGCTTCTCCCAGCATTCCCACATACCTCCAGGCAGCTTTGTAGCAGAGTGTCTAAGGTGAGACATCTCTCCATGAACAGCTTTTCCCAGCACCCTAGAAGGGTAGATTTCCAGCAAGTTCCAACAGCACAGCAGCACAGCAACTTCTCTGCCATTCAGTGAGCCATGGAGGAGGCAGAGCCTTGTCATCAGAGGAATAGATGCATATTCTGGATACGGACTTCCCCCCCTGCCATCCATGGTCTCACAGAAGGCCTTATCCATCACTCCTCACAGCACTGTGTCTGACCAAGGAACTCATTTCATAGTAAAGGAAGTAGAGTAACGGGCTTAACTAACTGGTCTTACCACATATATCATCACCCAAAAGTAGCTAGCCAAATTGATAGGTACAAGTGGTTCCTGAAGACCCAGTTACAAAGCAAGCTGAAAGACAACATTCTAAAAGGATGGGCTTCTGTCCTACAGGATACAGTTAAGAACCGATGCCACTGAACCAGCTGGCAAGGGGGCGGGGGGCTCACCTGCTGGCTGGAGTGACTGACTCTGATTACCAAGGGGGACCTGGCTTCTTGCTACAAAACGAAGGCAGCAAAGACTCTGGAATCCGGGCAGGTGGGCAGGGGGTGGGTGTGTGCGTCTGGGGGTGCTTCTTAGTAATTCCATGCCCAGTAGTAAAGGTTAATGAAAAAACTATAACAACCGAAAAAGCAAAGATGACTGAGGGCTCAGACCCTGCAGGAATGAAGGTTTGGGTCGCTCCACCAGCAAAAGAACCCAGAGCAGCTGAGGTGCTGGCTGACAGTGGGGAAGTATGGAATGGGTAGTAAAAGAAGTAAGCCAAAGATACCAACGAGAGCTTGTGACCAATTACAGAAGTAAGGATGGCAGTAGTTTTGCATGTTATCGGTTGCTTATCTGTATAGGCCATCTTCTTTTCTCTTCCCTTTTTTCACTTTTTAAGCTGCTGAACAGCTGTTGAAGCTGTTGAGTTTATAATTTAGTCTTCAGGTTACTCCTAATATCTGCTATTCATATATTCACATATTCTTCAGGAGTCTCGTTATTATCTCTTCCTAGCCAATCCCTCATTAGTCTAATAGTGATTCTTTACATTTGTATTAAACTTTCCCTGTTCAAACTACTATGCAGTTTCTCTCTTCTGCCTGGACTCAGACTAATACAACAACAACAGTACCACATATTAAACTGCCCAGGCAAGAAAGCTGGGAATTATCTTTTACCACACCCTCACCCTCATCCTCCAGAGCAAATCGATTCAAGCCAGTTATCAACTTTTATTGATTCTAATTCCTATATCTACACTGAATTAAGATTCTTCCCACCAACTGTCTTAGTTTAGAGCTCTGAAAATTCTCACTGGCTATAGCAACAAATCTCTAACTGGTTTTGCTATGTTTAGTATCTTTTAGTCTTCCTCTGCTGCCAATGTTTTCTGTCCCAAGATATTTTCGATCTACAGCCATGATTATTTTTGTAAAACATAAGACCAAATCATTTCATTCTCCTGGCTTAAAGTTCTTTAATCCCATACTTTCAGAATAAAGCTCAGACACCCAAGCTCCTCATGATTTAGCACCTACCTAGTTTTCTGGCAACCTCACCTAAGTAAAGCTTTTACCGTCACCACACTCCCACCACCACAACCAATTTATATTTCTTCTTCCATTACATGGAACGACTTGCCATTTCCCCAGTATGGTTTAAGATATCTCTATCATGTAGCTGGGTCTTTGTACACATTGCTCCCTAAATTGAGAAGACTGTATCACTCAACCTGGATAACTTATTCTTGACAGGACTAAATTTGAGGTAATCAAAGGCTAACAGTATCACGACCTTAGATCTGCACAGTGATTTACACTTTAAAAGGCATACTAACTCATAAAACCCCCACATTCTAATGTATGCTAGACAGAATAGGAACACTGAAACAGAAACCCAGGTCTCCCTCTCCTGGTCAAGGTCAGTGCTCTTTCAGTAGGATCATGTCAGATAAGTTTCTCCATCAATGATGAACATAAAACTCAAACTGATTTAACTTTTTCTTACCTCCAGAAAGGTCCATCTTATTGCTCTGTACATTTTCTTCTGGTGAGTCTCTCTGAAGAAGGAAAAAGTAGCATGTTAGTAGACCTTAATTTATCAATGAAAATAAATTAAAAGTAAAGAATTTTACTTTATTTCCTTATTTGTGAAATTTAAGTGGATCATAAAACTTCATTTTTCACTGCCTAATATGATAAAAAATATTTTTAAAAATAAGATGTAAAAAAAAAAGATACGTGATCAATGTTTTTAGCTAAAACTGTAAAAATAAAGAAGACGTCATGGAAAATTTTATTCTAACCTCAGCATATTCATAAGGACTCAAAATAATTATTTGTTAAGAAAACAAAAAAATGAAATTAGGGTATTAGGGTAAGTTTATGGATCACCATTAAAAGGGAAGGAGGTTGCCAAGAAAACATACTTACCGAAAAACTGATATTTGAAAACTGTTTAACAAATGGATTTATCCATGCTTCTTCTTGTTTGTTTCCACCTTTCATCATTCCCTTTGTAAAATAAAAGAGTAGAAAGATGCCATGGCCATCTCTATTTATCTGGGTATAGTGATGGATTAATAAAACTTCAAGACAATTCCCAACTCTCATTTTTAGCCAATAAATTTCTCCTCCAACCAACTCTTCTCACAGAGTTGTTCATAATTAAAAATAAACTTATTTGATTTTCAACTTCCTTTGCTCCAGTCCTCTGGTATAGCTGTAATGCACAGAGAAATCTCTAAAGGCAAGCAGTCAGAAGGAAAAGACAGAAGCAAAGGGCCTTGATGACCCACAAAAAGTTAAAAAGTCCTCTGGATAATAGAGAACTGTTCATCAGACAGTTTCCAATTTATAAATGAACTGTGTCCTAAAAGATTAATTATAATTTGGATTTGTAGAATTCTCACACAAAACCAAAGTAAGAAGAGTCACCAGGTTTCAGGTTAGTCCAAAGAAACCAATTAAACCCATAATTTAATTATGCTATGGGCACTGTACTGAAAAAACACCATATGTTTCCGTATGAAAGAGTATTTTAAAATTCCAATTTATGCTGCCAAGAACACAATATCCCCAGCAGCAACTAAAGCTGGGATTCCTCCTACTTGGTGTTGGCTTTCTGTGGCTGCTTAGGGTATGGGAGGTACGGAAACTACTTGGAGACATGACTTCAGAGAAAAAACGGTCCGTGATTAGCAGTTTGGTAGACAGGGAGGCTGGAAGCCATAGAGACCAAGGCCTCCCATTAACATGAGGATCACAGAACAATTCTCAGTTTGTTGCCTTCATTTCCCTTTCCCATTGCTACTACCTATTCCTTCTGACTGTGGAACAGAACACAGCTTCGTAATTTCCCCCTAACTGCAGGTCTCTGAAGCAAGCATCTAACCCTTTCCAAGGTTTCTGAAGTGGGCTTTGATTCCTTTTCCTTTTTCACCCCCACCCCATGCCTAACTGGTTGCCAATACCTGTCTCTTTTATTCCAAATGTCTCTCACAACAATGCCTTCTACTAAACATTTATTCTTGCTTCCCAATTCAGGCTGTCCTTTCTAACCAGAATGAATGCAGAAGCTTCCGAACTAAGATCACTAACTCTGGTCTCTCCTCTGTTCCAATTTATCTTTCATACTATCACTGGTTAGCTTTCTTTAAAGAAATTAATTTTAAAAACCAAACTGATGTTGCCTTCTATTCAATTTGATTGGCTCCATATTTTATACAAAATAAAGCTCAAATTCTCTGGCATGTTACTGAAAACACTTTGGTATCTGCCCCTAATCTAACTACAGATTAGATTGTCACCTCTTCTCTAAAATTCTGTTATTTTAGTAACATCAGGCTAACACTTTCCCTAACACACCCCACCCCGAGGCATCTTCCAAATTCAAGCTAACACTCCTTAGAGCAACTCTTAATGCCCCATACCAGACCCTGAGCTCCTTGAAGGTATGCTCTTATCCTAGTGTTTCTGAACCCCCAGCACCAAGCACAGTACCTGGCACACAGCAGAGGCTAAATAAATATTTGCAGTTGCTTTCTAAAAGATTTTTACTAGTAGAAACAAAGGAGAAAGAGTAAAAAGGCTACACACCCTTTCCCTTCTCCTTTTTTTGCCACTCAGACCCTGTAAGGAAAGACAAAGTCACAAAACAGCATGGTCCAGTGGGAAGAACACAGGGTTTGGAATTGGAAGACCTAAACTTAAGTCCTTGCTCTGTCACTTACTAGTTATGCAACTTTGGGCAAGTCACCACTTTTTCCAGTCTCAAATTCCTCATTAGTATTCTATCTCAGAAGGTTATGAGGATCAAATGATTTATGTAAAATATGGGAAAGCACTTCATAAGCTATATGGTGAGGCAATAGGCAAATTCAGCCAAATGAAAAATTTTTTTAATGAAAATGGCAGGTCCTAGACTTAGAATCCCAGGATCAAAAGGGAGGGACCCTGGCAGTGAGCTACTAGGTATCTGACTTCTAAGGTCCCTCAAAAACAAACTGTTCTCAAATAGGACGGAGAGGATATATTAGAATCACCTGGGGGACTAGGCACATATTTTCAAAATGGTCCCCAAGAAAATCTGACACCAGTGTTCTCAAACCTGGCTCTGCATCAGAAACATTCAGAGAGCTTGTTTAGGACAAGAAACTTGGTCCAATTTCCAAAACAACAGTAGCCTAGGGTATAGGAAATTATACTTTTTAAACAAATGTCATACAATTCTGATGAAGAGCCAGGTTTGGGATAAGATTTGTCCACATTTAAAAGCAAAACAAAACTCTACTCATTCCTAGGGATTTTTGTCACAGGACCTTTCAGGGTGGAGAAGGGACAAAGATGGGGGATGAGTAAGGAGGATGGTTAACTCTGGGTAATGCAGAGGTCGGGGACTCCAGGTGAGGAGGTGGAATGGGAGACGAACTGGCAGTGGGATGGAAAGAGTCGACATGGAGATTTGCCCTTCTCTTCATCCTCAGCACTGCAGGTACCACCCTGGGGTGAGGGGTTGTCCCAGGCAGCACTGGTGGAGGGGGAGGAGGAGAGAAATCCCAAGCTGTAGCAGTGGGGAGAAAGGAAGTTCCTGTAGTCTTATGTTTTTCTAGGTGGCTGCCCATACAAGAGGTTCTACCTAAGTTGGGGACTGCATGGACTATACTGGATGCATTAAACGGGTAGGCAGAACATTAATTTTCTGTGGGTAAACTACCTTTGGAATTTAAAGTTTCAAGGGCTTTGCCCTTGAAATGTTTACCTTCGATGACATTTTCTTTGTATATGGTGGCCAATTTAAAGATGAACTAAGCTCTTGAGATGAATTACTATTCCACATTCCAATCTCTACATCCTCTTCCTCTTCCCAGCCAGTGGGGCGATTTCCAGGCAATGGCATATCATCACCACACCAGCCATCTTGCATAGATTTTGGCCCTGATTGTGGATTTGTGATAAAGAGAAACATACTTTAATCAAACAATTCTTTTTGGAGGCTGAGCATTCATTAAGCAGGCAGAGCAGGGGGAGAACCTAAAAAACCCTCTTTTATCTCCCTAACCAGATCTGCATGGCAAAAATGTATGTTATATGCTGAGCTAAAAGCTACATTAAACAAGAATTTATTTTTATTAAAATTTTCAATAAAACACCTGCCATGCTTTTACAAATCAGAGGGTTCCTAAACATGGGACATCGGTGGCATTCTTGTTCGTACTTGCTTAGCAAGCTGCATGGTGACGCACAGGGCCAAGAGGACGAACAGAATTTTAAAAAATTAATTTTAATACATATTTTTAAGGAGAATGGCCCAAAAGCATAGCAAGTCAAAAGCAGAAAGTATTTCTTTCATCTCTATACTCGGCCTTTGGAATTCCTATGGGAATATGACAATGTTCATCTGAATACTGAGGGTCCTTCCTGAACTCTGTTCATTTTCTGTGTAATATTCAGGGAATTATCTGGAACCTGAGCCAGACAGTTTGGACATGTGTCCCCATAACTATTATACTCAGTCTCTCGTGCTGGATAGCATGAAAGTTGCTTGACTATTTCTAAATAATCCAATTTGATAAAATGTGATTTAGATTTGGTGAAGTACATGCAAATCATTAATAGTTATACACTTCTAAGAAAAAGAAAAGATAGGAAAATTCAGAAAGGTAAAAAAGCAAACCACATTAACAAGTTCAAAGAGCCAAACAGTGATATCATCCAGTATGATAATATATGGATACATTATCAATGACATAAGCATTATCCAATTACTTAATTATAGTCAATGAGATCACCACTGCTACAACCAGGAATTATCAATAACTTACCAGATTTGCTTAATGCTTGTGGACCAACAGAGCTGGAGCCCCACGTGGATGTGCTGGATGCCGCAGCAATGGGTTCGCCCCAGCTGGGACCACTGTCTATGGGTTTACCCCATGCTGAAGTACCATTATCCACAGTTGTGGCTGGAGTAGAAGTCTCACCCCAGGGCTCACCCCAGCCTTTAGAAAGTGTGGGAAAAGAAGTCATCAGCACACGGTAAAGGCAATAAGGAATACTTAGGGAACAAAAGAAGACGACCTTCACATTTATGTATTAAATAATAAAGTTGTGATAGGCAGAAAGGATGGCATCTGTTTTATGTAAAGAAGACAAATAATTTCCCATTATTATAATTTAACTATATGGTATGAATTTTTTTTTCACCTCTTCTTTCAGAATTGCCCTCTGGGTGTACAGCAGATTCTTTTGAATAACCTTAATTATGGCAAGTCATCCTCCTTTGAAGATGAATTTAACTCCTGGAAAAGTCAAGTCATTCTGAGTCAAACCTAGTGAATTAAAGCAGGTGATCAAGCTGGGTACAGTATGTGTATAAAATTTTTACTATACGTACAACCTTTCAACATCACTGTTCTGGAAAAAGCAATTTACTGTAAGACTAATAATAGGTAGGCATCCTACTTTTATACATGCTGAACAATGCTTCTTAAAAAATTTATTAGGTTGTCCGAAGCAAGGCAAAGCCAAGCCATAAGCATGTTGTTTAAAAGAACCGAAACAGCCTTCCCCTTAGATACATACCTGTTTTTTCTAAGAATTATATCTAAATTAATAATACTCAGAAAAAAAGTTAGGTGCTGAAGGGTTAGTTCATGAAAACACTTCTGTCTCTACATCCAATGGATTATTCAATAAAACCTCCATTAACAAAGGCAACACATCTCAATGACAACTAATGAAAAATGTCATTGTCAAGATAATTTGCAGAGGATAGGAATTAGTTCCTTGCTATAAGACGAAAGTGGAATATACTAGAAAGATATTATTAAATGTTTTAAGCAAACATACATACATGCTATATCCAATAGACTTAGATTTCATGCCTACTTAAGTAAATTCCTTCTAAGGCCAAATATAGTACCTAGTTTCTTAAGAGAGCACTGTGCTTATTAGATACTTGTTTTATTTCTGGGGATATTTTAGTCAAATAATAAAACCAAAACGTGATGGCTTGACTCAGAAGAACTGAAAAAAAGTGTACAGCATTCCAGCTTGACATCACTTTTCCAATTCTGCCTTCTACAGCATTCCTAACGGAGAACGGAGTATGTGGGATTCACAGCCAACACTGCCAAAGGCAGAGAGCTCTGTTCCCTGATGGTAAACACCCTCCCCATAATTTTCTTCCCTATAAACTTCTCCTGGATTAGAGTTAAAAAAAGCTTTGTGTGCACATCCAAATACTTGGTTAAACAAGTTTTATAATGACAGTAACTTGAAACAAGGTTCACAATACCGTGAAGTACTTTATAACACAGGCTCCATAAAATAAAAACTTACCAGAGCCACTGCTTGCCTCCTTGTTTGAGATGGCACTTGCAGATGGTAGCAATTGATGTACCTGTGCTTGCTGGTCTGAACGGCTGCTGCCATTTGGGACATTTTTGTTCCACATGTTCACATTTTTGTAGTTGTATTTGCTTGGATCTCCCCAAGCTGAAGTTCCATCATCGATCTCCATTTTGCGACGTATGGATTCTGGGGATGGTTCCTCCCAGCCTGTAGGCTCTTCTTCTTTTGTTGGGGCTGGTATAGGTCCTCCCAGCCAGCCTGTACCAGGAGGTTTGCCTGTAGCTGATGGGATTCCCCAAGATCCGACATCTTGTTGCTTGTTCCAGTCTGGAGAACTGACTGGCTTTGACGAATCTCCCCAACCTAGAGACTGATTAGACTTTGGAGGATCTCCCCATCCCTGGGAAGGATTCGGTTTAGAAGATTCATCCCATCCTGATGAATTATTTGGATTTATGTTATTTCCCCAAGTAAAAGAACTAGTTTTACCAAGTTCGTTCCAACCAGAAACGGACCTATCACTGTCACTACCTCCTGAGCTAGATTTCTTATTAGCCTCACCCCAATGGTTACTCCTTGAAGTTTCTCCCCAGTTATCACTGGCAGAAACGGACCAACCTTGGTTTGATTTTTGTCCATCACCCCATCCCTGTTTGTTCTTTTGCGAATCATTCCATGCAGACTTCTCTTCTTTGCAATTCCCCCACTGATTGCTCTTGGCCATTCCTGTAGCAGCAGAATCATCTTCCCATCCCCCCTGGCAGTTTGAGCCTTTGGAATCTCCCCACCTCAGAGTAGGTTTGGGATCTCCCCACCCCGATACAGATGAGGTATCATTACTACTAGGGCTAGTCTTATCTGTACATGCCCCTGAGTTAAAAGTCTGTGTTGCAGAGCTTCCCCAGGCCTCTGTCCCATTGTCAGTCTTTCTTTCCCCTCTAGGTGATGTTTCGGTATCCCAGGCAGTATTCTGCTTAATAGGAGTCTGTCCCCAACCAGAGTTGGATAGGACACGTGGATCTAAGTCAGTTCTGTTTACAATGCTTTGGAGTAATGTGTGCTGATCAATTTTTCTTCTATCTCTACTCTGATTTTCCCCAGTTACTTTTTCCTCAAGGCGTCCAGTGCTTTCTGTACTACCTTCACTCTCCACTGTACCTCCCGTTTTGGCCCACACACTGTTTTGCTCATTTGTCTGAGATGTGGCAGAACCCTGATCCTCTTCCTCAGTAGATTTCCATCCGTTTGTAAACTTCTTACCATTGCCATTTGCACTGTCACTGGAATGCTGATTGCTAGGCAGTTTGCTCCATTCCACGCTGGGTATATTAGTGCCAGTGTTTTGTGCAGGAGTTCCCCATCCTCTTCGACTTCCTCCAGAATTTGCACCATTTCCCCATGATGCACTCTGGGAATTCACTGCCCCAGACTCCCACACACCTCCTCCTTTATTTGTGTTAACTTGAAAGTTAGTGCCCATAGGCCCATTTACGCCAGGCTGCATTAGAGTTGCATTCACAGTGTCACCATTAGCTTGGCCATTAGGGCTTGAACATTTGTCTCCAGAGTAATTAGAACCATAGGCACCCCATGTAGTACCATAAGAGCCTCCACTTTTTGACTCTCCATTGCTAAGGTGAGAAAGGGAAGTGCCATTTACAACCGACGGAGCCTGTATCTGAGGATGGTTCATTGTGCTCACACGCCAGGCCCCTGTATTACTAGGCAGTTCATTATTCTGTACTGAACCGGAGTTTGGTAAACTAGAGGTCACAAAGTTAGTAGTGTTATTTGGTCCAGTCATTTCAGTGGTAATATTTTGAGGTTGACCACTGAATGAAACCTTCTGTGTACCACTTACTTCAGATTCACAAGTTTCCTGAAGGCTTCCCCAGGTACCATGGGTAGAAGAACCACCCACTTTAGAGTTAATACTCTGATTGTTAGGCATCTGGCCTAAGGTACTGCACTGAATATTGATGCCAGAACTACCACTCCCTACAGGCCCTTTTAGGGCAAGTCCGTTGTTCTCTAACACTGGCCAGGCACCATGGTTGCTAGCTGAATTCAAAGTGCTTGGATTTAACCCTCCATTTGATGAAGAACTTACAGTGCCCCAAGCATTCATTCTACTGTTGCTACTTTCTGATTTGCCTTCAGGAGCATCCACAGAGACCTGACATGTGCTTATTATGGCTCCATGGGAAAAACCCCATGGCCCAGTACTACTTCCATGGCCCACATTATTGCTGCTGCTACCAACCACAAACTTGTTTTGGGATCCAAGTCCAGTGCTATTCCGAAGGCCATCATTTTCACCACCTGTGCTCCCTGAAGCCATGATAGTGATGTTTCTCTCTGATTCAGAACTGGAGGCAGAATCAGCACCCACACATTCTGAAGCCAACTCTAGATCACTGCCAGGGACTGAGGGCCATGCTTCTTTTTCAGGCGAGTCGTTTACAACAGCATTCTTACAGTTTGTGCTAGAGTCACTTGTAGAAGACACAGGTCCCCGCTGCGAATTTTCATAATGGGATCCTGAAGTATTGTGGTTTATATCTAGAATAAAGAAGCACAAAAATGTATGAAATGTTTGGAAAACTGATGAATATATTATAAATGTACATGGCCCCTCAACATCAACAAGCTATAATACTTGGCAGTATAATTACAAAGGCATTCGTTATATCTCAGCCACCAATTTTCCATATCCAATAATTAATTCCACATAGGCAGGGAATTTTGCTGCTTTCTTCACTGATGTTATTCCAAGAGCCTAGAGCAGTAGCTGGAACATAAGAGTTCCTCAATAAATATTTGAATGAGTGAACTGTTAACATATCAGCAAGTAAAGAATTTGGAGTCAGGAAGGACAAGGTAGTAATGATGTATCAGGATAATGGAGCAACCCAGGCTTGGAGGCCCAACATGGGAAAGAAGGGGCTGGGATATAAACGGTTAAAGACAAGTGAACAGGCCAAACTTGATAAAATGTATTAGAAATATATTAGGAATCCTTTTCTATCCACACTTTTTTAGAATAGCTTTTTCACAAGTGTTTTGGGTATTACAACAAGTTTATAAGAATTATAAAGCCTTTTCCATTATATTTCTATTTCATCAGTGTTCATATTCAATCTGAAAAATACCACATGCAAGTAAAAATAATTTTAGTTCTACTCTCCTTCATAAAAATGTCTTAATAGCCATGTTTATTAGAAGACAACAGAAAAATGGTTGATATGCTGAAGATCAAAGTTATGATTAAAAAATCAACTGCTGACATTTGAAGACATTAATGACTGGTCACATAATCCTGTCGCAGACTTACTGCTACGTACTGATGTTATCATCTAGTTATTGTACTGCATGTAGGGCAGGCAGTTTTAGTGCTTCTAATGCTTTCCCAAATTCATTACTCTCATTCAGTTTAAGGATCTGGTAGATGGAAATCCTCAGAAATATTAACCTGCATAAGATGTTTGCATTTAGACTGTCCCTAGCGGGTTGCTCATATTGTAGTTCTCTACTACAGTAGTAATCAGAATCATATGTAGTGTTTCTCAGTAATACATATGCTCGAGTCACGTCCCAGATGCAATGAACCAACCACCAGGCATTGTAAGCCCAGAAAGTTAAGTGTCACTCACTATAAGGGTATTGCTAATATGGAAAATCAGGTTCATCTTGCATCATTTTCTCTCAAAGCACAATTGTTAAGCAGCAAAAGGTGATGAGCTAGAAAGAGTAGCAAAAAAAAGGACTAGACAGAGACCAGAAATATATACATAATTCACCAAATATAGATATACAGATATAGATATATAGATATATATAAAGTTCTGTGACTGTGACTTCTGCTCTCTGATTAAGAATCATTTGGCGGTTTTAAGCTGCCAGGTAAAGCTTTTCATCTTTCAGTGCCCATGAGGAGGATTTTTCTCATGAAATAAAGGATACTAACATGTCGCTCAGTCTCACTGGGTAAAGGCAAATCTACAGACCAGCACTGCACTGTCAGCAACGCCATTTGGCACTCTGGAGCACGTGCTTTATGTGCAATGTTGTCACTGAATCCCTGAAACAACCGTAGAGCACAGGCATTACCTTCACTTTACAGATGAGGAAATCGAGGCTCAAAGGTTGTAGAAAATAAGGAAAGAAAGGCAAGATTCATCATTAGGTAAGAAAGCAAGGTGGCTCAGAACATGGCTGGAACTCTAGAGATACCCAGGTTCAAGTCTGGACTCTATGTAGTAGCTGTATGACCAAACCTGCAAAATGGGGATACAAATAGTACGTACGTACTTCTTTACCTGGTTGTTTAGTTAACCTACTGTCATATGCCAAGTATGTAGCTCAGTGCCGGTTTCAAATAAGTGCTCCATGAAGGGCAGTTTGGTGTAGTAATTAAGAGCAAAACTCTGAAGCCAGTCTGCTTGGGTTTAAAAGCCGCTCTGCCATTTACCAGCTATGTGACCACAGGTAAGATCCTCAATCTTTCTGTGCCTTAGTTTCTTCATCTGTAAAGTGGGAATAGTAACAGTACCTATCTCATACAGTTGTGAGGATTAAATGATTAATAATTAAAAGTGCTTTGAACCATATCTGATCCAGATTAGGTACTTAATAAATGAGGACCATTATTTTCATTAATTAATGTGTATCAGTGATTTTCAGTCCTATCTCTAAAGCACGTCATTCCACCATGCCTCCCTCAAGAAGAACAAAATTAGAAATCATATATGAAATTGCTTACTTTATATCTCCATTTAGATATCTCAAAAAGGATGCCAGCTCCTAGATTATACCCCTACAGGTGCCTCCTCCCAAAGGTAAAAACAATCCTGCTTCTTTACTAGTTTTCCTCATCTCAGTAAGTTTCCTAAAACCTAACATTTATCCTTGATTCCCTCCTGTGCATAGCAAAACCAAAACATCACGAAGTCCCAAATCCATCCACTTTTCTCCAAATCTAAAACAATCACGCCATCATCATCATCATCTCATGGACTATAGCAAAATGGGATGAAAAAAGATCCTAATTGTAATGGCCACAAAAACTATAAAGGAAGTTGGGGGGCTTCCCTGGTGGCGCAGTGGTTAAAAATCCACCTGCCAATGCAGGGGACACAGGTTCAAGCCCTGGTCCCGGAAGATCCCACATGCCACGGAGCAACGAAGCCCGTGCGCCACAACTAGAGCTCACGTGGAGCAACTACTGAAGCCCGCGTGCTCTAGGGCTCGCGTGCCACAACTACTGAGCCTGCGTGCTGCAACTACTGAAGCCCGTGCGCCTAGAGCCCGCGATCCTCAACAAGAGAAGTCACCACAATGAGAAATCCGCACACCACAACGAAGAGTAGCCCCGCTTGCCGCAACTAGAGAAAGCCCGCACGCAGTAATGAAGATCCAACACAGCCAAAAAATAGAAAACTATAAAGGAAGTTGGAATAAAGCTAACATAAATACTTTAAAAAGTCATATATGATTAAACTTTACTGCAGACCATAGCAGACAACTTAAGTATAGAAACTTGTTCCTCAATAGGAATATATAACAATGTTCCTTTTAAGTTTAATTCAATTATAAAAGAATACTAACAAGAGTCTGTAATTTGATTAAAGAGATTTAAAAGTTCACGTAAAACAAATAAGAGGATTAAACAAACTCTTGTTATCATGTAACAGTTAAACAGCACTGTACTACCGGAGTACATACGAACTTCAACTGAACGGAGAAAGTAATCCAGAAACAGCCCCAAGTATATTATCTAAGGTTATGTGCCAACAGCTAGCATTTTAAATCAGTAAAAGGAATATTCAATACTTTATGAAGATTTTTTTAAATGGACAACCTATCAAAAACAATACCAAATAATTCAGTGTTAAGACGAAACCAAGAAGTTACTTGTGAATGAGAATTTTTTATACATAAAAGCAAAGAAAGAAACCATTAAAAAAACAGAGATTGGACTACTTAAAGTTTTTCTTTCTTTTTTTTTTTAATGCCCAAATACATCAAAAGCAAAAAGCCCCAGAAAACAGCAGAATACACTTGGCAAACCAATTCTATCGCCTTTAATGTTAGTGAAACTTTCTCTCACAATCTGGTCATGACCTAGTTTGGAGGTGGTAATGTTCTAAATTTGCCTTTTGCCGTGTACTCCCATGCATTTTAGGAAAATAAGAGATGCCATCAGTAATTATTAGCTAAAATTCCATTTTTAATCTGGAACCTACTTGACAATTTCCCCAAAACCGAAATTAAAAGGCTATCTCAAAAGCTGCATTTACCAAGGCTGGATCACAAAGCCATTTTTGTTATGAAAAACACTGCAGCTTAGATAGAAAAATAAAAATCTAAGAGTAGGGGAGTGGGATAGGGAGTCAGGGTGGGGGTGGGGAGATTACTAGCCTGTCTAAAATTATAAAAAGTGCAGGACTCCTCAGCAATCATGACTAAAACATTTCAGAGTCAGAGACTACTTAAGAATTGGAAGAAGTCAAATAATATATTTCCCTTACACATAAGGAAGCCAAAAGCCATCATTACAAATGATCTGGAAGACAAACACATAGAAACATCATTGAGTAGAAGATGATAATTACACTTTTCCAGGAAAGGGGACAGTTCAGTATTACTGAGTGTAATGCAAAATACAAATTTTAAACTAAGATTTGGAAGACTGAACTTAACTGAGAAACATCTGAAGTCCAAAATATCATCAGCATACGAGTACTCTCATACAAAATTGCCTTAGGAAGACTGAGGGCAGCTCTAGTACCATACCTCAAAAAGAATATAAAAAAAAAAAAAGGAATTCCCTGGCGGTCCAGTGGTTAGGACTCTGCGCTTTCACTGCTGAAGGCCCTGGTTCAATTCCTGGTTGGGGAACTAAGATCCCGCAAGCCATGAGGCATGGCCAAAGGGGAAAAAAAAAAAAGGACATAGCAGTGCATTATGTAGCACCTATTCAGAAAGAAGATATGTGGGGTAGAGCAAAGACTGGTGATAATTCAAGGGAATTGCATAATTCATTCAGGAAGAATTTAGATCCAGGAAAATTCATACAATTTCCTAATTAAATATGTATCATGTAACAAAATGGCTAAATATGTGCTTTCTGCCTTAAAGACTTCCAATCTCACCAAAAATAAGGAACTTCAGAAGTTAACAGTATTTAGGTTTTATAGTATTTCCAGGAAGTATGAACTGTTATCATTGGGAATATGAGAGAACCTTAGATGCACAATTTCAAACAGTACTTGAGTGAGAAAGTTAAAAATGTTTCCTTAGGGACTTCCCTGGTGGCGCAGTGGTTAAGAATCCGCCTGCCTGGGCTTCCCTGGCGGCGCAGTGGTTGAGAGTCCACCTGCCGATGCAGGGGACATGGGTTCGTGCCCCGGTCCGGGAAGATCCCACATGCCGTGGAGCGGCTGGGCCCGTGAGCCATGGCCGCTGAGCCTGTGCATCCGGAGCCTGTGTTCCGCAACGGGAGGGGCCGCAACAGTGAGAGGCCTGTGTACCGCAAAAAAAAAAAAAAAAAAAAAAAAAAAGAATCCGCCTGCCAATGCAGGGTACATGGGTTTGAGCCCTGGTCCGGGAAGATCTCACATGCCGCAGAGCAAGTAAACCTGTGCGCCACAACTACTGAGCCTGTGCTCTAGAGCCCGCGAGCCACAACTACTGAAGACCACGTGCCTAGAGTCCGCACTCCACAACAAAAGAGAAGCCACCACAATGAGAAGCCCGCACACCACAGTGAAGAGTAGCCCCTGCTCACCGCAAGTAGAGAAAGCCTGTGTGCAGCAACGAAGACCCAATGCAGCCAAAAAAACTTAAAAAGAAGTATCCTTAGTTATTCTAGCCTCTAGTCCAAGGGCTGGCAAACGTTTTCTGTAAAGGTCCAATTAGCAAAGATTTTAGGTTTTGCCAGCCAGATGGCCTCTGTGGCAACTACTTACCATAGTAGCTGGAAAGCAGCCATAGATAACATGTAAATGAACGGGCATGGCAGGTTAAAGACGACAAATGCAATACCACAACCAAATGCAGTGTAGGGATCATGACTGGTTTCGGGAGTAGGGACTGTGGGGAGACGACTATAGAAGACATTCATAGGGTTGTTGCTCTAGACCAGGTGGTGAGTGCCTGAACCAGGTCAATGGTGGCAGCAGTGCAGAGGAGAGAGGAAAGCTGAGAGATCTTCTGGAGTTAAGATCAGCAGGGCATGATAAACCAGTGGCCTGTAGACATGAAGAAGAAGGAGAGTTAAGCACGATTTTAAGAGTTCTAGATGGGTGACTGGATGAATGGGGTTGCCGACCTTTTGAGCAATGGGATCCAGAAGGAGAAACTGGTATGTGGCAAGATAATGAGTTCGATTCTGGACATGTTGAGTTTGAAGGGCCCAACATCAGCTGAAGAAATCCAGAAGACATGGAACCTAAAACTGGGGAGAGAGATGAAACAAAGACTTGGGAGGGAGTAACATCTGAAAACTGGTCAAAGAAAAATGAAAGAATGAAAGAGCTTTAAAAAGGAGGAAGTGGTCAATGATAAAAAATGTAGATATATGTTAAGAATGGAAAAGTCTATTTTGTAACCACAATTAAAAATAAAAAAAGTCTGGATTTGGCACACAGAAGATCAGTGCCCTTAGTAAGAGCTACTTTAGTCAAGTGAGCAGGAGCCAGACTCCAGAGGAATGAAGTGATGTATCAGAGATTCCAAGTCTAAGAGTATTTCTGTAAGAACTCTAAAAGTAGAGAGAAATTCTACAATAGCCCCAAGAGAATGGGAGTTTAAAGGAATTTATTTTAAAGATTATAAAGACTTGAATATGTTTACAGACCAAGGGACAAGTTGAGAGCAAGAAGTGGAAGTTACAGGACAGCGAGGATGTGTACTACACCGAAAAGACAGTGACGAGCACAGCTGGATGGACAGTATTTTAATCTTTAAACATCTCTGGAAACTTTAAGTTTCTTAAAAAAATTGAAACGTAGGAAAATCTATAGTGTAATATAAAAAACACTCACACACCCCTCACCTTAAGGTATATATTACTAATATAATAGAAAACTCCTGTGTACCCCTCTCGATTACATCTCCTTTCTTCTACAGTAGGTAACTGAGTGGTAACCACACAAAATGCTATATTTGAGTTTACTCATAAGCAAAATATGTTGCTTTGCAAGCTTTATATTTTATATAAATGATATCACACTATAAACAAAGACTTTTTGGTACCATCTGCAAAAATGTGAACATGAACTACATATCACAGGATATTGCTGAAAATATCCCTCTTCTGCTTAATGGTGACTGTGGTATCATGGTTGTATAGAAGACTATCCTTATTCTTTAAGAAATTACCTGTGGAAGTATTAAGGGTGAAGTGCAATGAACATTTGTGCACACGTGTGCATATGTATGTATATATAATGTACTAATAACGGATGGATCTGAATCTATTTGTTTAACTTTTCTGCATGTGTCATGTAAGTTGGATGATAAATATGTGGGTTGGAACACTCTGCCCCATAAGAACAATACTGCTGCCAGCTCTGTTAAGCATAAGTCCCCCCAAATCCTTTATCACACAGCCTTTGGGCCCCCCCAATTCAAGGGTTTTTTGGGGGGAGGAGCAAGGCCTGATACCTTAAGGCTCTAAGAAATCAACTGCAAAAGAGAGGTCCTTCAGTGATGACTGAAACCATCACTAAGTGTCTGAGGCACAGCCACCAACTGGCAGCTCAGCCTGCAGCGTCGTGCGGTTTGACCAGCACAGGTTCTAAAAACTTAAAATGAGAATGTAAAGGTAGTCAGGCAGGGTACAAAATTAGTACATTTACCACAGTTCCCATTACTTCTTTTCATCCTTTACTCCACTTACCTGCTAGCCTATGAAGGCATTTAGTTTGTGTGACCTCTAATTCAGAAAATACCTAATGTCATCTAGGTACTATCCCTCTTCCTTGACTGCAGTGAACAAACGAGAAATGCATTCTGTGAGGACCAGGGAAGTGTATCCAGAACTCATCTTTACCATGCAAACTTGTAAGTAAATTTCTATGTATGTATTGCATGTATTAATTTAAATGTCAAATCTATTCCATTACCTATCTCTGTTCAGGAAACAAAAAAACCAAACACAAGTACAAAGAGACAAAACAGTTAAGATTATGTTCCCACATTTCTGAACTACATGTAATTCACAACATGCAATTTTGGGGTTTCTGGGCTATTGTTCGTGCCGTTTGTACTGTCCAGTACGCTGCTCTTGATTGACTGCTAAGCTATTCTCTAATCTGCAAAATGAAAATTAAACATGTTAATACAGTGTGTGGGTCATAAGCACCCCATAAGGGTTAGTCACTATATTATTATTATTATTGTTGTTATATTATTATTAGCCCTTCAGGAGCCAGGAGAGACCTAAGAAGTCCTCCCTAATTCACAGACACCCAATGCCCTATTATGTGACTAGTGTTTCTATTATCATTTCTAGTAGCACCTACAAAAATACTTTAAGGTAAATACGTGGCTATGCTGTTAAAGGGGGAGTCATAAATGTTTAAAACAAGACAAAAGCACAAGTCTGGTTCTTCTGCAGAATGCTTTGCCTTCATCCTCTGCGTTCTCTAGCTGCGTGGGGATTTAATTTTAAACCTCAGGCAGATTGCTGCACCCTCCTTATTTCCATCGTAACCTCCACATTAACGCAGTCCACCTTTGTAAAGTTGTTTTAGAAACAGGTGGGATATTTTCCCTTCTCAGCCTTTTTTTGAAGACTTCTTCCTATGCCCACATCGTAGGCTTTCTTTTCATCTGAATGTATACCCATAACACTTTTGGGTTTCTTGACCCATACCAATTTTTGAGAAATAAGATTCTTATACTCCCATTGTTTCCATTTCAAAAACGGCTTTGCTCTTTCATTTCCCAAATTGAAAAAGCATATTCAACATATATTTTCTAAATGTACTATCCCACTTTCCTGTTTGTTAATTATCATACCACTATTACTTAGCTTGCAGTAGGTACTCAAGCATTTGTTGTATAAATAACCTCTCCTAGGTTTTAACCACAATGATGCTGATGACTCAGTACATCTGCTTTGCTTCCAACCTGACTTCCCAGAGGAACTTCAAACCAAATTATTAATTGCTTGGCATTAGATCTAACATATCTAAACCAGACTCTTCCTCCTGAAAAGTGCAGGTCCTTCGGTAAAAGTTTCAGGGAAGATAATTCATTCAGTGCCTAAATATTAGGCACTCAACTAGCTGCTTTAACATGTCACATAATATCATCCTCAAAGCAACCTTACAGATTGGGTACTACACTTTACAGATTAGCAAAGACAGTCAGATAAGTTAAGTGATTTGGCCAAGCTTATGCAAGCAAGTGTGTAGGGGAGTAGAAGTAAGTATTAACTTGGGCTGATAATTTAAGTTTGCATCCTTTCCAATAATGCGCTTCTCTAATTACCTATGCTCGAAAAATCACATCTGTGCCCTCTTCCTCCTTACCTATCACTACCAATATGCTGCCAAAGCAAAGCACGGTTGTTATGAACATAGCTTTGGAGTCAGACAGATCTCGATGTGAGTGCAGGCTCTGCTACTTATTAGCTGTGAAATACCATATTACAATGTAGAGTAGCTCCTGGTATATATAAGAGAGCATAGAGGTAGAAAGTGAATATTCTACCTGAGATAGGAAAGGCTGCTCAAACGAGACTCGAACACACGTAACAATTAAGTAACCTGCCAAGGTCACACATGCTGGTATATGGTGGAACTAGGACTTCAAAACCAGGTCCACCTGGCTCTAGAGACTCTGTTCATTACCAGTCTGCTACTGTTTTCATGTGTGGGAACCTTGATTATCCTCAATTCTCTATATGACTTGTGGTAAAAGTGCCAAAATAGTTCAATAAGTGAATGGACAAACCAGTCGTCAGAACATATCAAAACAAACTGGGCTTTGAGAAAACTGTAATCACATACTGGATTTATCTTCTGCCTCACAATCATTACTGAGCTGAGAAAAGCCATTCTGAGGCAATAACTGAAATGCATGTGCTCTGAACAGAATTTTCATGGGTGGTAGTCTCTTTACGGCACGTGGTAACTGATCTCAAGCCATTTTTGTCTTGGTGCCTCAGTTTCTTCTACTGAAAAGTGGAGATAAGAACAGCTTACACCTCTCAGGGTTGTTGAGGATTAAATGCAATAACGCGCACAGCTGCTCAGCACGTGACTTGGTGGGGGGGTGCTCAATTTTAGCGATAGTCTTATAATCAATTTTAGCTATAAGCTGTATATTAAAATGGGTAAGATCCGGAGGGAGAGCTCTAGTTAACCTACAGGAAACATTTTCAGATTCCCCATTCATAACTTCTGTATAGAATTCTTATTTTTACAACACAGATACTGATGAATACAAATACATCACCAAACAGGCATGAGTTTATAAACTTGCTACACTGCTAATGACGACAGTTGGAGTCTCGTAAGAAATGCCTTCTCTCACCTGACTGGGTTTTGCTGATCTGCACCTCTCCGTTATTTTGTGGCTGTTGATTTGTTAAAGCACTGCTCTCTGACTGGCTGCTTAACACTTTAACAGCAGATCCCAGGTTTGCTGCTATGACAGGAAAATGCTGACCCCTCTTTAGAAGCTGCTTATGTTCCTGGTGGCGAAATCGAGGTGGAACTTCGCGCGGATACCGAGGCAAGGCCTGTGGTGGCTGCGGCTGCGGCGGCTGCTGGGGCTGTGGCGGCGGCTGCGGCGGCGGCTGCTGATTGTTGGCTGTGGCTCGCTTGGCATTATTATTAGTGCTGGTTGCTGTGGAAGTGCCGTTATTAGAGTTGGCAGGCTGAGGCTGGCTTACACTGGGCTTTATCTGTTCTGGCACTAATCCCAACAAAAGAAAAGGGGTGGAAAAGATTAGCCAGTAAAGTGCACCTCCATTGCAAGCCATCTAAGTAAAATGGCACTAAGAAAAACAATCCTAAAGGAACAGAAGCTTTACGTGTGCAGGGATATCCTTCCTCATTCACGGGCTCCAGTTTTCTTGAGAAGGATCACTGCCAAGCGTCAAATTTTACTTCTGCTAACTACCTATCTGATAAGGGAATGGACACCAGTCAGCATTCCCTGTCCTGGATGACAGTTCATGCTCACCATCTCCTTCCCATATTATCTCCAATTAGAGAACAAGCACTGTTTATACAACTCTGGAACTCACAATAACTAAAATAACAAAGGTGACAAGTCAAGTTTCCGTAATCCCGAAAGAATCCTCAATTCCCCAGTAACTGTTCTTAATCTGCCTCATGTTTAATGTGCTTGGTCCCTATTTTTCATCTTTGAAAGACAACACAGAGTAGGGGTAGAAAATAATCCTGCTAGTTCCCTTACAAAACAGCAAAGTTAACACTGTTTTTTGTTATTAAAATGTAAAGCCTGAATCAAATAAGACAAATTCAGAATTGGGATGTATATACAAAGATCACAGACTGAAATCTATGAGACTAACCAAAATTGGAGAAATAACTTAGATACCCTGTCTTAAACAAGTCTGAAAAACAGCTATCTGTCTACTGTATGAACAATCAGAGACTACAGTGAATTTCTGGACTCCTAAAGGAGATTAAATAAGTAAATAAACTGAGGGAAATGCTCTAAACCAGTGAAAATATACCCCATCTCTAAAACTACAGGGAGGCAGAGTGGTATATGAACTTTTGGTGCCAGATGGACCCAGGTTTCAATCCCAGCTCTGCCTTTAGTAAGCTTTGTGTCTTTGGACAAGTTGTAAAAACCCAAGCCTGTGGTCTCCTCTGTAAAAGAGGGATAACACCTATTGTTTGCAGAGCTATCCTAAGGTTAAATCTATTAATGTTTACAGAGCACCAAACACAAGGCTATACACGCATACTCTGGTTTATTGTGCTTCGCTTTATTGCACTTAGAAGATATGGTGGTGGGTTGTTTTTGTTTGTTTGTTTGTTTGTTTTTTACAAATGGAAGGTCGGTGGCAACCCTGCATCAAGCAAGTCTATCGGCGCCGTTTTTTCCAACACCACCTGCTCACTCTGTGTCTCTGTTTCACATTTTGGAAATTCTCGCCGTGTTTCAAACTTTTTCATTATTATTAGTTATGGTGATCTATGATTGGTGACCTTTGATGTTATCGCTGCAAAAAGATTATGACCCACAGAAGGCTCAGATAATGGTTAGCATTTTTTAGCAATAAAGTATTTTTAAACTAAGGTATGTACATTTTTTAAGACATAATTCTATTAAACAATAGACTACAGGATAGTGCAAACATAACTTTTACATGAACTGGGAAACAAAAAAATTTGTGACTTGCTTTATTGTGACGTTCACTTTATCATTTTGTGTGTGGCAGTTTTAAGTTATTAGTTTTTAAAATAAAAATATATATTCACTTTACTCCGGTGGCCTGGAACTGAACCCACAATATCTCTGAGGTATGCCTGTAGAGTGCCTATTTTTTAATGATTGGCATAATACCACTTTATACTTTTGTAGCAGTTTAATGTTTCTCTGAGATTTTGATGCATCTTCACAGATGCCACTGTCAGATAAAGTGATGCGTCTCCATGTGATCAGTGAGGACACTCAGAGAAAACTGTTCAAGAGTTAAGAGCTCCAACCCCACCACTCACTAGCTACGCTATTTCTGTGTCTTTTTCCTTGTCTATATGGTATAGACAGTCTTGATCTAGTACCCAGAATAATGTAAACACTCAGTGAACAAAAGGTATTACTGTGGCCCAAATAAAAGAAATATTTATCAAACGCCTAAAATGTATACGATTCTGTGATAAAGTGCTGGTCACATGGGTTGTTTCCAACAGCCACCCAACTTCCTCTTACAAACCCTCAGATCTAGAGCCACCTTTCATTTAACAGTTTAGCCTCACTATTGTCTTCTTTCTCTGAAATGGTGGACTTAGTCTATATCACTAATCCTGATACTTTTTATTCCCGTATATAATCTTGACCTCTTATTTTTTAAAATCTGATTTTGATTTTTCTAAAGTAATACAAAAAAATTGTATTCCAGGAGGAATTACATTGAAAAATCACAAACATTCCATCTATTGCTTGGAATTCCTTCCATTCTTGAAGGCAAACCGAAAAGCCTCTTATTAGCATTTGGGCCAAGTGCATTCTAGGTCTAATTACTTTATGTAGAAAATTCTGTCTCCTAGACAATTTCATGCTCCCAGAATGTAACAATAATGTATATTCCTCTGTCATGAGGAAAATAAGGAACTAGAATATTCTAAAGTACCTCTGAAACCAAAAGAAGATCAAGTATATGTAACTGAAATTATAAGGCACATAAAAACTCTGACTCAGCTTTTACATGCCTAGTATTGGGCTCAGTATGGTATTTGGCAATTGAATGTAACCTTAAAGTGGTGCAGTTACCCACTGCTAAAATACAAGTTTGTCCGCCACTTTATTACTAAAGGGAAAAGATTGTGACAACAATTTAATACCCAAACAAGATGTTATTTATGTGAGACAGCAACAGGAAAGTGTTGTTTAATACATTCAAGGAATTAGAAGATATCCTACATGCAAACACTGTGAATAACCTACATGAAGACATGTATAAGAACCCTAACACTACTTCAGAAGTGACTAGGAACTCAGAAGCAGTATTTACATAGGTCACCCAGCAATCCCACACCTACCTCAAAAATTCAAAGAACTCCTGTATTTCTTATCAATAAAGCGCCATGGGGAAAATAATGCTGAAAGAGATACTAGTTTCTAGGGCCAGAAAACTTCACTGACACCAGTAAAGACATTAAGACACGTAACTACTGACTATAATACTAAATAATCTAAGGTAAAATCTCAGATGCAAACATGGGATGTAGTAGTAAAGAGTAAAGGAGAAGCTAACAGTGCACGTAGGTGTGCCAGGGTAAGGGTGGAGTTGCTGGGTAACAGATATAAATACTGAATAATTTTCGCTGCTGTATATGTGTAGTTAAAATTTAGGTTTATTATGTCAGTAAATATCTAAACCGTTGGAAGGGGGAAAAATGACAAAACGATCCATTCAACAGACACAGAATATGCAATAAAGAGAATTACTTTTAAATTGTGGTTAACATGAAATACAAAACGAAATGTCAAGCATAAAACTCAAAATATCTGTAATCAATAAAAATGTGAGTGGGTTAAATTAACTAGTTAATAAAAGATCTTAAACAGGGTTAAGAAAAGAAAAAACAAACTTAAGGAATATACTTATCAAAAATCACTCCTGAAACAAAATACAGGAAAATTGGTGGAAAAAAGTACAGAGACAGATATACTAACAAGAAATGCTAACAAAACTTAGATGAAATATCAGACTTTTAAAATTCAAAGAGAAAGCATTATAAAGATTTTGCATACTGATAAAAGAAACAAACTAAAAAGAAATAAACAGCTAAGAACCTTTATATACCAAATCTTAGTATCAAAACATGTAAACCAAGTGGGGACAGAAAAGAAAAACTGAGAAAAAGCAAAACCATATATCTTGAAATGAGGTAACACCTTTTTTGACAAGTACCCGAGAAACAGTCATGAAGTGCACACACAAACCATCCAGCACTAAAGAAAACATCAATAAATTACAAAAAGTAGGAATAATACAGATGGTATTTCTGGATTACAATGGCATCACACTAGAAACACAGGCAAATACAACTGCCTTATTTAAATAAATTTTGAGTTGAAGAGGAAATAAATACCAAAACTGTAGAATTATATTAAAAAAATAGTGAAAACAATACACATAATAAATTTTAAGGTATCATAGACTTAATTATCTTCAACAAATGAGAATGAATGTGAAGCAACCAACTCAAGTTAAAAATCAAACTAAAGGAAGCAGTAAGAAGGAATCAGTAAAAATAAAAGTAGAAATCAATGACTTTAAAAGTGAACCAATAGCAAATAAAGATTTGAATAAATATATGACACAGATATAAAAAAGGAGTATAAACAAAATATGCTATAATTTTACATTTTAATCTCCGGAATATTTTACATTGTTGATTCAATAAAAGTTTTTTGGAATGCAAATAAGTGAACCAATAAATCCAAGGCATGGTTCTATGAAAAAAGTAAACTACCAATTAACCTAATTTTTAAAAAAGAAAACGGAAAAAAAATAAGAGATGATTTTCTAAAATTAAGATATTCCTTAACGCTTAACTCATTAAATAATTGGAAAAACTGGAGGAGGGAATTATTTAACACTGATCCCAGAAGAAGCAGAAAAAAACAGATTAATTAGCATAGAAGTGGAGAAATTTATGAAATCATCAATCAGGATCACATAGTTTGATCAACACTACCATGCATACTTCTTCATTTTTTTTTTAACTAGCATACTTTTAAGAGATATTTATCTCTAAATTAAATGCTATTTAAATTGTTGTAGGGCACAGCATAAGATGGAATACCAACATTAACACTGTTACAAATAAATCAGACAAAATTTTCGTAATCCCAAACAATGGGGGAAATAAAAGAAGCAATATAAATAGTACTGGGGAAGAAAGGACATAACTTCAAATATAGAGATTCTGTAAAGACAAGAAAATACTATAATCTATACCAATAAAACAGAAAACCCAGCTAAACTGAGTGTTCTACAACATGGCTTGGCAAATCTTTCCTGTAAAGGGCCAGATAGTAAACATTTTAGGTTTTGCAGGCCATACAGTCTCTGTTGCAACTACTCAACTTGCTGCTGTGGCACAAAAAAACAGCCACAGACAGCACGCAAATGAATGGATATGATTGTGTTCCAACAAAACTTCACATAAAAAAAAACAGGCAGTGGGCCAGATCTGGCCTGCAGGCTGTAGTTTTCCAGCCTCTGCTCTGTAAAATATAATTTACCAAAATGAGCTCACAGAGGAGTAGACGATCCTATGGAATAATAACAGCAGAGGACACTGAAAGATCCTGCAAGATTTACCTCCCTAAAAAGCACCTGGCTCAGATGACTTTACAGGGAGTATGTAAAGAAAATCCTCAAGAAGCATATATAATATCGATCTTACATAAACTGTTCCAGAACAAAGAAGTAAAGGTTCAAAAGACTGGCTGGATTCAAATTTTGGCTCTCCAACTTACTAGCTACATGACCATGGGCAAAGTACTTATCCCCTCTGTACCTGTTTCCTCATCTGTAAAACAGAGTCAAGTATTAATACCTACACCCATTGGGTTTTTGTGAGGTTTTAACAAGATAATAGATGTAAAGAACTAAAAACAGTACCTGGCACATGGTTAGTACTCAATGAATGTTAGTGATTACTATTACCATCTGGGTAAAAAAAGGTAGGAGGAATTAGGATGAACCCCAGGTTTCTGGCCTGGAATCCAAGTAGACAGTAGTACCATTTACCAAGATATGAAATAGAAGACAAAAATTAAATTCGGGAAGTATGTGAAAATGAGTTTAGTTTTTTTAATTGTTAGGTTTGTTATTACTATAGGACAGTCTCTCAAACTTTTTGGTCTCAAGACCCCTTTACACTTAAAAAAATTACTGAGAACACCAAAAATTTTTTGTTTATGTGGGTTACATCTATAGATATTTACCATACTAGGAATTTAAACAAAGAAAATTTTAAAATATTTATTGACTCATTAAGAAAGTCCTTTATATATTAAAAATAGATGTTTTTTGAAAAAAAATTTCCAAAACAAAAAAAGAAAAGTATGCATTGTTTTACATTTTTGCAAATCCCTTTAACATCTGGCTTAACAGAAGGCAGGTGGATTCTCACATCTACTTCTGCATCCAATTTGTTGTGACTTGCACATTATGTACCCTCTAGAAAACTCCACTATATACTCATGAGAGAATAAGTGGCTAGACAAAGCCTTTCTACTGTTATTATGAAAATAGTTTTAACCTTGTGGATCTCATGAAAGCTTCAGGAAGCCTCTCAGGTGCCCTTGGGTAAACTATGAAAACCACTGCTATAAGAATGCTACTGAGGGCTTCCCTGGTGGCGCAGTGGTTGAGAGTCCGCCTATCAATGCAGGGGACTCGGGTTCGTGCCCCGGTCTGGGAGGATCCCACGTGCCGCGGAGCGGCTGGGCCCGTGAGCCATGGCCACTGAGCCTGCGCGTCCGGAGCCTGTGCTCCGCAAGCGGGAGAGGCCACAACAGTGAGAGGCCTGTGTACCGCAAAAAAAAAAAAAAAAAAAAAAGAATGCTACTGAATATATGGTTCTAGAATTTAGTAAAAGTTTGAACTAAAAATATGGATTTAGGATTCAGCATACAGGTAGAAAAAGAAGTTATGAAGTTGTAAAATAAGAAATGGCAAGACCTAAAGAATAGGTTTAAATAGCAGACAGAAGAAGAGAAGTTATGGCAAGAATAAGTTACCACTGCCAGAGAAGTAGGAGCGCTGTTGTTTATTTTAGTAAACGGCCTCACTATCTATCTAATTACTAAAGCAGGGACATCTTTCTCAAATTCTCCCTATCCCTTTAGGTCCAGTCAGTCTAAAGGTCCAATAGATTAATTATCTCCTTGATACAATCCAAATGCATCCTTGTATCTCCAATGTCACTGCTGTGATTTAGGCCCTTATCAATTTCATCTTGCAAAAACCTAATTGGTCTCCTTGGCTTAAGTGTTGATCTCATCCCACGCCCTTTTCATTCTCCCCAAATCTATCATCTCTCTGCCCCACATTATCTATATTATTAAAGTGCTCTCAGAATTAATGCAAAGTCCTTAGCACAGCCCCTATCTACCACTTTTCCAGATTCATATCCTGCTACATCCACACACATCTCCTCTTCTGCATCAAATACCTCCAATTCTCTGAAAGGCATCATGCTCTTTCATGACATTCCTTTCTTGAAAATCTTTGTCTACCACCTTTCCTAGGAAACAACTCATCACCCCCCACTACCCCTCTATTCAGCTAATCTTAGAAGTATTTTATGACAACATCCCCTCCCCACTCCCATAAAACCCTTAGGCATTCCTTACACCAGAAGTCCCCAACCTTTTTGGCACCAGGGACCAGTTTTGTGGAAGACAATTTTCCACAGACGAGGGTGGGGCGGTGTGGTTCAGGCAGTAACGCGAGCGATGGGGAGCCGCACATGAAGCTCCCCTCTCTGGCCTGCCACTCACCTCCTGCTGTGCGGCCTGGTTCCTAACAGGCCCGGGGGTTGGGGACCCCTGCCTTACACTACATGTGCTCACTAAGTGCAGGTTTCTTACTTCTTCTTCCTTTTTCCACGTGGTGGTCCCAGCACCAAGAACAGCAAATGGCATGTTCAAAAATCCTAGAGAAATCAGAAATATACCTTTTCCTGGGTCTTAGCTCTGCTTCTTCAAGGAACTCTTACCTTCCTACCCAAAATTTCCCATCTTAAATTACCAACACAAAGAGGAACATAGCTGGTTTGTCCTTCTACAATCCTCTAGGTTTAGCTGAGTAAATTCTTCCACCGAGCTTCACTAATAAATTTCTGGATGAAACCACCCTATTAACCAATTCTGCTCTTCAGCAAAACACCTTAGGCAAGGTACATCTGTTCTAACATACAGATCTTCTTTAAGAGCTAGAGGATACCCATACAATACTCACAATATGGTATTCCCAAGATCTTGGTTCATCTGCCCATCAAATTTTGTCCAAATATGTGAGATGCAGAAAAGGGGGATGATGAAAGATTTTTCAGGCAGAGGCACGTGCTTTAAAAAAAAAAAGTCATGGGCTTCCCTGGTGGCGCAGTGGTTGAGAGTCCGCCTGCCGATGCAGGGGACACAGGTTCGTGCCCCGAACCAGGAAGATCCCACATGCCGCGGAGCGGCTGGGCTTGTGAGCCATGGCCCCTGAGCCTGAGCGTCCGGAACCTGTGCTCCACAACGGGAGAGGCCACAACAGTGAGAGGCCCTCACACAGCAAAAAAAAAAAAAAAAAAAAAAAAAAAAGTCATCTACTGTATAGCACAGGGAACTCTACTCAATATTCTGTAATAACCTATATGGGAAAAGAATCTGAAAAAGAATGGATACATGTATATGTATAACTGAATCACTTTGCTGTACACCTGAAACTAACACAACACTGTAAATCAACTATACTCCAATATAAAATAAAAATCAAATTAAAAAAGGAAAAAAAAGTCAGATTGCCCTCACGTCTCTCTTTCATAACTAACAATTCTAGAAGTGATCCCCAAATTTATTTAATTAAAAGTGCTATGGGGCATGTGTTTAAAACAAAAACAGGTTCTTCAAGCCTCACAGATTTACTAAATCAGAATCTGTATTTTTAAAAGCACATATCACGTGATTCTCATTTCTGAGTAAATTCTGAAAACTAGATACTGTAGCAGCATCTACAGAGCTTCTGACTTCCATTTTTGAGTCCAAAACAAAAGATAATACCTAACAATTACCTAACAGCAACAACAAAAAACGTCCCAAACACACTGGGGGGAAAAAAAAGTTTGCAAAAGTTATATAATAAAGGAATTTTTAAATTTAATTTTTGATTAATTTGATTTTTTAATTAGAAAAAATGGTCCCAAATATATATAAAAATGAAGTTCAGATAAATTAAACAGTTAGACTATACAATGCTAAAATTTTTTAAAGCTTTCAGAAAGCACAGGCAAAACTTTTTCTAAAATCTGAATAAACGGTAGGTTTTCTCAGCATAAAAATGAGTCAAGAAATCAAAGAGTAAAAATTGTTAAGTTTGAGCAAATAAAATTATGCAGTATATTTTATTTTTTCAAAGGTGTCTGTGTGTATATATTTATTCCAATTTAAAAGGCAAACTGGAAAATATTTGTCCTTTGGAACAAGTTCAAGGGATCCATTCCCTACCCCCCTCCCACTGCCCACCCCAATTTTCCCTAACCAAAGGGGGAAAGGTACTGTTTTGGTTTAAGGCTGCTAAACCTAACATAGGAAAGCATTCAACAGAGTCACTAGAGTTTAGGACCGGAGTCTTAAACTAAGAATATAAATGTTATTTAATTTTGCTTTCCTTCTTCTAAACATATATTTGCGTCTTCTGCATATGTACCCCCTATGGGGTCTGATATTTAGATATTTCTACCTGGTATCTCATCCTCAGAACAACCTCAAACATATAATACAGTTCATAATCTTAGAAATTTTTTCATCGAACACATTAAATGGAATATTAATGAGCTTCTTATACAGAGAGCTCATGTAAATAGATAACAAAAACTCTAGGCCCAAGAGGAAAATGGGTAGAGAATAATGGGCAATTCATAAGAGCAAAAAAGTACAATTAAACATATGATACTCCATTTTATCAATAAACAAATTGATTTATATTTAAAGCAATAAAATACCAATTTTGGCCTGACAGATTTTATAAAGATAATATATCCCATTCTTATGTTGCAAGACATATTCCTTGCACTGTGGCAGAGACACTGCACTGTGATTCACCCATGCTGGGTTGGGTTCTACTTTAATGAGAGGAAAAAGCCAGTTATCGTCTGGGTGAGGAGGAACTCTGAAATGACTGGGGAAACTGCTAATGTGATGTTTCAATGGACTAAAAGGTTGCTAGGATACTGCAAAACCACAGTTGTGGGAGTTACAATTTACCAAGTATCAGTTGGATGCCACACAATTTATCTAATATCTCTTTATCCTCACCATGATTCTATGCATCTGAATTATTACTTCCATTTTACCAATAAGGCAACTAAGGGCAGAAGAAGGCTGCCCATGACTAAACATCTAGTAAATGGCGAAGCTAAAATTTAAAACCAAATCTGACCCCCAAACTAATGTTCCTCCTAGTATACATTTTCATCTTACTTATAAGAGCAAAATCAAACTCTCCAAAAATAAAGGAATGACTAATTCTGGCTTAATGTCTTTGAAAGCTACAAATCAAAATTTTCTAACCAGCGTTTATAAGTTATCTATCACATACTCAGCATTAACTACCCTCCAGTGACATGTTCTATATTATATATCATTTCATTCCCACATTAAGTAACCTGGATTATCTCCTTTTAACAGAGTCAAACCGAAGTTTAGAGGTTACAGTACTTGCTCAAGGTCACAGAGATAAGAACTACAAAGGCAGTATCCAAATCCAAGTTTATCTGACTCAGAAGACTGGACTTTTAACCACTATGCCTGGTTTACACAAAAATTCCAGGATTATCTTATTAGATGAATCAATGCTTTTCACTTCTGGCAAAATGCTGCCTTTAAGTAACATTTTATCAGGCGAACTTTCACTAAGGCTACTGGCACTGAGAAAGAGAGCTCTTAGTAAGCATTCTGAAGCACAGCTACTATTCTAATTAGAACTACAAGTATATAAAAGTGAAAAAGATGATATATCATGTGTTTTTTCCTAGTCTGGAGCTTTCTTTTACCTGGTTATAACTGATAAAGCTATTCTTGCGAATCCATCCTGACTTCTACTCCAAAATTTAAACCAGATGACTCCTGATTTGTTTTCTTTGAAATTGAAGACCTAATTGTTGCCCAAGTAGAGTATCTCAGGGCTCAGGACACAACCATACGATGCCTCCAACAACTATAGGCTCATTAGTCTCTGAATCTAGTTTCTGACAATAGTTTACTTTGTTAACTGCAGTAATCTCTGCTTTTCTCATATCTATTTCCTGTCTCCTTTGTCCTGCTCCAGTCTCATCAGACATCTGAATTCACCAAAATCTTTAATTTCTACTTATTTTAATAATTTATTAGTATTTATAAGCAAAACACATCTACATTTGGTAGAGACAAAATGGTTCTTACCTAAAACAAAAAGAGGTCCTTAGCATTCTTCATAACCTCCTGAGTACATAAATCTAGATTTACATGTATAAATCTATATAAATCATTTTTCTTTCTCAGTAGGAGAAAAGGAAAAATGGTGACTCTGATATACCTAAAAACAGTACTTTTTATTGACTCCCATGGAAGTAGAAGCCCATTTCCCCCCTTCCCGTTAGTGCATAGTTAGAAATCTTTTTGTTACACAGCTCAAAGACATCTTCATAGAAACACATTCACCATTAGTAAATTCTTAATCAGTAACAACCTCCTCTTCTTCAAAGAGGTCAGTACCCATTTAGGTCAGTACCCATTTGCCTTCAAAATCTCTCATAAAGCCGAAGTTCTATCATGGCACATTTGGAATCAGAACCTGGTCTTCCAAATATTACCTAATACCTGCCTGTGGTACAAAAGTCATGTTTCTACCATGCATACTGTGGAGAAAAACACTGAACTGAACCCCGGTTCTAACAGCAGACCTTTTCCAACCTGTGTGCCAGGAATCGGTTAGAGGGATGCTGAGGGGAGCAGCACTTCAGAGTCCAGGTGACCAGACTCTCTAGATCGTCATCCTCAGCTGAGAGCAGCCTCTTCTGTTTACAATAGCCCCACAAACGTCATTTTCTACATGTGCCATTATGTGAATAAGGTCAGGCAATGTGCTTCAAGTCACAATCTATTTGCGCCTCAATTTTCTCCTGTATGCAGTACAGTGATCCTTTGTCAGGCCACCAAAGTTCCTGAATTTCATTATTGTAGGAGGCTTTGTGATTGAGAAACTTATGATCTCATGGAGAAAACAGAGTGCTAAGCTGAGATCACAGGTAAAAACATTTAAAACAAAGATGAGAATGGAAACACATTGGGGACAAGGACTTGGAGTTTGTTTTGTTCATGTACAGCAGTGACCACAACAGTGCATGAAACAGGGTGGGCACACAATAAATATTTCATGAATGTTAAATGGTTCCTGAAAAGTCAACCACTTCACACATCACAAAATTGTCGAAACCTCTCTGATTCAAAAAATGTTGCTGGTAATACAATTTTTAATTTATTTCTTTGTGCTCAGTCAACAGGGAAATACTATAAAATCTGTTAGAAGATCTTTCTGTAATATTTTTAAAAGATGCATTGTTTTAGTTCATTCATTGCATGTTATTAAACCATGGGCAATAGTGTAGCTCTCCTGCTCTGTCTTCCATGTAACTAACTACAGGGATATTTTCAAAGAAAAAGAAGCAGTAGAGCCCAGTAGGCTTAGTAGTCCAACCCTTACTCAGACACTAATCAGCTGCATAACCAATAGGAAAGTTACTTAACCTTTTACCTGTAAATGGTGATAATACTATCCACTCTCATAGGGCTGTTGAAACGATTAAATGCAGGCTTATATTGTGCTAGTACACACTGATGAAGCCCTACTCCTGTATTAGTTTTTAAATATCCACTGTGTTAAGTCTCACAGTTCCCAGGCTGCTGCCCTGGTGCCTTCGCTGGGTCCCACACATTTCCCAAAATTCAATAGCTAAGAGTTACTCTTAGCACATTAAGATCTTAGGTCTGCTCCAGTACAGTGTTATGAATCACTGGTGCCCATTCACTATTAGTAATTAAATATTTAGAATCTCACCTGGACTAATGAAATATAATCAAGCACAATATAAATATAAAGCACAGTCCATGCTACGGAGTAGGTGCTCAGAGTTAGCTATCTTGACGCCTCCAATATGATGTGACATGCAGCTGATTTAACAGCTCCTGAATATTTTGATCACTCCCTAGATCAATGGATTTAAGTAATGAAATTGTGTTTGACAGAAAAACAGAAAGGCTAGAATTGAATACAAATAATGGTTTCCAACTATGGCAGGAACAAAAATGTGTTTTAAATGTTGATTCAATTCTCATGAGTTTTTAATTAATCCGGAAAGAGAATAGCCACAATTAACTATGCTTCCCTATGTGATCACCAGAAAACAAAAAATCTGTATCAAATTTTCTCTATTCCTGCTTCCATCCCAGGCTCCCCTCATCTCCTTTAGGAGCTCTAGGGTTTGCTATTCTCTGTAATTAGCTTGCTTATGAAACCACTTGAAGAAAGCACTGGCATGATATAGACAGACGGAAAAATAAATATTAGCTGTCAAAAATTAACAGTGCTTATTCTTTTGCAAGGAACGTACAATCAGTATGCTTCCAAAACAAGCCAGTGTCAGAGCTGGAAAGCTGTTTTTAAAAAATGACGTTTATTCTTGATAGAGTTCCCAGTCCTTCCCTGTCTTTACAATGTATAGGTCCACAGGATACCCATCCGTTCCTATACCTCACCGTGATTTTTTTAGCGCTTCATTCCCCTGCTGTTTCAAAGAGATACTCATCATATACATATTTTAGAAAGGAATTTCAAATATTCAAACATTCAAATAGCTATGCTCCTTACAGTTTTTCCAAGTTCAAGTCACAGGTAAGAATAAAATTTTCAGAAATTTCATTATGTCACTCATTATAGTGGTCCACATTTTTATGAGATGACGCATGAGTCCACTGCACCGAGAAATAAACATCGTATTGTTTTCATACAAGAAAGCTGGTCAAGAATTTAATTTATGATACCTTACAAAAATCCAGCTTTTATACAGTTTCACCACTGAATGAGAGCAACATCAGCAGGTATTATTTGATCGGGAATGGCAGTAGCCTTAGAAAAAGAAACAGCTCATTAAGGCAGAATTCTACAGGGAGTGCCAGGCCTCACCAGTTATGCAGTCTGAGCACTACAATCTTGACTCTTAACGACCAAGAAGGCTCTAGAACTATACGGTCCAATAAAACTTAGAATTCAGTTCCTCAGTCACATTAGCCACATTTCAAGTACTTAAGAGCCACATGTGACTAAACCTGGGCTTTATACAGACCCTATAATACAGAAAGACAAAAATGATGCTGACAGTATAAACTATAATCCTGAATGAATTAGGTGAATTCTCCTAATTTTTAAATGTTGGCAATCAATTAAAAATGTAAAGGATAACAATAAAAACACTGTGTGGAGACCATAGGAGATGAGGGAGAAATGACAACTAAACAAATTACCTTGCATTGGATCCTAGAACAGAAAAGTTAATGGAAGAATTGATGAAATCTAAATACAGTCTGGAGTTCAGTAATACCAACGTATGTCAGTTTCTCAGTTTTGACAAATGTACCACAGAAACGTAAGATGTTAATAATGGGGAACTGGGTGAGGTCTATATGGAAACTCTCTGTACTATCTTTTCAACTTTTCAGTAAGTCATAAATTATTCCAAAATGACGTTTAGTAAAAAAAAACGGTGTGAGCCAAACCCATACCACAAGCCTCCTAAATTTATAATCTAATCACTGCCATAAACACCATATATTGTACACACCACGAAAATAAATACATTTTCATGAATCAGAATAAGCGTGACCAAGTATGAAGGGAGCTGCCATCAAAAGAAGGATGAAGTGAGTAAAATAGTTGGCAAAACAACATAAAGCATTTTGAAGTGACTTTCATATACTCAGCCTAATTCTCAGAATTGTGGAAAATCTAAAAAAAAGATTCAAATATGTTCATGTTTTATGTATGGATGTAAAAAGAATGACTTACATTTGGAAAGGATATAAACAGTAGGTACTCAAAGGTCATATCTGAAGAAACAAATATCCATGGACCAGTCAAAAATCTAAGATAGAATATAAGTGAGTGCCCCAAGCTTAATACACATCACAACATCCTAAGAAAATGGAAAGGGAAGGATCAAGGGCAGTTAGAGAGATCCACTAGAAGATGAGTTCTGAGAGCGTTAGAAAAGCTGAAAGGCATCCTTGGCTAAGAAATGGGATCAAAAAGAAACAAACAGGAATGAACATGAAAAAGATAAGAATGATGTGAAAAGTATAAAGGAGTGATGGGAAACAAGTTGGTTAGATCATGGGAGGTCAGATTAAAGCGGGACTTGAAAGTCAACCAGGAGTTTGGTTTTGAAGCAAAGCAACAAGGAACAACTTAACATTCCTATCCAGGCGAGTGGTGTGAGAAAAGTGGAATTTTAAGAAAATTAATTTGGTCATGTTCTTACTAAAATTTTTGGTGGGGGGGGGGGGGGCATGCCACAAGGCTTGCAGGACCTTAGTTCCCCAACCAGTAATGGAACCTGTGGCCCCTGCACTGGAAGCTCAGAGTCCTAACCACTGGACTGCCAGGGAATTCCCCACGTTCCTACTGAATTAATTTGGCAGTGCTACTCCCTACATCATTCCACATCCCTGTAACTTTCTTAGACATCCAAATTCAAAGCCACAATATCACCTTCTGATCTCACCAGTTGCCAATCCTGTCAATTACATCTCAAACATCTGTCATCCATCTCCTACCTCTACTGTCAAGACCTCAGTTCAAATCCTCATTACCCTAGTCCTTCTCTTCTCTCTCTGGTACTGCTCCTTTTTGGTGACACTAGACACAACTGACAAAGAATGTTCTTAAAGCATAGCTTATGACCATGACCTCTAAACACAAGAACCTTTGCTAGCTCTCCACTCTTTAAGCATCATGAAGTCCGTCCTCTGGTTCCCCCTACCTCTATGCCTATATTCGGCCCCTTCCCTTTAACACCCCTATACTCATTCTCTGAATATTCCCTCTTCTTGTCCACCTGCCTCTTCTGCCCAGTGTCTTTTTTCTGTTAGCTCCATCTTTCAAATCCCTGCCCATCTTTCAACCAAAACTTTCCATGTAAGTAATTGCTAGATTTAAAAGAATGAAAAAACAAATGATGTCACCATCTTCTTAAGCTCTTCAGTGGCTCCTTGAGTACATTTAGCATATAAGGCCCTCTCTGACCTGGCCCCTGCCTACCTCCTTCAAAAAACCCTTCAACCCTGACCACTTATCACTAGGTATTTAATGCTCTTGGAATACCACCAATGCACATAACATCACATTATGTCTTGTCTCTGTGCCTTCAATCATGCTGATCCCTCTGCCATTTCATTCTTTCTTTGACCGGCTGTCTCATCTTTAAGACTCACAACCTCAAAAAGGTCTTCCTTATCTGTTCTTGTTCACTCTCATACAACTGCACCTAAAAATGTTACCTTAAGCAATGCCTCGGACTTCCCTGGTGGCGCAGTGGTTAAGAATCCACCTGCCAATGCAGGGGACACAGGTTCAAGCCCTGGTCCGGGAAGATCCCACATGCTGCTGAGCAATTAAGCCCATGCGCCACAACTGCTGAGCCTGTGCTCTAGAGCCCGCGAGCCACAACTACCGAGCCCGCACATCACAACTACCAAAGCCCACGCACCTAGAGCCCGTGCTCCACAACAAGAGAAGCCGCCGCAACGAAGACTAGCCCACGCACCACAATGAAGAGTAGCCCCTGCTCGCCGCAACTAGAGAAAGCTCGCACACAGCAACGAAAACCCAACGCATATAATAAATTTATTTTTAAAAAAAAAAGCAATGCCTTACCTTAACCTCTAATAAAAACAAGCAGTTTTGAGTGCAGTATCAGCCAAATGCAGAGATTATACTTTTGGTATAGCTTACGTAAAAATTCAGAATCTTTAGGCCTAACAAGTTCAGCATCAGAGAGCCCTACCCCTTTCATTACAGGTAGTCAACTCCTGGGAAGGTGAAGAACTCCTGATTCAGGATCTGAGAGGAATTAGGTTCCTGTTTCTTTACCACCCTGAAGTCTTTTGCTTGGCATGTACTGGGGGCTGTTCAACCTAATCATAATGATAGCAATCTACTATTCTCAGTGATAATATAGAATGGATGTCAGTCTGCCTACAGGAAGAAGTGGGGGACAATATTATACAGAGAACAAGGAATAAAGTCCTAGAGGTAGCTCCAGACAAGAAGACTTTTAGATGGAAGACTGAAGGAAAGGCACATGTGCTCAAAGACTCCAATCAAGGAAGTATGTTAGGAAGTGGTGTTTATTCTAGGAGATAAATGTAAGGTAGGTCTCGAAACAGTATATTTTTAAGGTGGTAATTAATATATACTACAATAAATCATAACCCCCAAAAGATGACTCCACGGTGATGTCACTGAAGAAGTCTGTCCCCACCCCCTGTTCCTTTCATGCTCTTCTCTCTCCCATCCTGGAGGTGAATAAAAATGCATATCAACAACCTTCCTTTAATGAAAAAAAGAATAAAAAATAGCTTTAAACAACGTACCTTTGATTTTTTGTTCAGTGGCCTAAAATAAAAACAAACAAACAAAAAACAATGTAAATATGAAACTGAAAGAAATGGACTGTTATGATAAAATGCTCATATATTACTATTACATAAGACATACACATTTTTATTAAATAAGGAATTTGTCATTTAGATGAACTGCCTAGGAAAAGATATGCAAAAAAAGCATGCTTTTCCCACAGATGTGCCCCATTGTCCCTGACACAATGTTTATTAGTAAAAAAAAAAAAAAAAATTCTGGAAATGCTTTAGTCACAAAGCAGAAAAGACACCATTGTATGACAGTATAATAATAATAATGATAAATGGAACTTCTCTTCATTTAGTTTTAAAATTATATAACTGTCACCTTTACCTTTAATGGATCTAATGAGTTTTTCAAATGTTTAAAGGGCTTCAAATTTTCTTGTATCACATGATAAAACATGAATTAAGTTTTCTGGAAGAAAAGCTGCATAAAGCTTCTTTGGCCAAATTAGTAATACATTTAACTCCTGGAAGTTAGGCTGCTACAGTTAAGTATGGTGAACTTTTTTTTTTTTTTTTTTTTTTTTTGCGGTACACGGGCCTCTCACTGCTGTGGCCTCTCCCATTGTGGAGCACAGGCTCCGGACGCACAGGCTCAGCAGCCATGGCTCACGGGCCCAGCCACTCCGTGGCACGTGGGATCTTCCCGGACTGGGGCACGAACCCGTGTCCCCTGCATCGGCAGGTGGACTCTCAACCACTGCGCCACCAGGGAAGCCCTGGTGAACTTTTAAGTATTTTTGGGTGGGAAAAATTTTGAAACATTTGTCACTTCTGACACATCTGACAATTCAATTAAAATGACTGTGTTCTGAAGTTAAACTGACATGGGTCCTGCTTCCCATGCCTGCCCCTACTTCCACAGTCTCTGACACAACAGGGAGAGGCGTTTGAGGACAGTAGGACTGCCTCAAGGTGGCTGGCTCAAACTTCAAGGGCCTCAAAAAGAACTGATTACAGACAAAGGCCACAAGTGAAAATCAACTTTTTGATTATGCCCAACTGTGTGGGAATCCTAAAAGAAAAAGATACAAGGATAGGCAGGGAGGTGAGGGAAGACTGAATAATTAGTAACTGAATAACCAGGAATTGCTTCTAAATGAAGATAAAGCTTTTCTTAACTGTCAGAGGGCAGGATAATTCATTTTGCTTAGTCATATTAAATTGTTACCAAAAACACCATTTTTAAAATTATATCATTATAGAACTATGTGGTAAAGAACTATATGGTAATTACCATAATGTTGAAGCCACACCAAACATTAATCTTTCCCCGGAGAGCCAGAGAGTCGATCTAGGTACTGAAGTACTTTACCAAGTTTTAGAGCACTAGTGACACATAAAATAATGGAGGCCCATCTTTTACTTTATATGGATCGAAAATTAAAAAAAAAAAAAAATTGATGGAAGGACAATGGCAAAAGACCAGTCAACTAGCTTGAACACTTCATTTATTTCTGGAAGAAATTGTTTTTAAAATCTGGTAATAGAAAAATAGTCTTATTAGAGAGAACTTAGTATCTGAATACTTCCAAGTATTACAAGCATCATGTCAAACTATTAAGATAACATAATTTTCTGAAACCCAAAAAATAAACACGGAAATTATTCTGCATGTTGAAAACAGATTGTGTGTTGTTTTGTGCGTTGTTTTGGGTTTTTTTGTTTAACTCACCTGGTCTCTTCCACAGTTTACTTCCAAAGGAAACTAGGCTACAGTACATAGAAACCATGACCACATTACTAAACCCCAAGATATACAGTGTTGTTCTTCTAGGCCTTACAGCATAAAGGATATCTACTATGCCAACTCCTTTGGGAAAGAAACCTTCATGTTGCTTGAGAACAATGATCCACCTCATTCAGTATTGTGTCATCTACAGAGAGCAGCACCAGGGGACACTCAAAGGAGTGTCTGAAGGACACCTATCAGAACACCAACTAATATAGTGAAAGAATATAAGTAATAGAACCCAAGAGCTCCCGATTAGGAGGAAATGGAACTGAAAGAGTTCCATTTCGTTCAAATAGGTTTTTTGTTGGTTGGTCCAGGGAACTTGTATATTACTCAAACTATTAAAAAGAGAATTTTCCAAGTGGGGTCAGTGATTTTAAGAATATTTGTCTGCACTGTTCAAAATGGTGGCCACTATCCCATGTGTTTACTGACCACTGAAACAGAGCTAGTGTGAAGTGATATGCACAAAATACATACCAGATTTCTATTATTCAGTATTTTTTAAAAAGGTAAATAATTTCATTGATAATATTTTATACTGACTACATGTTGAAATAGTAATATTTTGGATATACTGGGTTATATAAAATATATTAAAATTAACTTCAACTGTTTTTGTTTGTTTTGTCTTACTTTTAAATGACCTTGTCATTTAAACCCTCTGGGTCTCAGTTTCCTAATCCCTCAAATGGAGAAGGAGAAAAAAAAAACTGTTCTGCTTACCTTTTCAGGGCTATTATAGGGCTCAAGTAAAATATAAAAAGATCTTTTCTGGATAAATAATACTATTCAAACGTGAGGTATCATTGTGGATCTTGTACAACAGAATTAAAGGATTCTGGCAAACTGAGAAGCAAAAGTATTTCTATTTTGAATATTTTTTTCTTAAAAACAAAAAACCTGAGCTGTGATTCCACAAGCAATTATCACAATTGCCTCAGTTTATCAGTGAAGGCATCAGACAAGTGGCAGACATACCTATGCCAGGTCCATGCCAGGTGCTTTGTTTCTGTCAGGCTCTGCACCACTTGTCCCAGCTCCTCGACCCCTAAGTACACCTCAGTGGTTAAGAGCTCAGAGTCTGAAGCCAGACTGCCTGGCTTTGACTCCTGGCCCCACCATTTACAGTGTGACCTTGGTCAGAATTAGTTAACTTCTCTAAAGCTTGGTTTCCTCATCTATAAGACAGGAACAAAAACACCTACCTCAGAGTTGTTGTGAGGCTAAAAGGACTGAACTCATATAAAGAGCTTAGGGGAAAAAAAAAAGAGAGCACGCTTAGGACAGTGCCTAGCATACAGAAAGCATTCAACAGATATTCCCTAGTGCCCTACTCACCCATGCTTTGGCTTTGGCTCCTTCCTCTCACAAACTTGACTCAAACTCACTCCCAGCTCCCAGGTCCTACTTTTTTCCTCTTTTTCTAATCATCTAAAATGTCTTAACAGTGCCAGGCATTAGAAACTAAAACAAGGACTAAAGAATTAATAGTCTGATTCACTTATTTTAAATGAGATAATTACTGGTTAGAGATCTTTTCTGTGATTTCTCAGCAAGCAGCACACTGTCTAGAACCCAGGTCTGCTGAATTATATTTTTAAAAAAAGAAAAGAGAAGAGTAAGCTTAAATAAGGGCCAGGACTGTAAAGACAATACCTAACTGCCCTTGATGAGTACAATGCTCCAGGCCTGGTTATATTACCACTTAGGTTACTGAGAAAATTTGCTACTTAGACTGATGAATATGGTCTCTAGTCTCAGAACAAAACAGCCTTTGGGAGACATAACTAGTAAATACTAAAATTTCCAAGAAGGAGGAATGAAATTGGAAGTTTTCTACAATGTAAGTCTAATTTAAGCTCGAAATGAGTACATTTAAATCCACAAAGCCTTTTATAAAAATCCCTTCAAGCTTTTAACACAATAACAAAAATATCCATGAACACTGACTTTTAAACATTCTCAACCGAAAGATCCCAATTTGTGTTGGTGCCTCCTTCCAACCCTCAACCATTATATGCTTTCTAGGAACTACAATTACATGTTTAAAGTAAAGTTTATACTAAGTGATCCCTCTATAATTAACCTATTTCTCATCCTCCTTTTTCCTCCTCACTACATTTCCCTCAAGATTCCATCTAGAAATTTCTTCTAAAAACAGAACCTAGAGATAAATCCATGATAACAATCTACTACTACTATTGTTACCCTTTTCTTAAGTACAGAAACTACATTCCTGTGCTATATCAAATTATTTTCTGAGCCTAGAATCAGAAGGTAAGCAAATAGCCATAATTCTTAGATGTGAAATAGAAGGCTTTTCAAAAAATAAAAAATCATCCATTGATTTCTATTATTAACTAGAGATGTATGGAACTGAAATAAAATAAAAACCATGTAATTTTGTGTCAAAACTTTTTTAAGGAATTTAAATATTTAAATTGATATTTAACAGACAAAATTAGAAAAACTATCATAGTACAAATAGTGCAGTGAGCTTTGTTTGGTGTCTAATTGTTTATATAAGGAGTTGTATATCTAGTTTTTTATTTAAAATAGAAATTAACTCTGGTCTGAATTTAAATTTCTTTAAAAGACCACAGTTAGGGACTGTTAAATCTGTTCTCTGTATTCATGGCATAAAGACTTATTAAATGCCTTATAAAAACCACCATATTACCTCCAGCTTTAAAGTTCGCCTTTAGATGGTGAAAAATAAAGTAAAAGTATAAGATAATGTTCTGTACCAAAAGGATAAAGCCATAGCACCGAGTTTTGGAAAACCTAGGGGAATAAGAAGATTTCAATTCTATTCCTGTTCTGTCACCCTGATGGTGACACTTAGCTCATTTTAATGCTTGTGTTCCTTATATATAAAATGAATGGATTAAAACAGCATCTGAAGTCTTTTCAGAAACAAAAATATATAGTTTTTTTCAAAGTGTGCATAGATTACATAAAACAGACAGATTGTTTTTACTATAGTGACTTCATGTTTCAACATTTATATAAATGGGCCTGTCTCCCTAGCTTATGGAGATCTCTGTCACCTACCTGGATACACCTGCTGGCTCCTACTACAGACAAAAGACAAGCTCCAGGAAACTTATCTTAAAACTCCTGTGACTCACAATATATCATATGGGCTATAAGTGTGCCAACTTGGGATATTTTTCCTTTTATTTTGTTTTTAAAGAGCTATTTGGTAACAGCCTACAGAAATACCAGCTGTCCTCATTTCACCAATGGGTTGTATTCAAATTCAGTTGTAAGCTGGTTATCTAGAATTCACAGAACAGTCTCATTTACAGTGGCATTAGTCTACTAAGCTTAACATTTATTAGAGATATTAAATATTCCTTTATATTGTGTTCAATCACTAGATACTACTTTTTCTATAGGATACATAGGAATCCCTATTAATGCTGAAGATCTGACAAAAGAAAGGGGGAAAAAAAAAACCCTCCCCATCTCTCTAATGGTTATGGAACCGTATCTCTGATGATGGTTCCAGTGGGACATAGTTGGGGTGAAAGCCTGGAACCCTACAGTGAGTGAGGCAGGGATGGAGTGGTAAACAGTATGAAGAACTCACTTCAGATTTTGTGAGGGGCCAAACGCCACGAAAATCATCATTCGTGTGTTAAAGACACTGCCTTGGTGATTTAGATTTGGTTATAAAGAATATAAAGGTAAACTTTAGCAATCAGAGTCATTTATTTGTATTATGTTACAACTTAAAAATTATACTCACATTACATATTTAAAAATACAATATTTAAAAATTTTAAATTTCTCATTACAAGAAAAAAATTCTCAAATTAGGTATGGATATGATTAACCAGATTTACTGGGGTGATCGTTTCACAATACATACACAAATATTGAATCATTATGTTGTACAAATGAAACTACTAAAATGTTGTATATGCCAATTATACCTCAATAAAAAAAAAACACTATTTAAAGAAATCATTTGAGGGACTCCTCTTTCTTCGAATTTCCTCAGTATATAGAGTAAATTCCAAATAAACATGCTTCATTATATAATAACTTAAGGCCTCTTCTCTAGTCATTTCACATACATCCTGACTTACCAGCTAAATCTTGAACTCCTTAGAAGCAGGGATCAACATGGCCTAATGCATCACTCAGATGCTTGCCAAACTCATGATTCTACACAAAGTATACTCAAGCATCTTCCTCAATATATCTCAAGTTTCTGTGAGGCTCTTTTCATTAAGTAACTGGCCTTCACACACGGAACAAGAGTCTGATAAGCCTTCCCCCAACCTTAGACTTACAGAGGACACAACTTTTTCATAACAAATCCTAAGCAAAGATTGATCAAATTGCAAAGACGATCCTATACCAACAGGCCTGTGACAGAGGCCTAAGGCATTATCAATGCCAAAACTCTTTACTAGGAGTCTATTCCAAACCCTACGACAATTACCAATGCATCTCTTCCCATCACTCTTGAGTTAACAAATGGCCGCCAACAAGGGTCACCTATTAAATCAACTCATCCTCATCACTCTTAATCCTCCACAGTGCTCTGTACTCTGCTCTTCCCCAGTTTACTCGCTTCATCACACCCTAAACCCTGCAAGTTCAGAACTGAATTATATTTCTTTTCCCCTTTCTGTGTATCCCCTAACCTGGTTAACTGCTCCCAAAATGTACTCAGCCACTCACTCTGGAACCTAAAAGTCAATCTAGGTTACTCTCCCTTCATATCCTTTCAACAAATTCTATGGATTCTTTTAATAGTCCCTTCACCAATATCTCAGTCTCTAGTTTCTACCCCTTCCAATCCAATTCCACAACTGGCCATGGTTCTAAATACAATTTTAAAATACAAACTTTTATGTCACTCTACTAAAATGTCTTTGGTGTTTTCCCCAACACCCGATGGCCAAAATGGGAGAAGTGCCAACAGCTATGACCAACCCCTCCAGTCTCACCCCGACACTTCTACACTTGGCTCCTTCCCACCACCACCCCCTGCAATCAAAACCCATACTTTAACACATACAGGCTACAGACACTTAATTCTCAGTTTATACTGCTGGAATCATTTTCCATTCTGCTCCTTATTCACTTGGCTAATTTCTATGCTAAGAAAACTTCCCTGTCCCTCTACCCCATTTCAGGCTGAGTTAAGCACTTCTCTCTGGGCTTCAACAGATCCCTACCTGCCATAGTTTTGTATCCTGTTTTTCCCTACTAAATAGTGTGGAGATAACTATGTTGCTCTAGTCTATATCCAGTTCCTAGCACAAAAAAGGTATATATTAAAAATTAAAATCATACCTTTTCATTAGAATACAGAAATGGAACAGTAACGTCACCGGGTCTTTTAGAACATTTTTAAGGTCCCTGAAACGTTGATGTAGCAGGAGATGAGTGCCTAGCTCAGTTAACTGTCATCAGCCTCTAGTATTAATTTGGAAAAATCTTTACAGGCATCTTTTATTTTTCTGCAATTTGTGTTGCTTTGATTACAGTTTTTGATTAATGTATTGGTTAAAGACCTTTTGCAGCAATTATGTCTTAGGCTTATTTTTAAATATCTTAACATAATCTTCAAATTTTAAAAAATCAGCCCAGGTACTAAATAAAAAGAGAAAAGGAAATTGACACTTTGTTTCCTATTATGTTTATTATTTCCTTTATTACTTTATTTTCTATTATGTGTATGTATTACATTATCTTATTTTATTCAACTCTCATTTTACAAAACATAAGGAAACTAAGGCCCAGAGAGGCTAAAAAAAGTTGACGGCCACACTGTTCTGTATGCTATGTGGGAGAGCCTGATTTCAAAGCCTCTCTATGCAGCTACAAATTCCACGCTCTTCTCACTATAAAATGATGTATTATGAAAACCTAGGAGCACCTAATCGAAAAATAAAGACCTATGCAAAGCACTTACCTTCGAGAAAAATTATTGGCAAAATCAAATAACTATGCATTAAATTGTACACACTTAACAAGTTACTATTAATGCATATTCAAAGACATTAAATATTAAAATGAATCTCCACTGAAGTTAAAACATTAAATCAAATGCTTTAAATAATCCGGTAAGAGTAATTTTCTTTTTAATCTATGTTTAAACTGCTTAATATAAATAATTAGTTTATACATATACTACCTTCTTTTGAGCAGCTTCCTTCTTTTTCTTGTCGTCTTTTTTCTTTTTCTTTTCTTCCATCAACTGTTCTTCTTCTTGCACTAAATCCCTGAACCACACAGTTGCAATTAACTTTCCCAAAATGAATTAATAACAGTAATGTTGCATACAGATTCATTTTCACTCTTATTAGAAGGCATGGCAAATTATTCTTTTATCATTCATTGAAATAAAACACAACTTGCAACCTCAGTCTAACTATACAGCCACTGCACAGTACTTTTCTTTAGTAAGCCACAAGTAGTAGAGCTTTTATCTTAATGTTATATCAAGGAAGACAACCTGAAGTTAGCAAATTTTACACTGGGAAACAAGCAACTTCCTCTAATTCTAGCATGTAAACAACATCTCATGAGCAGAGTTACCTTGCTTCTGGCCCCAATTATCAATTAGTAGCTAATGGCAATGCCTGGAACCTTCCCCACAATCCTCTCCTGACCAGGTATCTGGGGTATCTTCAGCTCTCCTTGCTCTAAAAAGCTTTATACCTATTTTTAGAACACAACTTATTCATAAATAGATGATTTGTATTTTAGCATTATACTAATTTCATATCCTATAAACATTCTAAACTACTCTATCAATACTTGGGAAACAATCCATAATGCACTAATGTAAGTAAGTTTGTTTCAATTCTTAAAATCAGAAATGTTCAAATTTGTCAACAGAACCTCTGGCTCGGGATTTCAAAATGAATGGGCAAGTGTATTTGTCTCCTCCTTTCTACTCTCCCTCACTGAAATGATAGGGAAAAGGGTACTAAATCTATTCAGAGCTGATGAATATACAAGAGCAAAGGAAGCTGCAACCTAAGAATAAACACAAGAGAAGTCTTAAACGGCTGTATGTGCCATCCTGTGGTAGAGCTCCAGAGAGGCTCCAAGATTAGAGCTGGTTGAGCAAATAGGCACAGAGCAAAGACTGCATAAGGAATAGAAAGTCCACAACTACTCAGCTCTTTCCATCCACTTTCCATTCCTATATGGCTACATGGCCACAGGTAGCAAATGCATTTAAATCCAAAAAAACAATCAACACCCTTCACATACACAGGGCTCCCCATCAGCATCCCCCCAACCCTTTCAAGGTAGGGGACTACTGGGTAATGAAATCTACACAAAGATGGAGGAAACATACTCAAGTTACCTACATTAATTACCCTAGAGTCTAGAACCTAAACCTTCATTCATAATATCAACAGACAACCAAAAATCACGAGATACTTAAAGAAAATCAATACACAAAGAAAAAGTACCTAACTCTGCCCCGAGGAAGCTTTCCAGGGGGGACATTATGAATACCAGGCAGAGAAGGTTCAAGGGACATAAACTAGACACTTGGGAAATTGTAAATAATTCATTAAGGCTGGAATGCATATGGCAGTGGGGATGCAGTGGAAGATAAAATGAGAAACACAGACAAATACATACAAAACTAGAAGGGGTGCTATAGGTGCACTCCATTGAGATTACACAAAACTTAAGTTGGCTTTGCTGATGGAAGAAACTGAGAGAAGACGCAGGGAGACCATGAAAAACAAAATGAGTGACATTATGTAAATTGATGGTAATTCAGTAAAGTTAACTATACCACTGCTAAAATCAGAAGTTGGAAAAAGAGGATGATAACTGTTGCTGTATTTCATTCCATTTTGTTCAAAGCAGCACTGTCGTGTGGCTAACAGAGTAGCAAAACAGACTCAAGCCAACTGTAATCATGACTCATTCTCTAGCGTTCCGTGTGAGGGAGGTAATGAGACTGAGCAAGCTCACTCACTGTACTCCTGGAAGCCAAGGCTGAGATAGCCATAGCATGTGCGAGAAAGAACAAATTCGCAAACAAAAGCAAATAAGTTCCATCATCGTCATGTTACTCAACCAAAGCTGTTTACTAGCTCCAAATACTTAAACTCCTTCAGCCTCAGTTTCTTCATTAAAACTGGGGATAAATTACCGTATGCACCTACTTCCTAGCATTTCTGTAAGGTTTAAATGAAGAATGCTTACTTAACACATTTGAGTAAGCAACTCAAATGCCTAGTCAGGAACCCCTCTCACCAATTCTCAGCGGCATCTCTAAGACTGTATTCACTCTACTTTTGTCAAGATATTTAGGGTCACTTATTATGCAGAAACTCAGGAATCTTTAGCATTTGTTCTTTGTGTTTGCCTGTGAATTACAGACAAGTCCTTTTCTAACCTTGTTCTACATCACTATAATTTTACTCTATGGGATGTTCCTTTACTATTTAACCGGAATTTTTTTCTCCCTTCTCAAACTTCATTTTGAAGACTTTTTGATGACATTAGCAAATGTTTTCCTGACCAAAAATGGTCTCTTTAGTACTTAAAAGATGAACCGTATTTCCTCAAGGAAATAATATAGTATCAGTTGATACCAGAAGCATAAGAGAAAAAAGTTCTCTTCTTCAATACTGTCATCACCACCAACTAACCACACTTTTCCCACATCTCCTTCAGAAAGCCAACTGGAAAAATATATATAAATATACCTAAACACTTCGACTTTCAGAATTTAAATGCTAGTAGAGAGTCATATAAGATATTTGATTCTATCTTTCACCACATCTATCAAAAGGAATAAGGGTCGATAGATCTGATAGGTCTAAGTTGTCCGTGTTGTACATGCTAAGTTGTACATGCTCCACAAAGACGACATTCCAGTCAGCAATCATTCGTCCCTTGAAAGTTAGTAGCAAAATATCTCAAATATGCAAGTTCTGGATCTAGGAATGAGAACAAACCTCTGAGTGATTAAAATGTTACAGTGACTATGCTGGGCAGTTTAAATATATTTTCCCATTTGTCACTTTTTTAAAACGATAGGGACAGGTTTCCCTTCTATAGATGAAGAAACTGAAGCTCAGACAGGTTAAGCGACTTGTCCAAGGTCATACGGTTAGTATACAGTGGAGTAAGGATTCAAATCTTGGTTCTCAAAGTCATGGTCCTTCCTTTCCCCTACACCATAATACCTCCCAAAGTACTAGCTCTCTTTTCAGAAGCCATAGAGAATAATCCTTTTCCTTTAGATAAGTTAAGTGATAGATCTTCTCACTTTTATCTTTTCACCAGACTGTGTGCCTCCACAATCCTTTTCTTATTTCCTTCCACCTTTTATAAGAACACTTAAGAACAATGTACTACAGGAAATACAAAGTATTGGAGTTCCAAAAACCATGGGGTGTATAATCAGGAGCAAGAACTGCAAAAGACTCAAAGACAAAGACTAAACAACCACTGGTTTTAACAAGAGGGGACCAGGCATTGGTGATATTTAAGACAGCAATTTCAGTATTTTTTATTTTGTGAATGTTTGTGGGAGGACAATGTGGGAGAAACAACTAGACCACAACCAGTGAATAGTTGTAAAGTCCATACTTGAGGAGTTCAATCGTTTTGTGGGGTTTTTTTGTTTGTTTGTTTTAAGAAGAAAGAGAAGTAGGAGAGTAGCTAAAAAGCTATCAGAAGTGAGCAAAAATGCCTGTCTTTTTAAAAAAAACACTCATGAAAAATGCAAGGTTTATGACAGAGTACATAGTATTCTACCATTTGTGTATAAAGTGAGAGAGCCTATGTATTCATATTCATCTGTATGTGTCTAAAATGACTCTAAAAGAACACCTAAGAAACTAATAGTAATTGTGGGGGAGGAAGCAGAAGGAACTAAGCATTTGGGGCCTGAGAGGAAGGGAGATCTCACTGTATAAACCTTTTCATACAGTATTTTAGTTTCTGAGCTATGTAAGTATTCAAAAACTTAAATATTAAAAATTTTCCAGTGTTAATATTACATTTTACTATTTAAAAAGTAAAAGGCTGTCCTGTTTCTGGTTTGCTCCGAGATCCAGTCATGAATGCATGCTATATTCTCTTAGATTTCTTTTTTGTATCTATTGAAAAGGTTACAGAATTTTTGTCTTTTGATCACTGATATGATTAACTCTATCGATGGATTTTCTAGTATTGAACCAAGCTTTGCATTTCCTAGTATAAAGCCAATTCAATATATTATTTTTTTAAATAAATTGCTGAGTTTTCTTTCTAATAAAGGCAAAAAACTATAATGCTACACTATTTTTTTATACTAATTTCACCGGCAAAAATGTTCAAGAATAATAATATCCAGTGCTGGCAAAAATGAAAGTAAAGAGGTTCTTGCTTATATTACTGGTAGAAAACTACTATAACCTTTTGGAAAGTATTGTGGTAACAGTTTTAAAAATTAAAGTTACACATAATCTGAGAATTCCCTGGCGGTCCAGTGGGTAAGAATCCGCACTTCCACGACAGGGGCCACTGGTTCAATCCTTGGCTGGGGAACTAAGATACTGCGTGGCGGGGGGGCGGGGGGGAGGCAGGAATGAAGGAAGGAAGGAAGGAAGACATAATCTCTCCAGCCACCCCATGCTTCAGAATGTGTCTTACAGAAATAAAGCACTAGTACACAAGGCCATATGCGTATGAAGGTTCACTGCAAGGTTCACAAGGGCTGAAAAGCTGAATGTCCATCAATAAAGAAACGGCTTTATAATAGCATAGCATATTGGATTGAAAAAAAAGTTGATCTGTTTATTGATTTGAAGGAATGTCCCTGACATTGTTAAATGAAAAAAAAGCAATTTGCAGAACTGTGAACAGTGTTAGCCTATATTTTTTTAAAGTTGTCTGTTTGTATATTTGTATAACTTTATACAAATTTAAGGAAAGACATGAGGAAATACCCTCCTGAACTAGGACACTAGAGTAACCTCACAACTGAACCAACTGTTTGGGGAAATTGTTATGTTTTTTAAAAAGCATATCCCCATGGAAAATGTTATGGTGAACATGCATTATTTTTGTAAATTAGTACCAAAAAAATGTTTTTTAAAAACATCATGTCTAGGATTTGCTTTTACTACTCCAGTCCCCACCCCATCTTCCCAAAAAAGGAAAACAGAAAAATGAAACAAGATTGACAAAATGTTGACAATTGCTGAAACTGGGTAATAGGTACGTGAAAGTTCTTTATTCTGTTCTATTTTTGTGTATGTTTGAAATTTTCCATAATAAAAGACAAAAATGATCACAAGCCTCCAAGCAAATGATTAAAGGCAACAAGGTGGGAGATCAGAGACAGATGAAGCAGATAACTGTGTGAACCAAGTGTCTTAGGAACAGGAAGAGGATGGGTAAGGCAAGTGTCCATAATGGCAGCAAGATAGATCTGGGATCTAGAAAGCCCATCCTGGAACTGCTCTTCCTGATGCTTGGTCAGTTTTCCCTACATTCCCAACACGAGTATCATTAAAAACAATCACTTCCAAAGGATACTCCTGTAAACTGCTGTTGGATATGGACTAGCAAGGACCTCTGGTGAGCAACTTAGAAATATCTATCAATATTAAACTTTTAAATGTCACTATGTTTATGACCCATCAATTTCAATCTAAGCCTCTACAAAGGGAAATGTACAAAAATAGATACTGCAAAATAATAGCCTAAAAGCCAATCAATAGGGAAAAATTAAACAAATCATAATGTACTCATGCCATGAAATACTACGCATTAGTTTAAAAAAAAAAAGGAGGGGAGTTATAGATTTCCATGGTGTGCAGAAAGGAGTTATTAACACAGCAGGTATAAGACTGTGATCCTAAGAAAGGACTGCAAGGTTGGCCACTGGCTGGTGTCAAGGAACTTGGATTTCAGGGAGGTTCCCACCAATCCCTAACTGATATGGGTAAGCTTAGTACAAACAGTATAGTTTTGCTGAAAGCCTACGTTTCTTATGGCAGTTGGGAATTTTGGTACACGTTAGGCAGAGGGTACCTACATAACCAGCCCCTAAAAAAACCCCTAGGCACTGAATTTCTAACCAGCTTTCCTGGTAGACAGGTTTACATATGTTATAATTTGATGCTAGAGAAATTAAGCACATCCTGTGTGACATCACAGGGACAGAAATCTTGGGAGCTTATACCTACCTAGTTTCCTCTGGATTTTGTCCAATGTGCCTTTTCCCTTTACGGATTTTGCTTTGTATACTTTCACTGTAATGATTCACAGCCATGAGTATGACTATATGCAGAATCCTCTGAGCCTTCCTAGTGAATCATCAAACCCGAGGGTGGTCTTGGGGAACCCCCTCAACAAATGTGGCCTTACAGAAAAGATCTCTAAGACACACTGCTGAGCTGAAAAAATGTCACGGTCCAGATTATATCATTTGTTAAAAAAACAAAAACAAAATCCCATTAAAAAAAGTACACATCCACAGGATAGCAAGGAAGCGGACCCTCAAGGTATCTGGATGATCTGACTCTCTGTATCCAAAATCATTTAATAATAACCTACAAAATGTTTAATCAATAAGAATGTGCCTGGGGATTCCTAACGTCAAGCAGTCTGCTGTGTACTGGGAGAACCCAAGTAGAATACATGGTTTTAAACTACAATTTTGTAGGAACAACAACTGAACACACCCGCAATATGGAAACAAGAAATCATTTGGTAGAGGCCATAAGCAAGTTCAGGAAAATAAGACATGCATATGAGCTGTTACAGCTAAGCAAAGCTTCATGGAGCAGTAAGAAGTTGATCTGGGTCTTAAAGAAGAGGCAGGATTTCTAAAGAGAGGTGGGCTTTTTCAAGCAAGGGAGCACACAAAAGGGCATGGACACCAGCAAAGCACAGAAAACTGTTAGCATGGCAATTTCAGGGTCCAGTGTTGACTGGGATAGAAAAGGGAGGAAAAGCACTGGGTAAAAGTAGGAAATAAATTTGCTCAATAGGGTGAGAAGACTGTTGCAGTAATCCAAGTAAAAGTGTTATGTCCTGAACCATGATGGTGGCAAGCGGAAATGAATAGCAAAGAATAAATCCAAGATAATCACAAGAAATTGGAACAGTTGACAGTATTAATAAGAATGGGGCTTCCCTTGTGACGCAGTGGTTGAGAGTCCGCCTGCCAATGCAGGGGGCGCGGGTTCGTGCCCTGGTCTGGGAGGATCCCACGTGCCGCGGAGCGGCTGGGCCCGTGGGCCATGGCCGCTGGGCCTGCGCATCCGGAGCCTGTGCTCCGCAACGGGAGAGGCCACAGCAGTGAGAGGCCCACGTACCACACACACACACACAAAAAAAAAATATATATATATAAATCAATAAGAATGACAAAAGAGAGACAAGATAATGACAACTCCAGATTATAGAAAGCAAAAATTTTTAAATGGAGGCTCTGTTAGAAATGATTATAGAAAATAGGGGGCTACTTTCCATAGGGCCCAACTAGCCTATCAGTCTCAACCTACCATAAGCCAGCTCATCTTCACACAGAAACCAACTGTATGTTACAAGCTAGTTTTGAAAATAATTTCACATCTTCTGCCAAAAAATGTTGTTCACCTACTTTTTCTCTTACAATTTATTGTTTTCTCCCAGCCTTCCTGCTTCTCCTTTTCCTATCTGCTTGTCAGCCTCTTCTGTTTTCCTCCTCCTTGTCCTCCTATGCCTAAATTAATCACCAAAGCCAGTCTAGCACCACAACAGGAAGTCACTGGTAACCTTCAAAGCTATAATTTCACCAGATAGTAAAGATGGAAACCAAACTGCTGCAAAAGAGGTTAAGCGTGATCAGATTTTCAAAAATTTAGCCATGATATGAAAAAAAAAACCAGGATAAAACTGAAGTTTTTTTTTTTTAAATAAGGAAGACTAGTACTTATTTGGAAGTAAAAAAGGGGTTAAGGAATAAAGGTATCAGAGAGGGTGATAACAGATGGGGTAACACAAGAGAAGCTTGTTTACAGTCACAGGTAGTTTATACCTGCAAATGCTAAAGTAGTTAAATAAAACTGATACATCCATAAAATGGAATAACTATACTGCTGTAAAACAGATAAGGAAGGCCTCCATATTCTGATATGAAAGGATCTGAAAGGTATATAGTTAACTGGGGAAAAAACTAAGGTTCAGCATACTATCTTTTGTGTTAAAAGTGGGGAAGAGATAGGAATATATATCCCCCATGTGCTCGTATTTGCGTAAAGGAATTCTAGAAGCACACACATACAGAAACTAATAAAAATACCTATTTGTGATAGAAATATGTGGAGAAAAGAGGACAAAAGACAGGATGGCGGCAACACTGTGTATTTCTAGATAGCATTTGATTCTGAACCATAAAGCACAGGCAGGTAGTGAAGTCAGCGTATCTTCCTCTTAAGAATGAAGAGAAAATAAGAAAATAGGACATGATGAGGTATCAGTGAAGATACAGATGATACATAGTCTGGATCTCTTCAAAAAGTAGCAGGTTGAGCTTGAAGGGGGCTTCTACTGGCCTCATAAACTACGCAATAAAATAATGCTAGTAAAGGATTACAACCCACTGAATAAATGAAAAATCCATGAGTCCCTACTAATATGAATAAATGAATAAATGGATGAATTAACAGGGTAAAGGGACAGATGGTACAGTAGAATGTCAACTAATGTAGCAAAAATAATGGACTTAGAAAATCACCATTTAGCAATCTTTTGACTCAGGCAAGAATCTTGATGAGAAATAATATATTTACATAGTTTCAAAGTACTCCCAACAATATAATTATTAATTACAAAGAGAAAGTACTAACTTTACGGTGGTGAAACCTGACATATACCAGGTAGTTACCCAAGTAGTTTAAGTTACCATCGCCAATAATGAGATAAATGGACATGATGCACCTCCTTATATGAGGCAATAAGCAAAACAACATCAGTCCTGTGCTGTTCCTGCCAAAAACACATAATGTAAATCTAATCAAGAGGAAACATCAGACAAATATAGATTGAGGGACATTCTACCAAATAACTAACCTGTACTCTTTAAAAAATATCAAGGTCTTCAAAAACAAAGACAGACTGAGAAACTGTTCCAGAATACTGGTGACTAAACAAACTTGAAAACTAAATGCAGCCTGTATCCTAGATTGAATCTCTGACCAGAAAGAAGTTTTTTTTTTTAATTTGCTCTAAAAGTTATTACTGAGACAATTGGCAAAATTTGAGTAAGATCTGCAGATTTGCTATTAAGACTGTACTGAATAATACTTTTCCAATTTTGATAATGGCACTGTAGTTACTAAGAAAATGTCTTTGAATTTAGGAAATACTTATTTTGTCTTTAAATTGAAATATAGTTGATTTACAATGTTTCAGGTGTCCAGCAGTGATTCAGTTTATACACAAACACACACACACATTCTTTTTCAGATTCTTTTCCATTATAGGTTACTATAAGATATTGAATATAGTTCCCTGTGCTATACAGCAGGTCCTTGTTATTTTATATATAGTAGTGTGTATCTGCTAATCCCAAATCCCTAATTTATCCCTCCCTCCCCTCCCCTTCAGTAACCATAGGTTTGTTTTCTATGTCTGAGTCTGTTTGTTTTGTAAATGACTTGATGTGTATTATTTTTTTAGATTACATATATAAGCGATATCATATAATGTTTGTCTTTCTCTGACTTAACTTCACTTAGTATGATAACCTATGTTTGCAGCAACACAGGTCCACCCATGTTGCTGCAAATGGCATTATTTCATTCTTTTTTTATGGCTGAGTATGTTAGGAAATAAATATTTACGTTTTTAGGGGTAAAGGGACATCACGTCTCTAAGTTACTCTCAAATGGTTCAGGAAAAAACCATTATGCATGTAAAAAGAGAATGAGAAAGCAAAGGTGGTTAAATATCACCGTTTGAGGAACACAGATGGAGGCTATTCAGGAATTTTTTGTCTAGTAAAATTTCTCTCAGACTGAAATTATTTTCAAATAAAAAGCGCAGGTTGGGGATAGTGATATTAGAATTTTAAAAGAACTGAAACCTCCCACCGTAGCAACAGGAGCACTGTACAGTTTACAAGGTGCTCTGAAGAGATCATCCATTTTGAACCACAATGCCAAAACACAGAATTTATGTTATTGCCATTTGACACTAAAAGAAACCAAGGATTGGAAGCTCTAAATGACCTGTACAGTGTAAGACAATGGTAAAGGCTGACCCCAAATCCGGTTTGCTAAACTACGCTCCTAAATCTACTCCTCTTTTGAGGCTTAACAATTACTAGTTCCTTCATAATTCTTTCCAACTCAAATAAAACTCACCCTTGACCTCTAATTAAACAATGCTCATTTTCTAATTATTTCAGATGTTAATCTCACTGTTCCAAATAGAACTAATTACTGTTCTGGGGACAAAAAGCAGTTCTACTTATATTAGTACTCCAATTTAATACCAATTCCTTCTTCCCTGCTGTTACTAACACTCTAACCCCATCCACCACCAAACATGCACTCTTTTCACTCTCTTCTACCCACATTCTACTTCTTTAAGGACCAGTTTAAATCCAATCTATTCAAACAAGCATTTCCTGGGCAGCACAGCATGAGGTTAAGAGCTCTGGCTCTGATTCCAAAGAGATGTGGGCTTAAATCTCAACTCCACTACCGCCTTGTGTAAGCAACTTGTTTAATTTCTCTAAAGCCTCCGTCTCCTTGTTTATAAGAGGTCTTAAACTGTACCTCCCTCAGAGGGTTGTTGTGAAGATTAAATTAGGTAATGCAGACGAAGTGCTTAAGAGATGCACATAAGTGTACACTAAACATTAGCTACAAGAAACTAGGTACAAAATACGGCACTAAACTAAAGTTAGGACACAAAGAAGACTGCGACCAAAGAAAGGAGAGCATACAGTAGAAAACGGAATTGACACACCTCTTAGAATGGCTGTCATCAAGAAGACACGAGGTAACAAGTGTAGCAAGTGTTGGTGAGGACATGGAGAAAAGGGAACCTTTGTGCACTGCTGGTGGGAATGTAAATTGGTGCAGCCACTATGGAAAACAGTATGGAGGTTCCTTAAAAAACTAAAAATACAACTACTAATGGCCCAGCAATCCCACTTCTGGGTATATATCCAAGAGAAATGAAAACAGGATATCAAAAAGATATCTGCACTCCCAAGTTTATTGCAGCATTATTCACAAGATACAGAAACAACCTAAGTGTCCATCAATGAATGAAGAAGGTGTTGTATACACATACAAAGGAATATTATTCAGCCTGGAGAAAGAAGAAAATTCTGCCATTTGCAACAACACGGACGAACCTTAAGGGCATTATGCTGAGTAAAATAAGTCAGACAGAGAAGGACAAATACTATATGATTATCACTTATATGTGGACTCTAAAAAACCTGAACTTGCAGGGGCTGGGGGATAGGAGAATTGAGGAGATGTTGTTAAATAGTACAAACCTGCAACTCCTGAAACTAAGGAGAATAAGTTCTGGAAATCTAATGTACAGAATAGTGATTACAGTCAACAATACTATGTTGTATGCTTCAAAGTTGCTCAGAGACTGGATTTTAAATGTTCTCACCACGAAAAAGAAATGATAATTATGTGACATGATAGAGATGTTAGCTAATGCTTCAGTGGTAATCATATTGTAATACTGTAGACCCTTGAACAAGGCAGGGGTTAGAGGCACTGACCACATGCAGTCAAAAATCTGCATATAACTTTACAGTTGGCCCTCCAAACCCACAGTTCCACATCTACTGATTCAACCAACCACAGATCATGTAGTACTGTAATATGTATTTAGTGGGGGGGGGGGAATCTACATATAAAAATCCACACAGTTCAAACCCATGTTGTTCAAGGGTAAACATGCATATAAATATCTCAAAGCAGCAAGCTGTACACCTTAAACTTGCACAAAGTTAGATGTCAATTATATCTCAATAAAACACACACAAATACACGGGCAATGCACTAACTGCTGGGGGAAAGAAAATGGAATTAATTTTGTTAATCATACCTAATAAAGTGGGAAAAAATTAAAAAGAAAAAATGGAACTGGATATATAAAAACAATTATTAATGCACAATGCAGAATGAGGTAGATGCCAAACCAAACAGCTCAAGACCCCAGATTGTAGATTCCAAACCAGACCATACCTGGTACCAAAAGACAAAGATATCACAAGAAAGGAAAACTACAGATCAATAACCCTTGTGACCACAGACTCAAAAATCCTTAACAGAAGACTAATAAATCGAATCTAGCAACATATAATAAGGACTATATGCCTTGCCCAAGAGGGATTTATCCCAGGAATGCAAAGTTGGTTTAACATATGAAAATCAATGTAATACAACATTAACAGAACAAAGCATAAACCTCAACAGACACAGAAAAAGCATTTGACAAAATCCAACACCCTTTCATGACAAGATAAAAACATTCAAACTAGGAATAGAAGGAAACTTCCTTAATTTGATAAAGGCCATCTACAGAAAGCCCACAGTTCACATTACATTTAATGGTTAAGACTGAATGCTCTTCCTCTAAGATTAGAAACAAGACAAGGATGTTCACTCTTGCCATTCCTATTCAACATTTTACTATAGGTTCTGGTCAGAAAAATTAGGCAAGAAAAAGAAACAAAAGGCACCAAGATTGGAAAGGAAATTATAAAACTTATCTTTATTCACAGTTAATATGGTCCTATGTATAGAAGTCCTAAGGAATACACACACACACACACACACACACACACACACACACACACAAAACGGGTTCAGCACAGATGCAGGATACAGGATCAACATACAAAAATCAATTGGCTAATGTTCTAAAACATGTATGAACCTTGAGAATATTATGCTAAGTGAAATAAGCCAGTCACAAAAGGACAAATATTACGAGTGGTTCTAGGAACCACTCAAGAGGTTCCTATAACAGTCAAATTCATAGACAGAAAGTAGAATGGTGCTTCCCAAGGGTAGAGGGGAGGAGAGAATGGGGAGTCATTGTTTAATAGGTAGAGTCTCAGTTTTGCAAGATGAAAAGAGTCACTGGCAGTGACAGTTGCACAACACTGTGAATGTGCTTACTGTCACTGAAACGTACACTCAAAAATGGTTAAGACAGCAAATCGGCCGTACCAGAATTTTAAATTTTTGTGCTTCAAAGGACATCAAGAAAGTGAAAAGGCAACCCACAGAACAGGAGAAAATATTTGTAAATCATGTATCTAAAAAAGGACTTGTATCTAGAACATATAAAGAACTCTTACAACTCAACAATAAAAATATAACCAACTGTAAAATGGGCAGAGGATGTGAATAGACATTTCTCCACATCAAACACACAAATGGCCAGTAAGCATGTGACAGGATGCTCAGTATAATCAGTCATTAGGGAAATGCAAATCAAAACCACAATAAGATATCACTTCACATCCACTAAAATGACTATAATCAAAAAGAACAATAACAAGTGTGGGTGAGGATGTGGAGAAAATGGAATACTCATACACCGCTGGTGGAAGTGTGAAATGGATGCAGCTGCTTTGGAAATAGTTTGGCAGTTTCTCAAAAAGTTAAATATAGAATTACCATATGCCCAGCAATTCCACCCCAAAGTACATACCCAGGAGACCTGAAAATGTACGTCCACACAAACACTTGCACATCAATGTTCACAGTATCACTATTCATAATAGCCCAAAAGTGAAAGCAACCTTAATGCCCACCAACTGATGAATGGATAAACAAAATGTGGTACAGCTATACAATGGAATATTTGCCCATAAAAAGAATTAAGTACGTGCTACAACATGTATAAACTGTGAAAACATGCTAAGTGAAACAAGCAAGACAAAAGGCCACATATTATACGATTCTATTTATATGAAATGTCCAGAATAGGCAAATCCATACAGAGTATAGATTAGTGGTTGCCAGGGGATGGAGTGAATGGGGAGTGATTGCTAACGGGTATGGGGTTTTTTTTTGGGGGGGGGGGATAAAAAAATGTTCTGTAATTAGGTAGTTGTGATGATTGCACAATTCTGTAAATATACTAAACCACTGAATCATGTACTTTAAAAGAGTGAACTTTAGGGCTTCCCTGGTGGCGCAGTGGTTGAGAGTCCACCTGCCAATGCAGGGGACACGGGTTTGTGCCCGGGTCCGGGAGGATCCCACATGCCACAGAGCGGCTGGGCCCGTGAGCCATGGCCGCTGAGCCTGGGCGTCCAGAGCCCATGCTCCGCAACGGGAGAGGCCACAACCGTGAGAGGCCCACGTACCGCAAAAAAAAAAAAAAGACTGAACTTTATGGTATGTGAATTTAATCTCAATAAAGCTGTTAGAAAAAAAAATTGAGGTAGAAATTGAAGGAGACATTCAGAGAAGGAGGAACTGAGGACAGGGCAAAAGGTAGAAGGGATAAAGCTAAACAGATAAGCTTAGCACAGACAAGAGTTTGGGCTTCAATTCCAGAGTCACTAGGGAGGCAGCAGAGGTTTCTAAGAAATAGTGAGTGACAGGCTCAGAACTGTGGCTTGAGCATGATTAACCTGCAGCAGTGTAGAGAATGCACATTTTATGTACCTTTCTATTTTTACATGGTAAGATTCTCACTTATATGCCTCACATCACCTAGGGATTCACAAGAAGAATATTAAGTAAAACATATTTCTCTGACAGCCTTTGTATGGTCAATTATCAAAGTAATGCTTAAAAATACATTTTAAATTAGTGCATATTTCACACCACACAGCACTATTTCCTTGTGTTTCAGGGGGATCCTCCAAAAGAATAAGAGAAAGAAGGGACCCAAGTCAACAAAACACAGATGTCAAAATTATAAAAATATTCAATATCACTGCAGCAAGCTGTTCAATAAATGCTGGCTGACTCAAAACCACTAGTAAGAATAGCAAAACAAGTGACTTGGTTTAATCTTGTTTGTTATTATACAAAATCCAATCAATTGCTGTTTGCAGAAAATATCTTGTAAGGTTCAAAGTATAAAATTCCTTAACCAAGTTTCAATCTGTTTTGAACATTCCATCTGAAATGGGAAGTCAGCTGAGTCATGGTCACACAACATACTACTGCCTAAAATTCAAAATGCTTTTCCCTAGTTACAAGAGTAGAAATGCTAGGATTTCTGCTTCATAACCAGCTCACACAGAGTATGCAATTCATTTTAAAAGTAAGACCACCTTAATATGACATTTAAACTATACAGTTGGCCCTCCATATCCCGGGTTCCAAATCCACAGATTCAATCAACCAAGGATCAAAAAAAATTCCAGAAAGTTCCAAAAAGCATAACCTGAATTTGCCATACATGGGTAACTGTTCACATAACATTTACATTGTATTTACAACTATTACATAGTATTTACATTGTATCAGGTATTATAAGTAAACTAAAGATGATTTAAAGTACACAGGCGAATGTGTACAGGTTATATGCAAATACTATACCACTTTATATAAGGGATTCGAGCATCCTTGGATTTTGCTATGGGCTGGGGTGCGGGTTCTGGAACCAATCCCCCTCAGATACTGAGGGACAACTGCATTTTCATGTTGGTCTTTTGGGTTTGTTTTTTTTTTTTGAGAGAAACTATGCCTTAGTTGAATGTTACTTTCTCTCTTTTAAATCTTAAAATCTCCCTTTTACTGACATTATTCAGCTCCTCTAACATCCCCCCTATAACACAATGTTTCTTAATATTTGCAGAGCCATGAGCCTTTGAAATCTGATAAATGCTGAGGATCATCTTTTTTTTTTTAAAAGCACACATTCAGTTTTTCAAACTACCTCATACCACCTGTGGTCCCTCTGTGGAATTCAGGATGAGAAACCCTGTTCTGGTGGCACAATGCCACTCTAACTTCATTGGGGTATCTTTTGAAGAATGCATATCACAAGCCCAGTCCTATGTTTCATTTTCTTACCAGGGTTCAGTTTTACTACTGGTGAAAGCCAAAAACACGCAACTTTTATGTCTAACAATGGAAGAGCTACCTTCAGAATAACCCTTCAAAAAAGCTGCAATCATTATAGTTGGCCAATTTAAAAAAGACTTGTAATTATTGTAACTTCAACTATTTAAAATTATACCTCAGTTTCAACTAATTGCTTGTCATATCCTAAAATGAAAGAAGCACTGAGCTAGTGTAAAGGTAAAAGTACTGGTTAAACTTTTAGCTAACTTCCTTCAAAGGGGTCAGGGAGAGAGCCTGATGTGATGCACTAAGAACAAACACATCACCTATGTGATATTCCTGCCAACAAGGTTTAACCTGAATCTAATCATACAGAAACAACCAGACAAATCCAAACTGAAGCCTGCAAAAACAACTAGTCTGGACTATTCCAAAACGCCCATGTCATGAAAGGGGAAGAAATGCATAAGGAACTGCTCCTGATGGAAGGAAATTACAGATGACTAAATGCAACCCTGGATTAAAGAGCTGAGAGAAAAGAACAAACTATATTTTAAAAGATACTATTAGGGGTTTTCCTGGTGGCACAGTGGTTAAGAATCCGCCTGCCAACGCAGGGCACACGGGTTCGAGCCCTGGTCCGGGAAGATCCCACATGCTGCAGAGCCAACTAAGCCCATGCGCCACAACTACTGAGTCCGTGTACCACAACTACTGAAAGCCCGCGCGCCTAGAGCCCGTGCTCCACAACAAGAGAAGCCACCGTGATGAGAAGCCCGCGCACCGCAACGAAGAGTAGCCCCGGCTCGCCACAACTAAAGAAAGCCTGCGCGCAACAACCAAGACCCAACGCAGCCAAAAATAAAATAAATTTAAAAAAATTAAATAGCTACCCGACCCCCCCAAAAAAAGTCCAAAATAAATAAATAAATAAAAGACATTATTAGGACAACTGGAAAAATCTGAATATGGACCAAATAGTACTGTAACAAAGTTAAACTTCCCCGACTGTGATAATTTGATTGCTGTTATGTAGAATGCCCTTGTTCTTGGGAGATACATATTGTCTTATTTAGGGGTGAGAGGGCATGATAAAACAAATTTGGCAAAATATTAGTAACTGGTAAACCTAGGTGGAGATACAGGTGTTCGTTGCACTATTCTTGCTACTTTGCTGAAGATCAGAATGATTTTTTAAATTTTTTAAATGAGGGGACATTTTCTCGATTTTGAGTGAGAGACGTCATAAGTCAGTCTGACAAGAATATATACAGCCATATCTATTTAGTCTTTCCAATTATGGGCAATACTTCTGAGGTTGTCATAAAACAGAACTGTAAAGGACTGTATTTTATACTTGCACACTTACTTCAGATGCCAAAACTCACAAGAGTTACAGAATGGTACTCAGATTTTTTTAATGATGTTTATATTTAAAACTTCCAGAGGGTTGTTACACATTTTAAAATTAAGCTTACAGTTTGTGATTCATTTATTCTACCAATTGATATACCACGTAGCTGCCAAATAAAGCTAGAAAGAAACCTACTAATATGAAATTGCTGGCCTACAAACTACATCACAGGAAAGCAACAGAAAAGCTTAACCAAAATCAGAAAATGATTTTTTTTTTGTTTTCCAGATAAAGTTCGGTGAATTCCAAGAGCAGGGGTCCACCTTATCTAGGAAGACCTAATGCTCTGGTTTACTCCTGCTATCCCTAGTCTTTTCTTATTTAGCATGTCCCAAGTAAAGGTGTCTCAGATAAAAACGTTCCAGCTTAGATGCTACATTATATGGTACACAGCATCTTTAATGACTTCTCTTGATGACATTAATGGTTGGTTTAGGGAGAAAGAAAAATCAGCATAACATGAAGCATGTAGCTCTTACTTTAGACAACACACCCTATATTACAGTCAATTAGTAAATAGTCACAAAAATATTGAGGGAATTGTTCTCATGTTTTCAGAAAGAAGGAGAAATCAAAGTTATCTCTTTTCTATTGTGCAATATAAAATAAAATGCTGCCTAGCTGTAAGAACCCTATAGTGAGAGTCAAAAGGCCTGTTTGAATCCCAGCCTTCTGTCACTTGTTAAGAGACTATAACCTTGACCATAGCTTTCTCATCTGTAAATGAAGGGATCAGAATATTGGCTGGGGATCATGGTCCAGATCTAAATATTCAATGATTCTATCACTTTGGATATATATATATTTTTTTAAGTTAGATAAGTGAGTTACAAGAGATTTTTTACAACTATAAACTGTAACTTACCATCTTATCTCTCCCTATTTCTGTTCTCACATCTATTCTGTTCAGAAGCTGGGTCAATCTCCCATTCAGCCAAGATAAAGACCCCGTGTATTTTATTCCTCTCACAACTAATCACAGGACTAAGTAGCTGCCAAACCCCATATTCCACATCTTTAGTATCTCACACTCTCCCCTCTTTTCTACTACCATTTTAATTCATGTCTTCATCACACCTCTTTCCCAGATCACTAGTTATCATTTTTCTATCCTATCACCACCCTACCTAAAAGCATGTAGTAGCTTCCCACAATGTAAGATTTTATGCAAAAAGTCCTCAACCTGATATTCAAGAAACTCTACACCTGCCCCACCCTTATATGCCAATCCAACTGAACTACTTATTGCTATTTCAAAATTCCCTATACTTTCTGGATTTTTGTGCCTTCATTTCTGCTGTTGTTCCTACAGTGCTTTTCTCATGCCTTTCAAACTGATTCCATTCTTAAAAATTTAGTTCCAATGGCGATCTCACACATCTAGCCATTACAGTTCTCTTTGAATGCCAGGATACCGACAAAAAGTGACAATTTAATGGCCAACAGTAAATTAGATAGTTTACCTTGTGTGGGCAACTGAACTTATCTATTGTTGCCCAATTTTGTTTAACTGGCACGGGCTACCTAGCATGCTGTCTTGAGGGTTTGCAGTTTAAGCAGAGGGAAGGGAGAATGGCAATGTAACTCTGTCATTCATTCAGAGACTAGAGTTTCCAAACAGGGGGTCTATACAATAGGAATTTGAGTTCCATGGTATTAAAAGATATTTAACATTTAAAGATTTAACGTTAAAAATCCAAATGTTGGTTATCTTCGTGAACATGAAGATCTACAACAGTGTGCGTGATTTTTCCCTCCAGGGGACCTCTGGCAGTATCTGAAGACATTTTTGATTGTCACATCTGAGTATTTCTGGTAGATGCTGCCTGAACATCCCACAATGCACAGGGCAGAATTCACACTAATCAATAATCTGGTCAAAATGTCAACAGTGCCCAGGTTGAGAAATTCTGATCTAGAAGTGTTGCTTGTATGTGTGGGTTGTGCCTCCCCAAGATTTGTTCAAATTTTCAAGGTGAAAAACCATGCCTCTTGTGAAGCAACACAATACAGTCCAAAGTATACCAGTGGTGTGGCCTCCTGAAAGCTACTTAACCTCTTTGTGCATCAAAGTCTTCACCTATAAAACAGGAACAGTAAAAGTACCTACCTCACAGTGTTCCAGGATCAGATGAGTCAATATAAGACCTTCAGAAAAGTGTGCCAGGCAGACAGAAAAAACACTCAATAAATTCAGCTACTTCCATTCTTCCCCTCCCTGGTGCCTAGTCTTCCATTTGGAACATATAAGACGCTCAAGAAATGTTTACTGAATGAATATAGGATAATGCCTCCCTGGGGAGAGCACAAATGGGTAAAGACATACTCTCCTTATTTGTGAAAAGGAAGCACAGAGCTAAGGATGGAGTTGAAAGGAAGCATTTACCCACCTAATCATCTCTCTCCCTCCTCAGGAAACTTTTAACCTTTAGGAAATGTTCCCCTCTCACAAGGTCCTTAGTACACTGTGCCCTGTTGTTTTTTCCTTTTCATTCCTTCTGACCAACTGAACAGCCTCTAAGTATATGAATGGAATGGTATCTTCTTTTGACTCTTACATCATCTACCTTGTATTAGTTATTTATGTACCCATGACAGTCCTCCTCCTAGACTGCACATGCTCTCTGTGGCCAGGGACAACACTTGACTCCTTTTTATAAAACCCTAGGGACCTAACAGACCTTAGCAACTAGCTGGCCCAAACCTCTTGTTTTATAGATTAGGAACAGAGAGGCTAAGTGATTTGCCAGAGTCAAGGTCATACTGTAAGTGCCAAAGCTGGGATTCAGACTCTCATATATAGATGATACAGAGACTCCAAGTTCTATCCAACTGTAATAGCATATAAAAATTATACCTGTGGTAGAGACAATTTTTAATTTATAGTCCCAGAAAACCTCCATAGGAATTACACTGATATAGTTACCTGACAAAGCAAAAAAGAGAAACAGACTGATACCTCCAAGCTCCTTTCTGACATTACACCTTAAAATTCAACCTGTTTTATTTAATGGTTTCCTATCTTAACATTTCTTTAATAGCTTTTGACAAAACTTATTTAAATATCCAACAGTATTTAGTCAATGACATCGGGTTTAATTTCCTTTAAATGATCCTGTAACTATTTTGAATAACAGAAAATCTCGTTTGGTAAGACGATGACGTCCATCCTTCACCGACTGAACAGATTCTTTAATGATCACTTTAACAAATTAATATCTATAAAACTCAAAAGACTAGCAGTTTGAAATGATTCCATATGCTGAAAAATATTCAGATGATTTGAACTGTGAATGTTAATTAAGAACCTCAACACAAACATAAAACTTATAATCACGAAGCACAAACTACATTAAGACCTGAGATAGAGAAATTTTATTTTATTCTGTTCAAGTGAAAGAAAGCATGCTCACTGATCAGGTTAATCTAGAAGTTCTGAGTGTACAATACGATGCAAAGAAAACGGCGAATAAGAAAGGAAAAGACTGTAAGACAGAAAATGAATGTGAAAAAGAGTTAAATACGTGCAATGCCCTGGATGCTTAAGCAATTACAGCTCAATAAAGCTCAACATTTCCATAAAGGCATCGTTTAAAAAAAACCCAAAAAACCCCTTTTGTGGTGAAGATTTAAATTACCAGTGCAAAAAGCACTCAGGTCCAAAAGGAATGAGAACCACTTACTGGAACAGATTTTAATTATTTTACAGCTGATAAAAAGAGCACACACGAACGTAGATATAAATGTATTTTCAAAAGAAAACAAAACGCAGTTATGCTTGGTAAAGTTCAAGGGCAACACTGTTTCCAGTGCAACAGAATCCGCTCTGACTACAATGTGTTGAAAAAAAAAAAATGCGAACACATAGTATCTTTTTATAAATGCAACAATTGCGTATTCAAAGTAATAAACGGGGAAGCCAAAACAGTTTGACAGCCGCCATAAGGGCCGCCTCAATCATGAGTCACACAATGCCTGCAACCATTTACAATAATAATTAATGCACAAGTCCCTAATTAAATTCTAAAAGGGTGAGAAATGCTTTAACTAAGTTTACAAGAATTGCTTTTCGCTGTGTTCCCCCCACCTCCCAAAGAAAGGAACACACGCGTAATTACGCATCTCCCCGCAATCCCTCCATGCAGTATTCCCTCCGGCCTCTTCTCCGTGTCTGCTCCCTGCGTGCGAAAGAAAATGACACCGGGTAACTTCTAAACCCAGCAAAGGCGAGCCAGAGTGGAAATACAAGATTAATAGGTCGAGAGGCGGTAAGCTCGCCCATCTTACCTGCTAAGATTTCTTTCTGCGTCTTTGGTAGCTTTAGCTTCCAATTCTCTGGAACAGAAAAGAAAAAGGGAGAGAGAGAGAAATGCGCATGAAAACGGAGCTGCTGCGGCAGAGGCTCGCGCCGGGGCCGGATGGGGAGGGGGAGGGGGAGGGGAGCCCGGGGGGGCTCACAAAGCTGCGGGGCTGCAACCCGACTGCGGTCAGGCGGCGCGAGCTAGCCGCAGCCCCCGGCCTGGCCCCAGCCGTGCAGCGCCGCCCCTCCGGGCCTCCCGTCCCGGCCTCCGCAGCAGCGCAGCCGGTTTCCCTCTGCGCCGAGGCCCGAGGTCTCGGGGACGCCCGGCGCCGCCGCTGCAGCCCGCAGTCGTGGGCCCTGCGGCAGCGCCCGAGGCTCCTCCCGCCCTGAGGGAGGCCCCCGCCCCACTCACCTCATGTGTGTAAAGTGCACGAGCAAGTGGGGCGCGGCGAGTGAGGCTCGCGAGCCTCAAGCCCTCCGTAGCGCCGCGGGGAGAAGCCCGAGCCGCTGCACCAGCGCCATTTTCTACACCGACCCGCTGCCGCCGCCGCCGCCGCCACCGCCGCCGCTGCAGGCCCCAAACCGGAAGTGAATGCCCCACTCGGCAACCCCTTCCGGGGGTGCCGCGGCCACCGGCCTCAAGATGGAGGCCCTAGCAACTAGAGCCGCAGAACTGGGTAGGCCCTTGGCAACCACCCCGGCGCGGCGCGGCCCCCGGCTGGACCTCCCTGCGGGGGTGGGGGGATCATAGCCTCCGAGGCGCCCCGCGCAGCTGCAGGGGCCAGCCGAACTCCGAGCCCAGCCTTTTTTGCATGGCCGCCTCGGATTCTGACTTGAGTCCCTCTCCTCCTTTGCTGCGACACAAGTTTCCTTCCCGGCTGCCCGGCCCCTCCCCACCAAAACACAGCAGAAAAAAAAAAATCGCATAAACCGCAAATTCTACCCCAGCCGCAGCATGATGATTACTCGCTGCTTTTGAAATCCGCCACTTCTAATTATTTTTGACCTTGGGCCAATTATTTAACCTCTCTGCTTCTCTGTCTCCTCCTCAGATAAGAATGCATACCTGAGGATGACAGGTTTAAAAGCGATTTTTATCCTTCGAATTTTGCAGACCATTTGACTCAGCAATTCCACTTGCATGAACTTCTGTTCAAAAAATAATCCTAGATAGCTACAGATAACGTCACCATCGTGATATTAAGTCCTGCGTTGATGGTGGTGAAAAATTGTGAACGGCCAAAATGTCCAACATTACGACATGGCTTTAAAAACTGAACTCCTGTAAATAGTGCTGCAATGAACTTTGTGGTAAATGTCTCTTTTGAATTATGGTTTTTCTCAGGGTATATGCCCAGTAGTGGGATTGCTGGGTCATATGATAGTTCTATTTTTAGTTTTTTGAGGACCCTCCATAGTGTTCTCCAGAGTGGTTGTTCATTGCAGCTCTATTTACAATAGCCAGGACATGGAACCAACCTAAATGTTCATCAACAGATGAATGGATAAAGAAGATGTGGCACATATATACAGTGGAATATTACTCAGCCTTAAAAAGAAACAAAATCGAGTTATTTGTAGTGAGGTGGTTGGACCTAGAGTCTATCATACAGAGTAAGTCAGAAAGAGAAAAACAAATACCGTACGCTAATGCATATATATGGAATCTTAAAAAAAAAATGGTACTGATGAACCTAGTTCAGGATTAAAGAGGTAGACATAGAAAATGGACTTGAGGACATGGGGTGGGAGGGCGAAGCTGGGGTGAAGTGAGAGTAGCATCGACACATTTACACTACCGAATGTAAAATAGTTGGCTGCTGGGAAGCAGCAACATAGCACAGGGAGATCGGCTCTTCGCTTTGCCATGACCTAGAGGGGTGGGATAAAGAGGATGGGAGGGAGGCTCAAGCGGGAGAGGATATGGCGACATGTGTGTGCATATGACTGATTTGCTTTGTTGGGCAACAGAAACTAACACAATATTGTGAAGCAATTACACTCCAGTAAAGATCTATTTTAAAAAAAACTGAAACTACTGCATGCGTTAGGATACTATAAAAATGCTGGAGAGGAAGGGTAATGGCACAGCGGAAATGGTTACAATAGAATAACTAAAAAAGCAAGTTCTAAGTAGCTCACACTGTGAAAGCATGTAGATACAGTAAGATACTTATATATGAAGACAGTAAGGTACATATGTGTACATAAAGTAAAAATATATACCTTCATGTAGAATACAAGATACCTACTGGTAGTTACAGCAATATACATACCTGTATATACAATAAGATACATATATTCGTGTGCATATGTGTGTATTCTTTCCATCCTCTCAAAACGCTTTTTCTTTTTTTTCTTTTCTTTTTGGCTGCACTGGATCCTCGTAGCCGCGCGGGCTTTCTCTAGTTCTGAGAGCGGGGGCTACTGTTCGTTACCAGTGCGCAGGCTTCTCATTGTGGTGGCTTCTCTTGTTGCAGAGCACGGGCTCTAGTCACATGAGCTTCAGTAGTTGTGGCACGCAGGCTCAGTAGTTGTGGTGCATGGGCTTAGTTGCTCCGCGGCATGTGGGATCTTCCAGACCAGTGCTCAAACCCCGTGTCCCCTGCATTGGCAGGAGATTCTTAACCACTGCGCCACCAAGGGAAGTCCCTCACAATGCTTTCTCCCCCCTAATCTAAAGATGATTCCAACTCTGTGCTTGCAATCCATTCCTTCTCAGGAACCTCACTTTACGGATCATCCCATTTTCCTCTTTCTACTGCTTTGATCCTTCATTGCCTTTAAAACATGCCCAAATCTCTCCCATTAAAAGAAACAAAACCTCCTTGACTGCCCAGTTCCTGTCCTCTGTCAGGGAGATGTGTAATAAGGTAATGTATAAGGGAATGAATGGATGCACAGAAAGTCCTAAAGCATATGTACCAAAATGTTAACTGATGATATAGTTAAGTTTTTAATTTCCTTCTTTTAATGTATCTGGCTTTTTTTTTCATTTTTATACAATGAGCATGTAAAAAAATCTTTTTTAAATCTGGTTTACAAAGTGTAAAATGTAGGGGGCACAAAATAAATGCTAGTGACTTTCCTTTTCTTGCCATATCCCTAAGTTCGATTCATCCATGCATATATTTGGGTTTGTTTTCTTTTATTGTTCTTTCTACTTAAAGCATTAAAAATTATATTACAGCATTTCTTTAGGAGTTAAAAAAATGAACATGTGTATATAGAACAGTATGCTTTCATACCAGGTTTATGAATAGTTTTCCACAAAAGCATAAAGCAATGTAATATTTATCAACATTTACACAGCTGGTTAAGATTAACTGATTTTTTTAAAAAAAATTAGACTTTCTTAGGTTTGATAAATCATTGATTCTCATTTGGGGCAATTTGGCTCCCTAACCCTCACAACAAAGATTTAGCAATTTCTGGTTTCTGATGTCACAACTGGATGCTACTGGTACCTAGTGGGTAGAGGCCAGGGATTCTGCTAAACATCCTACAGTGCACAGCACAGCCCCACTCCCCCCAGCGTGAGAGTATCTGAACCAAAATACCAATAGCACCCAAGGGTTGAGAAAAAAGAAGGGCTTCCTGGTGGCGCAGTGTTGAGAGTCTGCCTGCTGATGCAGGAGACACGGGCTCGTGCCCCAGTCCCGGAAGATCCCACGTGCCGCGGAAGCGGCTGGGCCCGTGAGCCATGGCCGCTGAGCCTGCGCGTCCGGAGCCTGTACTCCGCAACGGGAGAGGCCACAACAGTGAGAGGCCCGCATGACCGCAAAAAAAAAAAAAAAAAAAAGCCTACTAAGGGGTCTTCTCTTACTATTCTTCTCTTTATTAATAATTAGTCTCTGTATTGAATATTTCCCATCATCATACAAACATATTCTAGTAACTTCCATAATAAGAAAAAAATGCAAACAAAACAAAAAACAACTCCATGGATGCCTCATTCCTCTCCAGCTCATTTTCTTTTCTTTTTTTTTCTCTCTTTCCCAGAAAAACTTCTTGGAAAGGTGTTCTATACCAGCTGCTTCAGTTGCTCACCTCCTTTCCCAGCCCACTCTAACCTGACATCCCCACTCCTCCCCACAAATAGCTCTTATCAAGTCAGAAATGACCTTGAAGCTCTCAAGCCTCAATAGTAACATTTCTATCCTGCTCTTGATTTACTTCATTTTTTTTTTTTTTTTGGCTGCCTTGGGTCTTCATTGCTGCACACAGGCTTTCTCTAGTTATGGCGAGCGGGGGCTACTCTTCGTTGCAGTGCGCAGCTTCTCATTGTGGTAGCTTCTCTTGCTGCAGAGTACGGGATCTAGGCATGTGGGCTTCAGTAGTTGCAGCATGCAGGCTCAGTAGTTGCAGCACATGGCTTAGTTGCTCCGTGGCATGTGGGATCTTCCCGGACCAGGGCTGGAACCCGTGTCCCCCTGCATTGGCAGGTGGATTCTTAACCACTGCACCACCAGGGAAGCCCCTGATTTACTTTTTAGCTGTATTTGTCACAGCTGACCAGTCCTGCCTTCTTAAGAGAGCTTCTTTTCCGGAATGTCTTGGCAGCACACTCTCCTGGGCTTCTTTTTACCTCTCTAGCCATTTCTTGTTTTTGTATCCTTTGCCATCATCTCTTGCTTTGTACCAAATAAATGTTGGAGAACCCCAAGGCTTTGTTCCAGACTCTTCCCCTTCTCTGTCTCTCAACTTTCTCCTTCGGAGGGGTAATTCCATCCTTTCTCTTGTATTTAAATACCATTTAAATGTAGATGACTCTCAAATTCATATTTTAGCCCATATCTCACCTGTGTACCCCAGATTGCTAAAATGCCAGTCTCTCTGGGCAACAAATATATTGTGCTAGGTACTGTGCTAGGGCCCAGTTCTCAGCAATACAGGAGCAACGACTCCTGTGCATTAAGTCTTAACGAGGCAGACAGATTTTTTCTTTTTAAAGCAACTATAAAGTGTATAATTATAAAACTATGACAAGTGCACAGAAGGAAAGAAATGTTGTGCTAAGCATGAACACAAAGGAACATTACATAGATTGTGTGGTCAAAGAAGGTTTCTTTGAAAATGTAAAGCTTCATCTGAGAGCTGAAAGATAAGGGGCAGCCAACCCAGCACCTAGGGAACAGCAGAGGAAGGGTCTCAGGCTGGAGGCTTTAACTGTGGGTCCTTATTGTGGATGAAAACAGGCTTCGTATTGTATTTAGCTTTAAAATCCACTGGTGCCCACCATTTTTACTTACTTGTATAAACAATTAGGAACAAAACCAGAAACAAGGTTCTGTACAGAGTAATGGGTTTCACTAACATAGCTGGTTTAAGTAAGCAAATGCCATTTCCTACAACAAGCATATTCTCTAGATTAAGTGAATGTTATAATACGTTGCATGCCTTATGGTTGAAGTTTCCAGTTTGAGAATTTGTATATAACATTAAATGACTTTCCTACCATAGCTTTTTATGGAATAGCTCTGGAAGAATCTGTAACTATCTCAGGAAGCTTCTTGCTTCTTCTTAGTGAGCATAGTAAGAAACAGAGGCTATACAAAATTAAACGTAAATAAGATCTTTTCTCCATTTGTCTTTCTTCCTTGGGTTTTTTGTTCCTTTGGTTTCTGAGGTTACCAGAGCTTAAGTATTCTTCAACCCTCTCTTGCTTATCTAAGAAGGGTAAATGACTAGCCTAATACTTGAAAAATTATGTACTTGAAAGGATTATTTTTTCTCCCAAGTCTCTACCAAATACCATCATGAAATCTGTATATATATATTTAGACAAAGCTCACTCAAAATATTTTTAAATTTAGAAAAATTTTCACAATAATGTATAAATGGATATTGAAAACATGAACACAAATGAGATTTCCTGGAAAGAGTATAATTATTTTATTTAACTGAAATCTATTTGGTACTTAATACATGCCAATTATGCATTGTTCTAAGTGCTTTAAAAATATTAACTGATCATTATCATTGTCCTAACACAGCCCAATGATGTTATCCCCATTTTACAGATGAGGATAATTAACTTGCCCAGAGTCACCTAAAATGTGGTAAAAATCAAGCAATTTGGCTTCTGAGCCTAGATCACTAACCACTACATTGTAGATCTTTTTTCTCAACTCAATTAGACCCCACAGCTCCCTTTGATGAGAAATATTTTGTAACACCACCCTTTCTATCCCTAAATGATCATCATAGATAGTATAAGCTACCTAACATATAATTTTAAAATCACATAAAATGACATGTCTGAAATAAAGAAGTCAAAGAAAAGTAAATAAAATAAAATGTCTTTCACTATGTAAACACTTGGTAATGGTCTACACTGGAAGACTCAGTAAAGTCGGCAGATCCTGGCACCTATGTGTTGAATCACTCCTACAAATGTGCAGCAGTGTTGAAATAACTACTCATACACCAAGAACTGTAGTGATGCAGGAGATGTAACTTATCTGGAAGAGAGGACAACTCTCAGTCAAGTTCTGAACAACTAGAGAACAATTCTCTTTCAATTTAGGGGAACATAGAATTACTGAAAATTTAAGTGTATAGTAATGCTGAATAAAGTAAAGAGTTAGGTCCTTGGATAATTACAAACATGCTTTCACTCATGAGAATGTCGGGGGGGGGGTCCTACATTTTGTGAGACTGTCCCTGTCCAGCCCCTCTCCACTGAATCCTACCTCTTTGTGACAGCCCAAAACCCTTCAGCAGTTTTCCCCACCTCTCTGAGGAGTGGAGGTGAAATATTACCCTATGGAGAACCACTGCTGTGGACTGAGGAAAGAGCAGAGGAGTGCTACTCCAGTGGACAACCTAGCAATGCACGATTAACAGGATTAAGGGTAGAATAATGGAGACAATTGCTGCTCCTCAGATTGTGTCAGAATTTTAGCCTTATTCCAGACTTCCCTGCTGGCGCAGTGGTTAAGAATCCACCTGCAATGCAGGGGGCAGGGGTTTTGAGCCCTGGTCCGGGAAGATCCCACATACCGTGGAGTAACTAACACTGTGTGCCACAACTACTGAGCCCTGCGCTCTACAGCCCGTGAGCCACAACTACCAAGCCTGCGTGCTGCAACTACTGAAACCCGCGTGCTTACAGCCCGTGCTCTGCAACATGAGAAGCCACCGCAATGAGAAGCCTGCGCACCACAACGAAGAGTAGCCCCGCTCGCAGCAACGAAAACCCAATGCAGCCAAAAATAAATAAATAAATAAATAAAAGAATTTAGCCTTATTCCTTCTCTGTCCCATTCCCGCCACCACACACAAACCTGTCCCCAAAGACACAGTTTCCCCCAGGTAGCAGTAATACCTGGCACTAAGCTGCCCAGCCAGAAACCTGAGTCAATTTTGACTCTTCCCTCCCTCTCATCCAATATATCACTGTTACTTTGTTTCCAGACTTCTCTTATTTTTCCCTTCCTGTGTTTCTCCACTGCCAGTCCCCATGGTATACCCTGAAAACGCCACTGATTCAGTTTTATTTCCCTTTGCTTTTTTGTTGTGGTATAGTGTACATACAATAAAATGCACACCTTTGAAGTCAAAAAAATTGACGAGTTTTGACACATAAATACACCCGTGTAGTTATTTGTCAAAATAAATACCAAAATTAGTGTAACCAAAATCCACTATATAGAACACTTGGTCAGCCCTGTAAATTCCCTTGTGCCCCTTTTCATCACTCACCTGATCCCCCCCGCCCCTGGCCCCCCACACACACCTGACACCAAGAAACCACTTTTCTGATTATATCACTATGGGTTAGTAACTGTCTGTTCTGGAACTTCATATAGATGGAGTCATATAGTATGCATATATATATACTTTTGTGCCTAACTTCTCTTGCTGAACATATCCTAGTCCTCATATTGTTGCATGGTGTCACAAGTTCATTCTTTCTGTTACTGAGAATTATCCCATTAAATGAATGTACCACGGTTTGTTTACCATCCTCTTGTTAACTGACACTTGTTTCCAGTTTGAGGTTATTATGAATAAAGCTGCTATGAATAAAGCTGTATTCTTGTACAAGTCTTTTTTTTCTTTCTTTTTTCTTTTCCTGTGGACAGTAGACATATGTTTCTATCTCTCTTGGATAAATAGCTAGGAATAGAAATACTGAATCACAGAATAAGTTCATCCTTAACTACATGAGAAGCTATACAGTGTTTCTGAAGTGGTTACACCAGGTTACATTTCCAATCGCAGGAGGGGCTCTAATGCACCACATCCTCACCAGCTTTATACATGTTCACATGAAATCATTCACCGTTCAGCAGCCTCAGTGATTTTTCTTAGATTGAAAACTTGATCATCGTACTCCTGAACTTAAAAACATTCAAAGGCTTTCCAGGGCTTTCGATTCTAAGCCCCAGTAAACTTTAAACATGGTCTGCAAGGTCGCCCAGTGTTATCTCCAGCCGCCACCACCCCTCTCTCCCTTGCTCCAGACAATTCAATCCAAGGGCTTTTGTTTTTTTTCTTGGCCATGTCACATGGCTTGCAGGATCTTAGTTCCCCAGCCAGGGGCTGAACCGGGTACACAGCCATGAAAGTGCCAAGTCCTAACCCCTGGACCACCAGAGAACTCTCCAAGGGCTTTTCTTTTCGTTTTCTAAAACGTGTCCGGTTCTTCACCCAGCCTTACCATCCTTCAGCTCTCAACCACATGTCACTTCCTCAGGATAGACTTTTTGACCACCACCCGCCTTGACTTTATTAGGTCTCCCAATTACATATTCTAAAGGCATCCTCTACTTCTGCATTCTGGCATGATCACATCTGTAATGTAGTACTTCTATCACTATTTGTTTAATTTTGATTCTCCAGATTCTTTGTAAGCTCCCAAGAGAGCAAGGACAATAACTGCCTTGTTCTCACTATATCTTTCACTTCTAGCATGTTGCCTAGTACATATTAGGCCCTTAATAAAATTTATTGGATGAAGGAATGATTCTTCCATGCTTGCTAACCTCCCTCTATCCAAATATCCACACTGCTGCCAAACTGGTTTCCTAACAAGTAAGTCCCATCAGGTGCCGCTGCTGCTGCTAAAATTTCTTTTTTTTACACATTTATGGAGTATAATTTCTTTACAATGGTGTGTTAGTTGCTCCTTTATAACAAAGTGAATCAGCTATGTGTATATATATATCCCCATATCCCCTCCCTCTTGCGCCCCCCTCCCACCCCTCTAGGTGGACACAAAGCACTGAGCTGATCTCCCCGTGCGATGCAGCTGCGTCCCACTAGCTATTTATTTTACATTTGGTAGTGTATATAAGTCCATGCCACTCTCTCACTTCGTCCCAGCTTACCCTTCCCCCTCCCCATGTCCTCAAGTCCATTCTCTACATCTGCATCTTTATTCCTGTCCTGCCTCTAGGTTCTGCAGAACCTTTTTTTTTTTTTAGATTCCATATATATGTGTTAGCATACTGTATTTGTTTCTCTTTCTGACTTACTTCACTCTGTATGACAGTCTCTAGGTCCAACCACCTCATTACAAATAACCCAAGTTCGTTTCTTTTTATGGCTGAGTAATATTCCATTGTATATATGTGCCACATCTTCTTTATCCATTCATCTGTCGATGGACACTTAGGTTGCTTCCATGTCCTGGCTATTGTAAATAGAGCTGCAGTGAACATTGTGGTACATGGCTCTTTTTGAATTATGGTTTTCTCAGGGTATATGCCCAGTAGTGGGATTGCTGGGTTGTATGGTAGTTCTATTTTTAGTTTTATTAAAGAACCTCCATACTGTTCTCCACGGTGGCTGTATCAATCTACATTCCCACCAACAGTGCAAGAGGGTTCCCTTTTCTCCACACCCTCTCCAGCATTTATTGTTTGTAGATTTTTTTCATGATGGCCATTCTGAATGGTGTGAGGTAATACCTAATTGTAGTTTTGATTTGCAATTTTCTAATGATTAGCTACATCGAGCATCCTTTCATGTTTCTTTTGGCAATCTGTATATCTTCTTTGGAGAAGTGTCTATTTAGGTCTTCTGCCCATTTTTGGATTGGGTTGTTTGTTGTTTTTTGATATTGAGCTGCATGAGCTGCTTATATATTTTGGAAATGAATCCTTTGTCAGTTGCTTCGTTTGAAAGTATTCTCTCCCATTCCGAGGGCTGTCTTTTCGTCTTGTCTATGGTTTTCTTTGCTGTGCAAAAGCTTTTAAGTTTCATTAGGTCTCATTTGTTTGTTTTTATTTCCATTTCTGTAGGAGGTGGGTCAAAAAGGATCTTGCTGTGATTTATGTCATAGAGTGTTCTGCCTATGTTTTCCTCTAAGAGTTTTATAGTGTCTGGCCTTACATTTAGATCTTTAATCCAGTTTGAGTTTATTTTTGTGTATGGTGTTAGGGAGTGTTCTAATTTCATTCTTTTACATGTAGCTGTCCAGTTTTCCAGCACCACTTATTGAAGAGGCTGCCTTTTCTCCACTGTATATTCTTGCCTCCTTTATCAAAGATAAGGCGACCATATGTGCATGGGTTTACCTTTGGGCTTTCTATCCTGTTCCATTGATCTATATTTCTGTTTCTTTGCCAGTACCATACTGTCTTGATGACTGTAGCTTTGTAGTATAGTCTGAAGTCCAGGATCCTGATTCCTCCAGCTCCATTTTTCTTTCTCAAGATTGCCTTGGCTATTTGGGGTCTTTTGTGTTTCCATACAAATTGTGAAATTTTTTGTTCTAGTTCTGTGAAAAATGCCATTGGTAGTTTGATAGGGATTGCATTGAATCTGTACATGGCTTTGGGTAGTACAGTCATTTCACAATGTTGATTCTTCCAATCCAAGAACATGGTATATCTCTCCATCTGCTTGTATCATCTTTAATTTCTTTCATCAGTGTCTTATAGTTTCTGCATACAGGTCTTTTGTCTCCTTAGGTAGGTTTATTCCTAAGTATTTTAATCTTTTTGTTGCAATGGTAAATGGGAGTGTTTCCTTAACTTCTCTTTCAGATTTTTCATTGTTGGTGTATAGGAATGCAAGAGATTTCTGTGCATTAATTTTTTATCCTGCTACTTTACCAAATTCATTGATTAGCTCTAGCAGTTTTCTGGTAGCATCTTTAGGATTCTCTATATATAGTGTCATGTCATCTGCAAACAGTGACAGTTTTACTTCTTCTTTTCCGATTTGGATTCCTTGTATTTTCTTTTCTTGCTGTGGCTAAAACTTCCAAAACTATGTTGAATAATAGTGGTGAGAATGGGCAACCTTGTCTTGTTCCTGATCTTAGTGGAAACGCTTTCAGCTTTTCACCATTGAGAATGATGTTGGCTGTGGGTTTGTCATACATGGCCTTTATTATGCTGAGGTAAGTTCTCTCTATGCCTACTTTCTGGAGGGATTTTATCATAAATGGGTGTTGAATTTTGTCAAAAGATTTTTCTGCATCTATTGAGATGATCATATGGTTTTTATTCTTCAATTTGTTAATGTGGTGTATCACATTGATTGATTTGCTTATATTGAAGAATCGTTGAATTCCCGGAATAAACCCCACTTGATCATGGTGTATGATCCTTTTAATGTGCTGTTGGATTCTGTTTGCTAGTATTTTGTTGAGGATTTTTGTAACTATGTTCATCAGTGATATTTGTCTGTAGTTTTCTTTTTTGTGACATCTTTGGTTTTGGTATCAGGGTGATGGTGGCCTTGTAGAATGAGTTTTGGGAGTGTTCCTCCCTCTGCTATATTTTGGAAGAGTTTGAGAAAGATAGGCATTAGCTCTTCTCTAAATGTTTGATAGAATTCACCTGTGAAGCCATCTAGTCCTGGACTTTTGTTTGTTGGAAGATTTTTAATCACAGTTTCAACTTCAGTGCTTGTGATTGGTCTGTTTATATTTTCTATTTCTTCTCAGTTCAGTCTCGGAAGGTTGTGCTTTTCTAAGAATTTGTCCATTTCTTCCAGGTTGTCCATTTATTGTCATGGAGTTGCTTGTAGTAATCTCTCATGATCCTTTGTATTTCTGCAGTGTCAGTTGTTACTTCTCCTTTTTCATTTCTAATTCTATTGATTTGATGAGTCTGGCTAATGGTTTATCAATTTTATCTTCTCAAATAACTAGCTTTTAGTTTTACTGATCTTTACTATCATTTCCTTCAATTCATTTTCATTTATTTCTGATATAATCTTTATGATTTCTTTCCTTCTGCTTACTTTGGGGGTCTTCTGTTCTTCTTTTTCTAATTGTAGTAGGTGTAAGGTTAGGTTGTTTATTTGAGATGCTTCTTGTTTCTTGAGGTAGGATTGTATTGCTATAAACTTAGAACTGCTTTTGCTGCATCCCGTAGGTTTTGGTCGTCATGTTTTCATTATCATTTGTTTCTAGGTACTTTTTGATTTCCTCTTTTAGTTCTTCAGTGATCTCTTGGTTATTTAGTAGTGTATTGTTTATCCTCCATGCGTTTGTATTTTTTACATATTTTTTTTCCTGTAATTGATAACTAGTCTCATAGTGTTGTGGTCCGAAAAGATGCTTGATATGATTTCAATTTTCTTAAATTTACCAAGGCTCGATTTATGACCCAAGATATGATCTATCCTAGAGAATGTTCCATGAGCACTTGAGAAGAAAGTGTATTCTGTTGTTTTTGGATGGAATGTCCTATAAGTATCAATTAGTCCATCTTGTTTAATGTATCATTTAAAGCTTGTGTTTCCTTCTTTATTTTCATTTTGGATGATCTGTCCATTGGTGAAAGTGGGGTGTTAAGAGTCCCCTACTGTGATTGTGTTACTGTCGATTTCCCCTTTTATGGCTGTTAGCATTTGCCTTATATATTGAGGTGCTCCTATGTTGGGTGCATAAATATTTACAATTGTTATATCTTCTTCTTGGATTGATCCCTTGATCATTATGTAGTGTCCTTCTTTGTCTCTTGTAATAGTCTTTATTTTAAAGTCTATTTTGTCTGATATGAGACTTGCTACTCCAGCTTTCTTTTGATTTCCATTTGCATGGAATATCTTTTTCCATCCTCTCACTTTCAGTCTGTATGTGTCCCTAGGTCTGAAGTGGGTCTCTTGTAGACAGCATATATACAGATCTTGTTTTTGTATCCATTCAGCCAGTCTCTGTCTTTTGGTTGGAGCACTTAATCCAGTTACATTTAAGGTAATTATCTATATGTATGTTCCTATTACCATTTTCTTAATTGTTTTAGGTTTGTTATTGTAGGTCTTTTCCTTCTCTTGTGTTTCCTGCCAAGAGAAATTCCTTTAGCATTTGTTGTAAGCTGGTTTGGTGGTGCTGAATTCTATTAGCTTTTGCTTGTCTGTAAAGGTTTTAATTTCTCCATCAAATCTGAATGAGATCCTTGCTGGGTAGAGTAATCTTGGTTGTAGGTTTTTCCCTTTCATCACTTTAAATATGTCCTGTCACTCCCTTCTGGCTTGCAGAGTTTCTGCTGAAAGAGCAGCTGTTAACCTTATGGGGATTCCCTTGTATGTTATTTGTTGTTCTTCCCTTGCTGCTTTTAATATTTTTTCTTTGTATTTAATTTTTGATAGTTTGATTAATACGTGTCTTGGTGTGTTTCTCCTTGGGTTTATCCTGTATGGGACTCTCTGCACTTTCTGGACTTGACTGACTATTTCCTTTCCCATATTAGGGAAGTTTTCAACTATAATCGCTTCAAATATTTTCTCAGTCCCTTTTTCTCTTCTTCTTCTGGGATCCCTATAATTCGAATGTTGGTGCGTTTAATGTTGTCCCAGAGTTCTCTGAGACTGTCCTCAATTCTTTTCATTCTTTTTTTCTTTATTCTGCTCTGCAGTAGTTATTTCCACTATTTTATCTTCCAGGTCCCTTATGCATTCTTCTGCCTCAGTTATTCTGCTATTGATTCCTTCTAGAGAATTTTTAATTTCATTTATTGTGTTGTTCATCAGTTTGTTTGCTCTTTATTTTTTTTTCTCTTTATTAATTTTATTTATTCATTTATTTTGGCTGTGTTGGGTCTTCACTGCTGCATGTGGGCTTTCTCTAGTTGCGGCGAGCGGGGACTACCCTTTCTTGTGGTGCATGGGCTTCTCATTGAGGTGGCTTCCCTTGTTGTGGAGCACGGGCTCTAGGAGCATGGGCTTCAATAGTTGCAGCACATGGGCTCAGGAGTTGTGGCTCGTGGGCTCTAGAGCACAGGCTCAGTAGCTGTGGTGCATGGGCTTAGTTGCTCCGTGGCATGTGGGATCTTCCTGGACCAGGGCTCGAACTCATGTCCCCTGCATTGGCAGGCAGATTCTTAACCACTGTGCCACCAGGGAAGCCCTGTTTGCTCTTTAGCTCTTCTAGGTCCTCATTAAATGTTTTCTTGTATTTTCTCTATTTCCAAGATTTTGGGTCAACTTTACTATCATTACTCTGTATTCTTTTTCAGGTAGACTGCCTATTTCCTCTTCATTTGTTTGGTCTGGTGGGTTTTTACCTTGCTCCTTCATCTGCTGTGTATTTCTCTGTCTTCTCATTTTGCTTAACTTACTGTGTTTGGGGTCTGCTTTTTGCAGGCTGCAGGTTTGTAGTTCCTGTTGTTTATGGTGTCTGCTCCCAGTGGGTAAGGTTGGTTCAGTGGATTGTGTAGGCTTCCTGGTGGAGGGGACTGGTGCCTGTGTTCTGGTGGATGAGGCTGGATCTTGTCTTTCTGGTGGGCAGGACCACATCCAGTGGTGTGTTTTGGGGTGTCTGTGGACTTATTATGATTTTAGGCAGCCTCTCTGCTAATGCATGGGGTTGTGTTCCTGTCTTGCTCGTTGTTTGGCATAGGGTGTCCAGCACTGTAGTTTCCTGTTCATTGAGTGGAGCTGGGTCTTAGCATTGAGATGGAGATCTCTGGGAGAGCTTTTGCTGTTTGATATTATGTGGGACTGGGAGATCTCTGGTGGACCAATGTCCTGAACTTGGCTCTCCCACCTCAGAGGCTCAGGCCTGACACCTGGCTAATTCACCAAGACCCTGTCAGCCACACGGCTGAACCACCCTTCTAATGTATCTGAAACTCACTTTGACTTTACTTGTCTAGTTTTCCACAATTTCTCCCAGAGCCCAGTGGCTGTAATTAAGGATCTTGAGCACAGGTTCCAACAGAGCAGAGGGGTAGTGTACTGGAGCTGAAGGACCTAAAAATTCTTAAAGAGATCTCTTTACTCTATAGAATATTAACTGAAACCCCTTGCTTAGCATAAAAGAACCCTTCTTCAAGAGCTCTTACTACATAACCTACCCTATTTCTTAGAATTCCTATTTTGTGTTCCAGTGACACTGAGTTATTGCTACTTTCTCATGTTTTCCAAAGCCTCTCTGACTTAAACATGTTATTTCTTCTGGGTGGAACATCTCTCCTATTATGTCTACTTAACATAAACTACTTCAAAGCCCAGCTCAAATGCTTCCTACTTTAATAAACCTTCGCTGAGGCTCTCTGGACCTCATACTAATATAGATGGGATTCATGTAACAAAACTAACCTAGACTTCACTGATTGTTTTCCCCTCCTATTCAGGTGGAAACTCAGCCCCCCTAGAAAGGACCCCTTGAGCATTTAGGGCTGGAATCTTACATGTTCTCATGAGATAATTCATTTATCCAGTCACTGCTGCCATGTAAGGTCCATAAGAGTGGGGACTTGTCTGTGATGTTCAGAGTTGTATTTCTAGTACCTAGAGTGGTGCCCAGGAGTATCAAACATTGAATTAATATTTGTTGAATGATGAAGAATGAATGTTGTCTTTCTTCCAAGCAGTCCCACCAGGTGTGTCAAGGAGCATCATTGTTCTCCCAGGTACCTGCTTGTGACCATCTTGACTACCAGCAAGAAATTGATTCTCTTAGACATCTGCTTACTTTCTTGGATCTGCTGGGTTTTGCTTTATCTTACAGATGCAAGCAACATTCTTTCATAATGCTTTTGTTTTCCCACCAGATCCACCAGGCACCTTCATTGTTTTGTTGAGGATAAAGTAGGTACATCTACCTCTTACTATGTCCCTCAACATTTACTGCTAAAGTAATCAGTTATTGTTTCCCTTTTTCTCTGAATTGAACAAGGATAATGGCACCTGCTTTGCCTTGAGGGCAAATCTCCTTTACTCTCAGTCCGTTAATTTTGATGAAGAAAGGCTGTATTGAGCATTTTTATATTAAATTTTTTTATACCCACTGACCAAATTTAGGGTAATTTTAACACTAAAATAAATATAGTAAGGGATTATAACCCTCTGAATAAAATAGGAAACTATACATCTGCATAGACACAAATGTATATCATTCATTCATTCATTAAACATTAGGTGAGGAATAGGCGCTTCCTCATCCACTTCCAACCAAGGTGGAGCAACCAAAACTCTATTTACCCTCCCTTCTGAAAAAGCTAAAAATACAAACAAAATTTATGAAACAACGGTTTTTAAGATATTGAACATCAAGGAGTGAAAGAGAATGATCCCTGAGAGAGGGGAAACAAATGAGGCGAGCCCTATGATTGCCCTAGATTACTGTTTGAGGATAGTTTCCAGGCAATGGTACAGTGGTACAGGGAGGGGGAACCTAAGCAGAGGTTAGGTTGAATTGAGACAATGTAGCTGAGAGTCTGGAGCAGTCAAGGTGGCTTAGATTAACAGGTCAGAGGCCCAGAAAGCAGAGAACCACACACATGGAGGGCTCTGGAGATCTGCAGAGGGTCATGTTTGGGTTCTTTAGCTGAGAACTGAATAGTGCCTTCATGTCATGAAAATAATTCAAGATTAGGAAATATTGGAAGGATTAGAGGAATAGAGTCAGATAACAACAGGCTTCTTGTTAGAAACAATGCAAGCAAGAAGACATGGAACAACATATTTCAATCATTAAAAGAAAAAAATATTGGTCAATCTAGAATCCTATTACCTTCAAAAATACTTTTAAAATTAAAGATGAAATAAAGACAGACTTTTCAAGCTTAGAAAATCTGAAATAACTGTCACCAGCAGATCTGTACTACAAAAAAAAAAAAAAAAAAGTGGTAAAATGAAGTCCTCAGACAGAAGGAAAATGAGCGAGATAGAAATCCAGATTATATAAATGAATAAAGCGCACTGCAAATGGTACCTACATAGGTAAATCATAGATAACTATGAAAAATATTTTTCTTATTATTTAAATATCATTAAAAGATAATTGTTTAAAACAAAAATGAGAAAAACATATTGTGGGGTTGACAACATATGCTGAAATAAAATGTAAGACAAAGTAACACAAAATCTGGGAGGGGAGAAATGGATGTATTGTTGTAATGTCTGTTTACTAAGGTGTATACTATTGCTTAAAGGTAGACTATGATAAGTTAAGACTGTAAATGTAAACCCTGCAGCAACTGCTAAAATAATACAATAAATAGTTATGGCTAATAAGCCAACAGAGGAGTAAAAAGGTGTAAAGTAAGGGTTCAACTTTATTCTTTTGCAGGTGGATATCCAGTTTTCCCATCAGGTGTGTCATTTGTTAAAAGACTGTCCTCCAACCATTAAAAGTTCTTGGCATCCTACAAAGTAGTAAAATGAAGTCATAAAATTACAGAACTAAAAGTATACAGGAAAAAAAAAAAAAAGGAAAATGGAAAGAAAGAACGAACAGGACAAACAGAAAACAAATAGCCAAAATGTAAAATTTAAATCTACCAGGTCACATCAGATATAAGTTGTCTAAGCATCTTCAATTAAAGGCAGAAATAGAACGGATAAAAATGAAGGATCCAACTGTATGCTGCATACAAGAAACCCCTTTAAATACTAAGACACAAACAAGTTAAATGCAAAAGGATGGAAAAAATAACTAGGCTAACACCAATCCAAAGAAAGCTGAAGTGGTTATATTAATACCAGACAAAGTAGATTTTAAAGCAATGACTATTACCAGGGAAAAAGATGATTCTTTTGTAATGATAATGGGTCACTTCATCAGGAGGGCACGACAATCCTAAGTGTATTGCAGCTGCTAGGAGGGCTTCAAAACAGCAAAAATTGACATAACTGAAAGGAGAAAAAGACAAATCCACAATTGTAGCCAAGATTTCAACACCTCTCGCTCAATAATTGATAGAACAAGTAGACAGAAAATCAGTAAGAACATAGAACACATGAACGATATTATCAACCACTTGACTTAATTCACATATACAGATTACTCCACACAATAACAGCAGAATACACATCCTTCTTCAATTGCATGCAGAATGCTTATGAAGATAAACAATATCCCTAGCCATAAAAAGTCTCAATAAATTAAAGAGAATTCCAATCATACACGGCATATTATCATACTCAACAGAATAAAATTAGAAATTGATAACAGAAAAAGATCTGAGAAATCCCCAAATATTTTGAAACAAAATAACACACTTCTAAATAACCCAAGGGTCAAAGGAGAGATCAAAAAGGAAGTTATAAAAGTATGAAAAATGAAAATATACCAAAATTGGTAGAATGTACCTAATGCAGTACTTAGAGGGACATTTATAGCACACTAAATATCTATATTAGAAACTAAGGTCTCAACTCAATGACCTCAGTTTCTACCTTAAGACATTAGAAAAAGAAAAGCAAATGAAACCCAAAATAATAAGAAAGGAAATAATAAAGATCAGGATGGTAATAAGTGAAAGAGAAAAAAAAAAGAGAGACAGAGAGAGACAGAGAGAGAGAGAGAGAGAAATATCAATGAAGCAAAAAACTAGTTCTTTGATAAACTAGTTTTATCAATAAAATTCATAAATGTTTAGCCATGAAAAAAGATAGAAAACACAAAGCAGTAATACCAGAAATGAGTGAGGTGATAACACTACAAATTCAATAGACATTAAAATGATAATAAGGGAATATTGTGAACCAGCTTATGCCAAAAATTCAGCAACTTACATAAAATGGTCAAATTCCTTGAAAGACAAACTAAAAAACTCACTCAAGAAGAAAGAGATGACCTGCATGGTCCTTTATCTATTTAAAAATTTAACTTATATTTAAAAACTGTCCCATGAAGAAAACTCCAGGTTAAGGTTCTTCATTTATTCTAGCAAATATTTAAGAAATAAATAATGTAAAAATCTACCAAACTCTTTCATAAAATAAAAGAGGAGGAACTATTTCCCAGTTCCTTCTAGGAAGTCAAAAATTACTCCAGTAACAAAGGCTAAGATATTACAAGAAAGAAACTACAGACCAACATCTCTAATGAACACAAATGCATGAATTTAAAATTTTTTTGCAAAACAAACCCAAACCATATATAAAAAGACATATAAGTATTCCACAACCAAGTGGTGTTTATCCCAGAAATGAAATCAATGTAATTCATCATATTATAAAACTATAAAGAAAAACCACATAGTCATCTCAATAGATGCAGAGAAAACTTTGGACAAAATACAATATTTATTCCTTATTTAAACAAAAAAAACCTCATAGCAAACTAGGAATAGAAGGGAATTTCCTCAACATGATAAAGGGTATCTATAAAAAATTCTACAACTAACATTGTACTTAATGATGGAATACTGAATATTTTTCCTCTAATATCAGGAATAAGACAAAGATGCCTGCTCGAACGTCTTGTATTCAACATTGTTCTGGAAGTTCCAGTCAACGCAAAAAGCGGAAATGAAGAAGTACAACTGTCTTTATTCACTTTCTACGCAGAAGTGTTCAATGGAATCTACAAAAATGCTACTAGAATTAATAAGTAGGTTTAGTAAGGCTGTAGGATACAAAAGCAACATACAAAAATCACTTATATTTCTATACAATAGCAATGATCAGTAGGAATTTGGAATTAAAGATCACAACCATTTTCAATGGCATCAAAAATATGAAATGCTTAGGGATAAATCTGACAGAACATGTGCAAAACCTATACCCTGGTAACTACAAAATATCACTGAGAGAAATTAAAGTGTACCTAAATAAACAGAGGTATATGGTGTTTATGAATCGGAAGACTCAGTATTATTAGGATGTCAGTTCTTCCAATTTGATGTATAGATTTAATGTAATGATAATCAAAATCCCATCAGGTTTTTTTTGGGGGGGGGTGGTTTGGTAAAAATTGACAAGTTGATTCTAAATCTCATCTAGAACTGTAGAGGACATATAATAGCAAAAATAACCTTGAAAAAGACCAAACAACTGGTGGAGGTAGACAACCCAACTTCAAGACTTACTAGAAAGCAGCAGTTATCAAGACAGACAAATGGATCAATGTAACAGAACAGAGAGTCCAGAAATAAACCTATACACATATGGTCAATCTATTTTCAGCAAAGGGTGCAAAGACAATTCAGTGGAGTGAAGATAATCTTTTCAATAAATTTTGCTGGATATTTATGTGCAAAAATAGTACTTCAACCCTTACCTCACATCATGTACAAAAATTAACTCAAAATAGATAATATACCTAAATATGAAAACAAAAACTAAAAAACTTTGAAAAAAAAACTCAACTACTTTTGGAAGTAAATATAGGAGAAATCTTTGTGACCTTGGGTTAGGCAATGATTTCATAGTCACCAAAAACACAGTCCATAAGGTATCAGAATTAAACATTTCCACCCTTTAAAAGATGCTGTTCAGAGAATGAAAAGCCACAGACTGGGAGAAAAATATTTGCAAATCACATAAAGAATTTATATCCAGAATACAAAAAGGAGTCACAAAACTCAATAATAAGAAAGCAACCTATTTTTTTTTAAATGGGCCAAAGATTTGAACAGACCTTCAGTAAATAAGATACATACATGCTCGAAAGCTTTAGTAATTAGAGAAATGCAAATTAAAACCACAATAAGATACCACTACTCACCTATAAAAAATGTCCAAAATTAAAAAGACTCATTATACTATTGTTGGTAAGGATGTGAAGCAACTGTAGTTCTCATACACTGCTGGTGGGAATGTAAAATTACTCGATTATTTTGGAAAACCATTTTGATAGTTTTTTTTGAAAAAGATAAGCACACACCTACCTTTTAACCTTGTGATTACATTCCAGATTCTTACCCAAGTGATATGAGTGCATTTGTCCATACAAAGACTTGTGCATGAATGTTCGTAGAAGCTTCATTTGTAACACTTCAAAACTAGAAACAACCCAATTGTCCATCAACAGAAGAATGGATAAACAAACTGGTATAAATCTATATGGTGGAATATTCTTCAGCACTTACAAGGAATGAGCTATTGATATATACAACATGGATGAACTCAGACCAAAATTAGTGCAAATCGTATGGTTCAGTTTATATAAAATTCTAGAAAGTGCAACTTATTTTATAGTCATAGAAAGTAGATCAGTGCTTGCCAGGGGATGGGGAAGATTCAGGGAAAGACGAGAGGGAAAGATTACAAAAAAGGCAAGAGAAAACTTTTGGGGGTGATGGATATGTTTACTATTTTGATTGTGGTGATGGTTTCACAGCTGTATACATATGTCAAAACTTATCAAATTATACACTTTAAATATGTGAGTCAATAAAGCTGTTCCCCCCCCCCAAAAAAGTTTGGCAAGGGACAGGATATTTACATAATCTCAAACACCTCCCACAAAATACTCAAAAATGTAAAAGGAAAACGAGTAACTTTACATTGGAGAAGCCTGACAGACACCCCCTTAGTCGAATGATCAAAGTGAACATCATCAAGAGACGGACACTTCTAAATCTAGCACCACCTGGTAGGATGCAATGAGAAGAACACAGCATCATTTTGTGCCGTTCCTGTCAAAGATTCACTACTTGAACCTGATCATGAGGAAACCTCAGACCAACTAAATTGTGGGGCATTCTTCAAAATAACTGGCTTGTAATTTTTTTAAGTGTTAAGGTTATGAAATCAGGGAAAGACTGGCTGAAGGAGTTTAAAGAGATATGGCAAACAAAAACAATGCTTGATTCTGAACTGGATCCCTTCCCTACAAAGACATCATTCAGATAATTATGGACCTGAAAAGGGTTTGAGGATTAGATGATATCAATGTTAATTTCTGGATTTCAATCATTGTATTAAGGTTATGCAAGAGAGTTTCTTAGCTCGTAGGAAATATACACTAATTTATCCCAGGGTGATGTGGCATGGATTTGGGTCTATTTTCAGGTTGTGTCAGCAATTTACTCTCAAATGGTTCAGGGAAGAAAAAAGTTCTTTTCTGTACTTCCAACTTTTCTGTTAATTTGTGATTGTTAAAAAAAAATTCTTCTATTTACAACTTTGTTAATGTGCGTGAGATATCTGTGGAACAGATTCATAGAAGTGGACTAAGTGGGTCAAAGGTTATGAACATCTTTAAATGCGATAAGTATCACCAAATTGCCTTTCAAAGAGATTGTGCCGATTTATAACCTGGCCAACAGTTTATGAAAGCATTTATTTCCTCTCACTCCTTTTGGACACTATTAAACACTTTTATCTTTGCCAATCTGTTATCTCATTTTAATTTATATTTCTTTAGTCACTAGCAAGGTTGAGAAATTTTTATGTGTTTAAAAGCAATTTGGACTTCTTTTTTGTGAACTACATCTTCATATCCTTTGTTCAATTTTAAAGCTATTCATATTTTCCTTTTTATTTATGAGCTCTTTGTATATTAAAGAAATTGTTTTTTGTAGTCTGAATTGTAAACGCTTTTTTTCTAGCATGTTATCTATCTTTTAACTTAGTCTATGCTGTTTTTATACTATGCAGCTATTTTAATTTTTATGTTGCCGTTTATTCCTGTTCAGCTTCTGAGTTTTGTGGCTTGCTTAGAAAGATTTTCTTCAGTTCAAAATTATATGTGTGTGTACACATGTTCATGTTTTCTTATTTTTTGTGTCACTTATTTACATTTAAATTGTTTATTCGTCTGGAATTTATTTGGTGTAAGAAATCAGATAAGCACCCAGCTTTAAGTTATATTTTCTCAAATGGCTAGCCAATTACCCCAGTACTGATTACTCCATTGTATGATTTTATTTCTTTTCTCCCTGATTTGAAATACAGCTTTACCGTATACTAGCTTCTCAAATGTACTTAGGTCTATTTCTGAATTCTAACCTGTTTCGTTAATCTGCCTTTATTTTCATGTACCAGTACCAAACTTTTTTCATAAAAGCAGCTTTATAATATGCTTCAATGCATACTAGGGTTAATCCTTCTTTATTAGTTTTCTTCTTCAGAATTTTCCTGGCTAGCCTCACTTGTTTATTTTTCCATTTGAACTTTAGACTCAGTGAGTCTACTTCCAAAAAATCCTCATAATGTATTTTTATTGATATAAAGTTAAAAACAAAGGTTAATTTAGGGAGAATATGCATCTTTACACCATTAAATCTTCTTACAGATGAACAGGGTATGTATTTTCATTTGCTTCTTCTTTCATTTTCCTTCATTTTTGTTTTGCCAACATTGTAAAAGTGGGTGTTGGTGCTCTTTTAAGTACAATATTTTTCTTCCTTTTTTTAAATAGCTTTTTTACTGAAACATAAAAATGCTGTTGATTTTGGATATTTGTTTTGCAGCCAACTACTTTTCAGAATTAATTCATTGTGTGTAAGAGATTTTCTTAACTTTTTTAAAGAGATTTTTCAATAGTACTCTTGGATTGTTTAGATATGTAATTATATTAGCTGCGAATAATCATTATATTGTCTCCACTTTGGAATTCTTAAACTTCTTACCTTTAAATCGTGGTACATCTAGAACAATGTTTAAAAATAGCTGTTTAAAAAAAAAAAGCTGAATGATACTCAATACTCTGTAATGAACTATATGGGAAAAGAATCTAAAAAAGAGTGGATATATGTATATGTATAACTGATTCACTTTACTGTATGCCGGAAACTAACACAACAACGTAAATCAACTATACTCCAGTAAAAAATTTATTAAAAAGTTTACTGAGATGCTTTTATGATTGATAAAACAAAAATTTCAATTAGTGAAAAAAAAAAAGCTGAATGAACTACAAAAGTGAACACACACATGTAACTCCACACATCCCCCTCCCAGTTTCCACCCTGACACCCCCTCCCTCCAGGAAACACCACCCTTGTTACAGCAAACAGGTTGTGGTGCATTATGGTTTTGAGATGCTCCTGGATTCTGGTTTGCTTATCAACGATATGCTGGCTTTGCGGAAAAAGTTGACTTTCTTTATATAGTAGGTTGAAAATTACTAAATTGCCAATATTCAACTGTTTTGGAACTACAGAAACAACAATTGCATTGGAGAAGATTTAAACAAATTAAAGGACATCCAGAATGCTTAATATCGTTAAGATGGCAGCACTCCTCAAATTGATTGAGAGATTTAACACAATCTGCATTGGAATACTAGCTGGATTCTTTATAGAAATTGCCAAGCCAGTCCTAAAATTTATATGGAAGTATAAGGGACCCAGAATAGCCAGAGCCATCTAAAAAAAAAGAACAAATTTGGAGGACTCATATTTCTTTTTTTTTTTTTTTTTTTTTGCGGTACGCGGGCCTCTCACTGTTGTGGCCTCTCCCGTTGCGGAGCACAGGCTCTGGACGCGCAGGCTCAGCGGCCATGGCTCACTGGCCCAGCCGCTCCGCGGCATGTGGGATCTTCCCGGACTGAGGCACGAACCCGTGTCCCCTGCATCGGCAGGCGGACTCCCAACCACTGCGCCACCAGGGAAGCCCGAGGACTCATATTTCTTGACTTCAATATTTACTACAAAACATAGTAAATAAACAGTTTGATACTGACATAAAGATAGACATATAGATAAATGGAATAGAATTGAGAATCTGGAAATAAACCCTCACGTTTATGATCAATTGATTTTCAACAAGGCTATTAAAACAATTCAATGAGAGAAAGAGTAGTTTTTCAACAAATGGTGCTGGGACAACAGGATAGTCAAATGCAAAAGAATGAAGTTTGACTCCTAATTTATGCACATAAAAACATTAACTCAAGATGGATCAAAGCCCTAAATGTAAGAACTAAAACTGTAAAACTCTTAGAAGGGGCTTCCCTGGTGGCGCAGTGGTTGAGAGTCCGCCTGCCGATGCAGGGGACACGGGTTCGTGCCCCGGTCTGGGAAGATCCCACATGCCGTGGAGCGGCTGGGCCCGTGAGCTATGGCCGCTGGGCCTGCGCATCCGGAGCCTGTGCTCTGCAACGGGAGAGGCCACAACAGTGAGAGGCCCGCGTACCGCAAAAAACAAAACAAAACAAAACAAAGAAACCAACCCAGTCAAAAAATGGGCAGAAGACCTAAATAGACATTTCTCCAAGGATGACCAACAGTTAAATGAAAAGATGCTCAACATTGCTAATTACTAGAGAACTGCAAATCAAAACTACCATGAGGTATCACCTCATACCAGTCAGAATGGCCATAAACAAAAAGTCTACAAATAATAAATGCTGGAGAGGGTGTGGAGAAAAGGGAACCCTCCTACACTGTTTGTTGGTCGGAATGTAAATTGGTGCAGCCGCTATGGAGAACAGTGTGGAGGTTCCCTGAAAAACTAAAAATAGAATTACCAGATGACCCAGCAATCCCACTACTGGGCATATAGCTAGAAAAGACAGAAACTCTAATTAGAGCGGATACATGCACCCCAATGCTCATGGCAGCCCTATTTACAATAGCCAAGACATGAAAGTAACCTAAGTATCCATTGACAGATGAATGGATAAAGAAGATGTTTCATATATATATATGAATATATATATATGTATATATATAAAAACACACACAATGGAATATTAGCCTACAAAAGAATGAAATAATGCCATTTGTAGCAAAGGGATGGACCTAGAGATTATCATACTAAGTGAAGTAAGTCAGAGAAAGACAAATATCATATGATATCACTTATATGTGGAATCTAAAAATAATGCTACAAATGAAGTCATTTACAAAACAGAAACAGAGTCGCAGACATAGAAAATAATCTTATGGTTACCAAAGGGGAAGGGGAGGAGGGATAAATCAGAAGTTTGGGATTAACAGATACAAACTACTATATATAAAATAGAGAAACAACAAGGACCTACTGTAGAGCACAGGGAATTATATTTAATATCTTGTAATAACCGATAATGGAAAAGGATCTGAAAAAGAATATATAAGTACATGTGTGTGTATATGTATATGTATATATATATATATAACTGATTCACTTTGCTGTACACCTTTAACACATTGTAAATCATCTATACTTCAATTTTTAAAAAAGGTACATAACAGAAATAAGAAATGTGCAAAGGATCTATATGACATTTCTCCAAGACAAATGGCCAATAAGCACATGAAAATATGTTCAACATCATTAGTTATGTCGGAAATGCAAAAAAAACAAAACGAGAAAAAACCTCAGTGAGATATCACTTCACACACACTAGGATGGCTATAATCAAAAAGATAATAACAGGTGTTGGCAAGGATGTGGAGAAACTGGCACCCTCATGCACTGCTGGTGAGAATGTACAATGGTGCAGCCACTTTGGAAAGCAGTCTATCAGTTCCTCAAAAAATTAAACATATAGTTACCATATATATTGACCCATCAACTCCACTTCTAAGTATACACCTAAGAGAAATAAAAACATGTGTCCGCCCAAAAACTTGCACACAGAAGTTTTTAACAGTTCTATTCATAATAGTGAAAACGTAGAAATAAATGTCTATCGACTGATGAATACATAAAGAAATGTCGTATATCCATTCAATGGAATATGATTGGGCCATAGAAAGGAATGAAGTACTGATACCAGCTATGACATGAATGAATCCTGAACACATTACCCTAAGTGAAAGAAGTCATTTGGGAAAGATCACATATTATATGATTCCATTTACATGAAATGTCCAAAATAGGTAAATCCATAGAGTCACAAAGTAGATTAGTGGTTGCCTAGGGCTGGGATGGAGAGTTGGGGGAATGGGGTGGGAGATAAAGGGTATTGAGGTTTCTCCTCGGGATGACTGAAATGTTCTAAAATTGGTTATGGCGATGGTTGCATAACTCTGTGAATATACTAAAACCCATTGAACTGTACACTTTAAATGTGTGAATGTAGAGTATGTGAATTATATCTCAAGAAAGCTGTTGCCAGAAACATGTCAATTTCACATGGTTCAACCCAATATCGTCCAGTAACTTAAATAGCACTGGCTTATATGGTATGGCTTGAAGATGTGATAGAGTTTATGTGTGAATCTGGGAAGAGAAGAGGGAGTAAAAAGACTACCTGCATGAGAAGATAGGAAAGGAGGCAACCAGTGGGGGCAGGGGGAGGTTTGTTTGCTTGTTGAGGATGGGAGAGACTTAGACTTCCCATATAGGAGGAGGAGAAAGAACCAGCAGAGTGGGAGATGTTGAAGAAATAGGAACAAGGTTGATGGATGACCTCCAGAGTCGGGGCAGAAGCAGTCACCTTGGGAAGGAGTCCAGTCTCTCTCCCATAAGACCAGAAGGAAGGGGGAGAGGATGAGTTCAGATACTAATTAGTTGATGGTGCAGAGAATTTTTTTTCTTACTGGCCTCAATTTTCTCTGGAAAGAAGGCAAAATCATTTGTAAAAATAAGAGAAAAGAGATCAAGGTCGTGGGTTTGAGGAGAGGGGAAAGTTAGAACTTAGTAAAGGGAGTGAGCGAGCAACCCAGGGGGGCTTGGGAGCCTGAAGACCCGGCTGCCAGCAGAGGAGTAGATTCTGAAGTGATGCTGAGACAAGACCCCTGCAGTTCTTTCCTGCAGCCTCGTTCAGGAGCCATCGCCTCCTGAGTCATTCCTGCTTCGGGCCAGACAACCCCAATTCTTTCAATATTACTCATACATTTTGGCTTTGAGCCTCTTACTCTCTGGATAGTCTCCTCTGAACTGGCTGCCTTTGGCAACCTTCCTCCCAGAACTGAGTGTTCTTTGCTGGTGAGCGCTGATCCAAGTCGACCTCCCTGGTTCTGAGCCCTATGCTTTCATTAATTCAACCTAAGATGACTAGATTCCCCTTGGCAGCCTCATGGCATTGGGTTAGTGACAAACAAATCCAAAGAGCAGACAGAAATCTGTCTGATAATACATTAGCCCCCCTTGTTAGGCACGGGAAAATGTGGGGTGGAAGGAGACCAGTGGTTTGTCAAAGAAGCTAGAAAGATATTTAACATGTTGGCGAATGTCTAAATGTGTGGGATCAGGGAACAGGGTGGAGACACATAGATGGGACATTCCCCAGGGGTGGGTAAGGCCAGCCAGACTGGCACATCACCATCACCTTGAACCTAATTACTGAGCATAGCCAATCAAGCACCTTTACCCTGGAGATCCTCAGCCCATTAGGGTTCAGGAGTATCACAAGAGAAAGGGGAGGGTGCCAGGGAACCCTAAGAAATATCTTTTGACCCCAGCTATTGGAGTTATACTGGAGTTACTGCTGGTCTAAGTCTCTGGGCAAAGAAGATGTGGCACATATATACAATGGAATATTACTCAGCCATAAAAAGAAATGAAATTGAGCTATTTGTAATGAGGTGGATAGACCTAGAGTCTGTCATACAGAGTGAAGTAAGTCAGAAAGAGAAAGACAAATACCGTATGCTAACACATATATATGGAATTTAAGAAAAAAAAATGTCATGAAGAACCTAGGGGTAAGACAGGAATAAAGACGCAGACCTACTAGAGAATGGACTTGAGGATATGGGGAGGGGGAAGGGTAAGATGTGACAAATCGAGAGAGAGGCATGGACATATATACACTACCAACCGTAAGGTAGATAGCTAGTGGGAAGCAGCTGCGTAGCACAGGGAGATCAGCTCGGTGCTTTGTGACCGCCTGGAGGGTTGGGATAGGGAGGGTGGGAGGAGGGAGACGCAAGTAGGAATATATGTATATGTATAACTGATTCACTTTGTTATAAAGCAGAAACTAACACACCATTGTAAAGAAATTATACTCTAATAAAGATGTTAAAAAAAAAAAAATGTCTCTGGGCACCAGGAGGCATAGGGTTCCTGATTCTAGAAGGGACAGTATAAAGTGTGGTTGAAGGAACGTAGCCTTTGGTGTCAGACGTAGACTTCAAGCCTGTCTCTGCTACTTATTTGCCATGTAACACTAGAATTTGACACACTGCTTAGCCTCTTGGAGCCTAAGCTTCCACATCTGTAAAATGGAAATTAATTAATATCTCTTCTCTTCAGGGCTGGCTGTTGAGGAGATGATGTCAGTGGCCGTCCAGTGCTACTTTCCTGTTCATTTTTGGGCCTTTGTTTTGGTTGTTCCCTCAGAAGCACATTTTACACAAGCCAGATTTGCCTGAATATCTCCTGGTCATCCTTTGCATCTCATCTGGCTCTCTTCTGTCTCCTGCAAGCCCTTCTTGATTAGGTGTCCCTCTCCTGCCCGCTTCGCTTACCCCCTTCCCAGGACTAACTGCACCACATCAGAACTCTTTACCTGTCCGTCTCCCTGCCAGGTCTGTGAAGGCAGAAGCAGGATCTTGCCACCATCGTACCCCCAGTTCGAGGCACACACTGGGCACTCAACAGATAAATGTTGATGAAATGAAGTTTTGAAGATGAAGTGAGAGTATGCAGGTTTAGCTCACGCCTCCCAAAACACACTAGGAACATGAAAGAATACTTACCCACTTTGTACCCTCTCTGTAGGTGCTTTGGCTCCCTTAAAATTCTCCCCAAATCCTGTGGGGAGACTCCAGGGAAGAAAGCACAGACTCTGGAAACAGAATGCATGGGTTCCTATCCTGCCTCTGCCACTCACCAGCTCTATGATTGACCCTATCTGTGCCTCAGTTTCCTCACCCATGAAATGAGTCATAAGGTTGCCATGGAGATTAAATAAGCTACTATTGGCATAACGCTTGTAACAGTGCCTGGAATGTAATAAATACCATGAAAGTATTTAATAAACATCTGGAAAATGCCCCACACCAGTTCCTCTGGCTGTCCCTCCATGCTCCTTCTCTCCCACTTCAGCTGCCTGTGATGATCTCCCACTGTTGTTGCTAACAAAGATGGCGGGACATCTAATCCAATCTTGTGGAGTCTAGGCAACCTCTGTCTCGGTTAGGTTGCAATCAGCCACACTCCTGTGATTACTGAAACCGTGGTGTCTCCCACTTTAATGTGCCTCTGAATCAACTGAGGATCTTGTAGATTCTGATCTGGAAGCTGGGGCAGGCCTAAGATGATGCATTTCTAACAAGCTCCCAGCTGATGCTGATGTTGTAGGTCCACAGACCACATTCGACTTAACAAGGATCTAAACAATAAGGATTGGCTTTTCTCACAAATAAGTGAGAAACAGGCCTATAAGTTAATATTAGAAAGAGGATTAGAAAGAAAGACCCCGACATAGGTAGTTGCTACCACTGTTTTAAGCATTTTAATGTTGTCAGGGTCTGTGATTCTCTTGGCCACAAAATGGCTGCTTCAGCTCCAGCCATCAGGTCCAAGACCCAGGCAGAAAGAAGGGGGATGGGTCAACAGGAAGGCCAGTTCTGAGCATGCCTTTTTAATACAAAAGCAAAAGCTATCCCCCACACCTCTAACAAAGCTCTGCTTACATCTCATTGGCAAGAATGCTTTCCCATGGCTACCACTAGCTTCAAGGAAGGATGGGAAGGTGTTTGGGCACAGTCCTGCCTAAAACAAAATGGGAAAGAATGAGAGGAATGGATAAGAGATAAGCAACTGGCAATACCAGCCAGTCTGTGCATATGCCCAGACTCATGTACACACCACTTCTTGTCACTCTCAGAAAATTATGGGATTAGTAAAATAATTTTTCTCTGCCTCTATGGTTCAGGGATGGTGCATAATCTCGGAGCTGAACAAGCCTTTCAACCTTTAGCATGAAGCCTTTCCCAGGAAGCTTCTCAAACTGTCATACACATAAGGAGGGCAGTGAAATATTGAAATTCTGCCCACTCCTGCTATCAATTGTTTCCCTTCTTCTATTATTTTTATTTTTTAAATAACAACTTTATTGAGATATAATTCACATACTATAAAGTTCATCCTTTTAAAGTGTATAATTCGACGGTTTTCAGTATAGTGACAGACTTGTACAACCATCACCACTATCAACTTTAGAACATTTTCATCACCCCCAAAAGAAACTTCATATCCACTAGCAGTCCCTCCTCACTTCCCTCCCCCCAGCCTCTGGCAACCACTAATCTATTTTTTGTTTCTATGGATTTACCTATTGTGGATATTTCACACAAATGGGATTATACAATATGTGATATTTCACTTAGCGTAATACCCTCTGTATTCATACATGTTGTCACAAATGGCAAGAGTTTTTTCATTTTTATGGCTGAGTAATATTCCATTATATATATATATTTATGTATATATATATGTATGTACGTGTATATATATATATACACATATATATAATATCACAGCTTCTTTATCCATTCATCTGTTGCTGGACACTTAGGTTGCTTCCATATCTTGTCTATAGTAAATAGCACTGCTACGAACATTGAGGTGCATATATCTTTTCAAATTAGTGTTTTCATTCCTTCCTTCAATTAAGCTGGTTTGCACTGGGCTTCGGTCACCGGCAGGTGAAAGCATGTGGCTAATACCGTCAGACATTGTAACTTAGGATGGTTATAGGCATGGGCTCCAGCAGCAGACAAACTCGAGTTGAATTCCCCTCCTGTCACTTGCTAACTGCTTGGCCTCACTTCCAAAAGCTTCAGTTTCCTCAGTTTCAAGAGTGGAAAAAAGAAACACCCTTATGGTGGGATTCATTGAGAGGGCCCAGCACACAAGTGCGAGGAAACCACAGGGAATGCTGCTCGATATTCTGTAATAACCTAAATGGGCAAAGAATTTGAAAAGGAATAGATACATGTATATGTATAACTGAATCACTTTGCTGTACACCTGAAACTAATGCAACGTTGTTAATCAACTATGCTCCAATATAAAATAAAAATTTTAAATGAATGAATAAATAAATAAACAAACAAATAAGCCAAATTAAAACCCTGGGAGCTTCATCAGCTCACTGGACCTGCTCAGCTGCCCGTGCTGGTGGGTGATAGTCGTGGGAGAGCTCTCGGGCCTTGCTCCTGGATCAGTGCATTTAGCACCATTGTCTGAGTCCATGTGTTGGGCTTTTAAAGATAAGTGTCTTGGCTTCTGTTGTGTGGAGCTTGGACAGAGGGTCCTTGGCTAAGATGGGATCCCCAGGCCACAGTCCAAATGGCCACATGAAATCATTTCCCTCCGAGGTACTGCCACCTCCCCAGGGTGTTGTAAGAGGTAGGACATGGTTGGGGACATGCCAGTCTCTGTCCCCATGTCTAGTCCTGGGGACAGTTCTGCTCCACTTGGTATTCATTGCTCTGTCTCCCCTCCATCTAAGATACTTGCCTTTTCCCCTCATCCTCAGCGATGACCCAACATAAGTCCTGCAACAAATAATATTTTGAAGAACAAAGCCAGAGATGGGGGCTGTTTTGAGGTTCCTTCTGCTTTCCTCCATATCAACCAATCCCTTTCAGGTGAGAGAACACAAAGTCTGGTTTCCTTCTTGGAGCAAGGGAGGGAAAAATCCACTGGGACCACACTATGAATTAATAGCTGGCTAAATTATCTTGCCATAGTATGAGCATGTGTATATCATTATTTTTCATAATACTACTATTATTATTTTAAATATACTTCAGTTGGGAATATATTTGCCAGTTCACCCTAGAATAAATACAGCTTTGGCTCAAATCTGAGACCTCAAGGATTTGTCATAAATCGTTTAGTGCAGTGTCTGGCACCTACTGGAACCATGATAAATGCTAGTTTTCCTCCCAGAAGGTTCACTAAGAACAGTTCTGGGTGAGGTGTTAGATACTAAGGGTTGACTGTCATTTTTTCTTATTTTTTAAGGTGCTGGCTGGCAATATAGTATTTCTTTTTTTTTAACTTGAAGTATAGTTCATTTACAATGTTGTGTTAGTTTCTGGTATACAGCAAAGTGATTCTATATATATCTATTCTTTTTCAGATTCTTTTCCATTATAGGTTATTACAAGATACCGAGTATAGGTTCCTGTGCTATACAGTAGGTCCTTGTTGATTATCCATTTTATATATGGTAGTATGTATATGTTAATCCCAAACTCCTAATTTATCCCTCTCCCCCTCCTCTTTGGTAACCATAACATTGTTTTTTTATTTTTAAAGTTTATTTTATTTATTTTTTAATTAAAAAATTTTTATTGGTGTATAATTGCTTTACAACGTTGTGTTAGTTTCTGCTGTACAATGAAATGAGTCAGCTATACATAACATTGTTTTCTATGTCTGTGAGTCTATTTCTGTTTTGTAAATAAGTTCATTTGTATCATTTTTTTAGATTCCACATATAAGTGATATTACATGGTGTTTGTCTTTCTCTTTCTGACTTACTTCCCTTAATATGATAATCTCTAGGTCCATCCATGTTGCTTCAAATGGCATTATTTCATTCTTTTATATGGCTGAGTAATACTCCATTGTATATATGTACCACATCTTCTTTATCCATTCATCTGTCAATGGACACTTAGATTGTTTCCATGTCTTGGCTATTGTAAACAGTGCTGCTATGAACATTGGGGTCCACATATCTTTAGGGCTGACTATCTTTTAAATAAAGAGTGAAAATTACAGAATTCCATGTACAGTATGACACTTTAGTTTTTTAAAAAAGCGCATAGACAGCAACAGTATGTGGATTCTATAGAAAAGAAGAAACGTTTAGAAAAACATCCAAGCACACTGGACCGAGGCAGGGGAGGGGAGCCCAGGATTGACAATGACAACTGAAGGGGACTTATCCTTACCTGTTACATTTTAATTGTTTTAAGAAGATATTCATATGTTTTGTGTACAATTAAAATCATTTTCTAACGAGTTAACTTATGATTGAAAAACATGTGGGCCGGAGGGGAGCCAAGTAGCCCCGAGGAAGGGTATGCACAGAGCACCCTTGGCTTTGCTTTTTGGCCCTTGGGTCTCTAACATGGGGTCTCCATAACTACATGGGGTTTTATTTGTTTGTTTGAGAAAGGGACAAGGAACCCATTATCTGAAATCTGGTTGACTCATTGCTCCAAATATCAAAGATCTTCAACTTTCTGGGTCTGTTCCAGACCTCCAAAAACCCTAGGCAGCCCCTGGAGATTATGAATTTGGAAGCAAAAAGGAGGAGATATGTAGGCAGTGGAGCAAGCGGGAATCAGAATATTGGTGAAAAGACTAGCCAGGTCTGGAGGTCAGGCTGACCTATCTTTACTCTCCAGACACTTTTATATTTCCTCTCACGGAACACATTTGAAAGACCGCATTTATCTAATCAAACATAGCTTTCGTAACAAATTTATTTTCTCTTTGGTTGTCTTATCTAATACTACTAATTGTAGCTGCTGAGAAACATGAATTTGGGATTAAGCGGAGTTACTCCCTAAGTTACCATCATACAGTCAAAAAGCAAAACAAGGGACTCAGTGTTGAACGAACCCAGGTTCAGAGCTCTTGCCACCGTGCCATCTTGGGTGGCATACTTTACATAACTCACTTTTTGTTCCCTTATCTATAAAATGGAGCTTAAGTAAAGTAATATTTGTGAACCGATTGGAACAAAGCTTTTGGTTTTCTTATAGTAGGCACCCAATCAATGTTAGGGTTACTTTATCTAGGAAAGATGTTTCTGTACCTTATCAGCCACAAAATAATACAGAAAGGTACCATTCCTTGAGAGTTTTTGTTGAGAAAAACCTCACTTTTGAAGACCATGGAATGAGAACTTCTGGCTGAATGATTTCCCTTTCTGACACTCCCTATTTCTCTTCCCTTAAAAAATATTTTTCTTCATAGCACGTATCACCACCTAACCAACTTTATCCGTGTATTTATTCTTTTTGTTTATTGCCTGTCCCTCCACTGAGACGTCAGCTCTATAGGGGCGATGATTTATGTCCGTCTTGTTCTCTGCTGAGTCTCTGGCAGCTAGCCTAGTGCTGGCACATAAGAGCTCCATGGATGCATGAATGAATATTCCTAAATTTTCTCCAGGTCTGCATAGGGTGCCACCATCTCAGAACGTTTGGAGTCTGAGGAAGGATTCTTGTCAAGGTGTATATTTTAGCCTCCAGTCTTAGGAGTCTCCTTCAGTTGGTCCTTGACCCATGTCCACACCAGGGATCTAACGTGGTCCTGCTTCAGTCTCAAATCCAGCTCACTTTCCTCACTGCCACCAGAGGGCTCTTTTTAAAGCACTGGATCTGGTCATGTAGCTCTTCTCTGGAAGAATCTATGTTGCCTCTTGATGGCTAGATCCCCATGTTACATGTTTATACCAGTTAGGAAGCTCCTGTTTTTTTTTTTAAACCAGAAAACATACCTTCAACTGAAACAATGTGGACATGAATTGAATCCAATAAAGAGTCTGATTTGACCCCATGGGTCCTGCTCCATTGGCCTTGGCTCAGTCCTACGGAGGTTTCATTCACGGGCTCGTAGAGAGAAAACAGCTTCAGTGCTTGGCCTCGCTTCCTAACTCAGCAACGTCCAGAAGAGGAGAGATCAATATACCTTTTAAAAAAATTTTTATTGAAGTATAGTCGATTTACAATGCTGTGTTAATTTCTGCTATACAGCAAAGTGATTCAGTTGTACATATTCTTTTCCATTATGGCTTATCGCAGGATATAGAATATAGTCCCTGGGCTTGTCCATCCATTCCATGTATAACACTTTGCATCTGCTAATCCCAAACTCCCAATCCTTCCCTCCCTTACTCTTTCTCCCCTTTGGCAACCACAAGTCTGTTCTCTGTATGTGTGAGTCTGTTTCTGTTTTGTAGGTATGTTCACTTGTGTTGTATTTTGGACTCCACATATAAGTGACAGCACATGGTATTTGTCTGTCTCTGTCTGACTTACTTCGCTTAGTATGATAATCTCTAGGTCCATCCATATTGCTACAAATGGTGTTACTTCATTCCTTTATATGGCTGAGTAATGTTTCATTGTGTGTATATATATATATATATATATATGTCACAACTTCTTTTTCCATTCATCTGTTGATAGACATTTAGGTTGTTTCCATGGAGAGACCAATGCACCTTAAGGCTCTCTCTCAAATGTCGTGAGCCCTTGCCTCACTTCCCTCTGGACTAGGTTGGGTCATTTCCCCTTCTTAAATCAGTCCCTGCCTCTAGGAGAAAGCCATGCTCTGGTTGACCTAGGTCTGGATTTCTGAATCAATCACTGACTTGGAGGATGTAATATCATAATTGGTTTTTATCAATCAGGCTCCTCCCTTTCCCTGCTTCCATGGTGCTGAGTGTCAATGCCTCTAGTGGCTTCTGAATGGTGGAGAGGAGGTGGGAAGGGTGTTGAAGGAATAACACAGTTTGCTTCACAATATATCTCACAGCACCCCGTATACTATTCCTTCAATTATCACAATTATTATTTTGAATAAATGCGAGTAAATGAATAAATGAATGAGTAGGGTTTCATCTGCTAGAGATGAAAGATGTTCAAGAACATTGGAACAGCCCATAAAGCCAAGACTTCTTAAGGTTTGTTACAACTAGAGCCTAGGATGATAGGGCTGGGGAGAATTTCCAGGAATTAGGCCAAGTGAGTGTTTCAGAGTTCTCCAGAAAAGCAGAACTAATAGGTTGTATATAGAAAGAGATTTATTATAAGGAATTGGTTCACAGGATTATGGAGACTGAGAAGTCCAGACCTAGGAGAGCCAATGGTATTGTTTCAGTCTGAGTCCAAAGCCTGAAAACCAGGAGAGCTGATGGTGTAAGTTCTGGCCTAAGTCTGAGTCTGAAGGCAGAAGACTGATGTCCCAGCTCAAAAACAGTCAGAGAGGGCTTCCCTGGTGGCGCAGTGGTTGGGAGTCTGCCTGCCAATGCAGGGGATACGGGTTTGAGCCCTGGTCCGGGAGGATCCCACATGCTGCGGAGCAACTGAGCCTGTGTGCTACAACTGCTGAGCCTGAGCTCTGGAGCCTGCGAGCCACAGCTACTGAGCCCGCGTGCCACAACTACTGAAGCCCGTGCGCCTGGAGCCCATGCTCTGCAGCGGGAGAGGCCACCGCGATGAGAAGCCCGCGCACTGCGGTGAGAGGCCCGTGCACCGCAATGAAGGGTAGCCCCCGCTTGCCGCAACTGGAGAAAGCCTGTGCGCAGCGGCGGGGACCCAACGCAGCCAAAAATAAATAAATAAATTTAAAAAAAAAAAACAGTCAGAGAGAAAGAATTCTTTCTTACTCAGCCTTTTATTCCAGTCAGGCCTTCAACAGATTAGATGAGGCCCACCCACACTGGGGAGGGCTGTGCTTTACTCAATCTACTGATTCAAATGTGAATCTTTACATCCAGAAACACCCTCACAGACACACCTCACCCATAAATAATGTTTAATCAAATATCTGGGCACCCTTTGGCCCAGTCAAGTTGACACATAAAATTAACCATCACAGTGGGTCTTAGTCAAATTGTAGAAGGTCTTGAATGCCATGATAAACAGGTTGGATTTATCCTTTAGTCATTTGATCATTCACACATTCTTTTTTTTTTTTTTTTTTTTTGTGATACGCGGGCCTCTCACTGTTGTGGCCTCTCCCATTGCGGAGCACAGGCTCCGGACGCGCAGGCTCAGCGGCCATGGCTCACGGGCCCAGCCGCTCCGCGGCATGTGGGATCTTCCCGGATCGGGGCACGAATCCGTGTCCCCTGCATCGGCAGGCGGACTCTCAAACACTGTGCCACCAGGGAAGCCCCCCATACATTCTTTGATTCCCTGCTCCATGAACTGTGCAAGGAGGTAGGGATAAGATGATGAAATAATGCAGATATAATCCCTGACCTCAAGGAAGTATTGGGAGATACATTCGATCCCCAGGTATCTGCAGAGGTTTGGTTCCAGGATCCCCCGCAGATACCAAAACTCATGGATGCTCAAGTCCCTTATATAAAATGCCATTGTATTTGCATATCGCCTATGCATATCCTCCTGTATACTTTAAATCATCTCTAGATGCTTGGCGCGCTTATGCATGTCGGTACCATTGGGCATCTTCTTCCAGAGCAAGTAGAAAACTTGCTCTGGAAGATAGCCTTTCTCATCTGTGAGTTTCTTGAACTCTCCTGGGAACACTGATGCTGCTTCAGCATCGGCCAATTGCTGATTCCCCGCTGATTTTTAAGTTCTTGAGGCTGCAGCTTTACAAAGCCAGCCAGCCAACCCCTACCAGCCTGCATCTCCTTCCTCTCTCAAGCCCCTCACGGTAGCGCTCACAGAGACTGGGTGCTTTTCCGCACATAATTTTGCCACCATCGGGGACATCCTTCTGTGCCATGTCTTCTGGCCACGCACTTAATGCTTTCTCAGGCTTTGCAGGTACTCTATCACGAACCAGAGAGACCATTTTTGCTATTGTAGGGCCAGCGCTGACCCTTCCACGAATTTCAGCTTCTTTCTGCTTCCCTGTGTACATGCAACCTTATTCCCACTTCCGCAGGCCACATGCCGCTTTTCAAAAGACTAAGGTTTTTATTTTCTTGTTGAGATGGCACTTTAGGCTCCCTCGTAGCATTTGATGGATCGCTTTGACCACTTAATTGCTCTTTAGAAGTTTTTTTTTTTTCCACAGAAACAAAGGGTGCACACAACACGAGGAGCAGGGGAACGAGAGGTGAGGCAAACCATGCTCAAGTGAGGAGCGCTGGAGAGATACCGAGGACCTGTGCGGGGCCCGAGGCCACAGAAGGGCGTGCCTACACATCACTGCATTCACGTGGATTCAGTACAGTGCTCAGTAGGTGGCAAATTCAAGTGTTGCTTTTTGGAAGTTTCTGGATTTTTTTTTTTTTCAAATACTTTCGATCTGAAGTTGGTTGAATCCACATAGGTGCAACCCAGATATGGAGGGCCAACTGTATAGGTAATTGGATAGCTAATTATCTACATGCTACCTCCTCTGGGAAGGTCCCTCTCACTGCTCAGCACCCAGTTCTCCAGGGGGACCCGTCTCTCCCTCCTCTGGGCTCCCAGGGTCCCCTGAGGTACTGGTAGTAACACCACAGGTCTAAGAGCCCTGTCCTATGTACATGCACTCACTTACGTAGACCTCACACAGCTCTATGTGATGGGCACCAGGACCGTCCCCATTTAACAGTGAGTGTAAGTAACTTGCCCCGAGACACAGAGCTAGTGAGTGGTAGAGCTGAGACCTGAACCCACCCGTCAGTCCCACTCCAGGAGGCAGACTCCTAAACACCACGCTAAGTAATGTCCTCAAGTGGGTACCAGCATCATCCCCCTTTTACAGATGAGAAGACTGAGGTTCGGGCTAGGATTTGCCTAAGGCCATGGAGTTTAGGAGCTGACCCTGAAAGCAGGCAGGTGGCAGAGACTGAGTTTCTTCCCCGTCACAACTCCACACCACCCCTGAAGAGGGCTCTGTGGAGACACCATACTGTATACGTTTATTTCCACGCCTTTCTCCATTCTCCAGTAGAGAGGCTCCTCAAGACCGAAGACCTGATCTCTTTCCCTCTGTTTCTTCAGCTCTAGCACAGTTTTGGCATTTGACCCAGTACGCAAATGTTTTCTGAATGAATGAAACGGTGAATGAATGAATGACTGTTAGTGAAGTTCCCATACCCAGGGTATGGCCTGTGATCGAGAGGGTTTTGAAATATTCTCTGCAAACTGGCCTGTTTCCTCGGCCTCAGGAGGGAAAAAAAAAAAAACGGTGAAAAGAAAGAAAATGGGGCGTAACAAGGATTCCGGGCTGGATTCCATGACATCACCCTGAAGTTGGATGTCTGGACTGGTAAACAAAGGCTCTTGTGACAGGGGCCCTGGCTGGCCACTCGGCCGTGTGGGAGAGGCAGGGAAAGCAGCCTGCCTCAGCGCTGGCCTCCACCCCAAGCTTTAGCCCAGGCGCCTCTGCATTCAGCAGGTATCTCATCCAAGGGAAAACCAGGACAGGAAATCACGTTGCCATGGAGACCAGAGAGGCCCTTCCAGACACAGGGGAAAATAAACACATTCTGGTTGGACTTAACCCCCACGAAGCCAGGGTAGCCTCACCTCCTAGTCTAAGAGGTCCTGGTTTTCTTTAGAAATGTCCAGTGGCCTCTCCTCCAAGGGCCCTTAGCACCAAGGGCTGAATGACAACTCCAGCCTGCTCTGGTCCCCAAGGGCAGTGTCACCCCAGGGCTGAAGGAGGAAGCCATTTTTCTGCCTGGACCTGAGACCTCAGTCTCCTTCACGGCTGGAGGCTCCCTGCTGACAAGGACTGACATTTATATGGTGCTTGCTGGGTGCCAGGCAAGATCTATTATCTCCCCCTGTCCTCGCGACAACTCAGTGAGGAAGGCATTGTGTTATTGTCATACCTATTTTACTGACGAGGAAGCTGAAGCACAGAGTCCTTGTGACTCACCCAAGGTCATCAGATTGTTGATGGTGGCATCAGAATTTGAGGTGCTTGGACACTTCTTGGTCAACAGAGTACAGCACTTAAGACAGGACTTTGGGAATTCCCTGGTGGTCCAGTGGTTAGGACTCCGTTGCTTTCACTGCCAAGGGCCCAGGGTTCAATCCCTGGTCGGGGAACTAAAATCCCACAAGCCTCCGCAGCATGGCCAAACAAACAAAGACAGGACTCTGGAGCCTCCAAGACTAGCTGTGTGACCTTGAGCAAGTTAATTAGTATCTCTGAGCCTCAGTTTCCCCAGTGGTATAGAGCACCTGCCTTGAAGTATTGTTTTAGGGTTAAATGCAATGCACGTTTATTGAGCACTTACTGCACGCTGGGCGCTATGTTGGGCCTTGAAAGTACAGCAGGATGGAAGACAAATACAGTCCCAAGATCAAGCAGCTTATAGATGGACAGAGGCACATTCAGGACAGAGGGAAGTGCCCCCCTGGGAGCCCCGAGGCAGGAAGGAGTTGGCCCCTTGGAAGAACTGGAAGCCAGAGGGGCTGCAGTTCCGAGCAGCACGGAGAGTGCCGGAAGCTGGATCACATAGTACGCACGGTAGATTTCTCTCTAATGGGAAGAGGTGGGGTTCCTTCCCAGTCCTGATGCTGTGAGATTACAGAAGAAAGTCAGGTTTCACGGTCACTGTCAGGGGTCAGTCCTACCTGAAGGGGCCGACGCTAGGGGTTCGCTAGCCAATGCCAGACTGAGAGCTAAGTCTGGCCAGCTGCGTGTTTTTGTACGCGCCTGCCAACTAAAAATGGCGTTTATGTTTTTAAGTCATTGAAAAAGAATTTGAAAAAATATTTTGTGACATGTGAAAATTATATGAAATTCAGATTTCCGTGTCCATAAGTAAAGATTTATTGGAACACAGCCACACCCACGTTGGCCAGTGGGCTCTGGCCGCTTTGGCGCCGTGCCAGCGGGTTGAGTCCTTGAGACAGAGATGCACCGCCTACAGAGCCGATAATACTGAATGTTTGACCCCTGACGGAAGGAAGTGGCCAAGCCCTGGACAAGACGCCTCTGGCTTTGCAGAGCAGAGTGTAATTAGGGAGAAATCGTGCATCTGGACCTTTGAAGGGCAGCGACGCCGGGAAGCGGCAGTTCCCTGCGAGTTAGCGGTGACGCGCGTAACAAGGTGCTGGGTACCACGCGTGTTGACTTCTGAGGTCCTCACCACAGTAGGTACAAAGATGATCCTCACTTAACACACGAAGAAACAGGACAGATGTCCTTGGGACCTGCCCAAGGTTACACAGCTGGCGGGTGACAGGCTCAGGATTTGAACACGGGCAGTATGCGCCCTGCCACCTCTCCAAGGTGGCGTCAGTGATGAGGCCGGCGTCCCCGGGGACGCCGCGCTGGACGTACAGCTGAGAGCGTGACTCCTCACCACACCTCACCTGAGCTACCACCTCACCTGTCCCAGAAGCTGCAGGAGAGTCTTTCGAGACCACCACAACTCCTTGGATCCCGCCCCATGTTGGGGGACTTCATTACTTGACAAAGTGTTTGTGGTGACAACCTCCTACTTGCCCTCAGATCCAAGTTCCACAGCACTTCAGAGCACAGGGCTTGGGACCCCTCCAAAACTAGCTGTGCAACCTTGGGCAATTAATTAATCTCTCTGAGCCTCAGTTTTCCCATTGGAATGTAAATGCCTACCTTGAAGGATTGTTGTGAGGGTTGAATTCAGGGACACACTTATTGGGCAACTACTGTATACTGTACGCCCTGTGCCTTTGGGAGGCCAAAAACATGGACGATTCACAGGGCTCCCTTGCCCTGTGGCTTCCCATTGGTTTTGACCAATAGGGAGCTAGAGAAGGTGAGTGGGGGAGGAGAAAGCTGGAAGGATTTAACCTCCAGCTTCCTCCCTGCTGGGTGGGTGTGACCTCCTTAGGGTCACAGCTCCTGCCTGGTGGCCCTTTTCACACGGGCTTCTCAGTCTCCAGGCTACAGTAGTCACTCTTCCCCTTGGCCCCTTCAGGTCTAGGGGTGATAACAGAGCCCAATGTAATTAGTCCCTGGGGATACTTATGGTTTTCTGACACACTGCCCTCCATTGGAAAGAGTTTCTTTATTAAACACCCTTTCCTGCTGGGACCCCGACTGGCACATTCTTCATTTAAATTAATTTCCCAAGCATGGTAGGCTCAGTATATTCTGCCCGGTCTCACAAAGGATCTGCTCTTCAATTCCCCAACACAATATTTGTAGTTGCGAATCCCATCACAACTTTATGTCAGAGATGAATTATATCCCATACTTGTGAGGGTGTAGGGGCTGTAGGTATTTTTATATACTGATGGGTAGGAATGCAATACAGTAAAGACTGAACACATGTGAATTTGACAACATGTTTCAAAATGTTAAGAAATCCCTTTGGGGCTTCCCTGGTGGCGCAGTGGTTGGGAGTCCGCCTGCAGATGTGGGGGACATGGGTTCGTGCCCCGGTCCGGGAGGATCCCGCATGCCGCGGAGCGGCTGGGTCCTTGAGCTATGGCCGCTGGGCTTGCGCGTCCCGAGCCTGTGCTCCGCAGTGGGAGAGGCCACAGCGGTGGGAGGCCCGTGTACCGCAAAAAAAAAAAAAGAAAGAAAGAAGAAAAGAAATCCCTTTGACCCAGTAATTTCATCTTCAGGAATTTATCTCAAGAAAATAATCGTACAAGTGTGAAAAGATGTTCTATTATAGTCAAACAAATTGTCTATCAGTAGTTGACTAGATAAATTAATTCACCCAGTGGATTTTTTTGAGTACCTACGGAGAGCTTCAAGCACTGTTCTAGCCCCTAAGGATCTAGCAGTAAACAAGTTTGATGAAGTCTTATTTTCGTGGAGCTTACATTTTAGCAGTTGAATTAATTACAGCACATGTATATAATGAATGACATGCAAAAAGACAAAAAAAATTAGTAGTTCCAGATGCATGAGTATATAAAGATGTCCGTGATAGATCATTAACAGAAAAAAAATCTGGCTACAGAACAGTAAGTAAAATAGGATTCCATTTTTATTTGTTGGATTTAGAAGAAACTATGGATGACTATAAAACAAACGTAATGATTATTAATTGGGGCAATGAGGTAATTATGGACTTTCATTTTGTATTTTATACAGCCTATATTATTTGAGTTTTATTGGAATAAGCTTTGCCAATTGAAAAAGATATTTTCACTTTGAACAATAAAATCTCTAAGCCTGCGTTTTTCCATTTAAAGTAGTATTTACCTTTTTAATTTAAAAAATTATACATAAATACATTCTTTGTGTTAAAGTTTCAAAAAATATAGACAAAGTTTAAGCTCTTCTTGACTACTCCATGGTAACCACGGCTATGAGTTATGTTTACCTCCAGATTTATTTCCATACATACATTTACTTGTAGCTACAGAAAATATATTGTGTATTGAGGGTTTTTTCTTTTACATGAATGATATCCTACAATACGTATTGTTCTTCCCTTGCTTTCTAAAGTCCAGTGTTGTGAACGCCTTACATTAGTACCAAAAGATTGGCTTCGTTTCTCTTAACCACTCCATTGTATTCACAGTATGGGTACACCAAGTTAATTCAGGCCCTTAGAAGGTTTAGCGCTTGTAATTTAAAATTAAGCCTTAGGTTATTTTTACACAATAAATTACCCCACAATTTAGCATCTTAAAACAACAAATATTTACTATCTCACAGATTCTGTGAATCAGGGTCTTTCACAAGCCTGCACTCAATGTGTTGACAAGGACTGTGGTCTCATCTCATGGCTCAGGTGAGAGAGAATCCACTTCCAAGCTCACTCACGTGGTTGTTGTCAGGCCTCCTTGCTGTCTGTTGGCTAGAAGTTCTTCCTCAGTTCCTTGCCACATGGGTCTTTCCAGAGGCTAGCTCACAACATAGTAGCTGTCTTCCCTCAGAGACGGCAAGAGAAGGCATGAAAAATGAAAGCCAGGGTTTCTTTGTCACTGAACCTTGGAAGTGACGTCCTATCACTTTTGCCACGTTCTATTCATTAGAAATGATTCACTAGGTCCAGCCCACATGCAAGGGCGAGAAGATTATACAAAGGCAGGAATATCAGAAGGCAAGAATCATTGGGGACCATCTTGGCCGTTACCTATCCCAGGAAAGACAAGCAACCACACGAACAATGGATATGATGAACGATAACAGAGGAAGCACAGGTAATTCAAGGCGGGAGCTGTGTAAGGAGTTATCCATTCATTCAACAAGTACTGAGCCCAACAATTATGTATTGTGACCAGGCACTAATCTAGGTTCTGAGCAAAAAATGATAAACAAGGCAGACCAAGCTCAGGCTCTCATGGAGTTTACAACATAGCAGAGGCAAGACAAGGCAACCAGAGAGGTAATGAGCCTAAGAAACGAGACAGCGGTCGTGCAATTCGTAAGGGATTTAACAGGTAGACTCACCACAGTCTGTTGGTGACAGGATGTGGTGAGTGAGGGGGAGGGAGGAGTTCAAGATGGTTCCCATGTTTCAAGGCTGGGCAACTGGTGGACTCTGGTACCTTGCCCAAGAGGAAGAAAACTGGAGGGGGAATAGACTTAGAGAAGGATAATAAGCTCAGTGTTGGATGTGTTGAGTCTAAAGAATCTCTGGAACAACGAGGTGATACTCAGGAGGCAATGGACACCAGTCTAGGAGCTCAGCAGCGATGCCTGGACTCAAGACAGAAAACAAGACATCAATGGCGTGGTGGTGATATTTAAGCCACACCAGTGAATGGAGAGAGGAAATAAGGCTAGTGGAACCTTGAGGAATTGGAACATCTATGCCGTAGGGAAAAGGAAAGAGGAGGCAAAAGGAGAGAGAAGATAAAGGAGCAATCAGAGAGTGGGGAGGGAGTGTCATGGATTCCGCAGGAGAGAACTGGAAGCAAAAGGAGTGAGAAGCTCTGTCAAACCCAGTTAAGATGTCTCCCTTGGGGCAGAGAAGTCACCGGTGACCATGATGAGAAGAGCTTCAGAAGTGGGGAGTGGGGAAGGGAGAAGGTTGAGGAGTGATTGAGGGGTGAGGAATTAGAGATAGTGAGAGTAAATCATCCTTGACTTTTCTTAATCCTATTGGCACATATATGAATACCGAGGCATTATCTGAATTAAATGTCCATCCTTGACGTTATTTTAGTGTCTGCGAGGCTGTCAGCTCTTCCTTTCTCATTCAGTCCTAATACTTTGGTTGGGAATGGTTCTATTAGGCACGAAGGATAGGATTGCTTTTGACAAGTGGGGAAAGAGTAGGAAGAAAAGCCGGGGTGGGGGGACACAACTTTCTGGACTGTGATTGTGAAGTTGTGTTGCCTCCAGTCAACAGAGAGGCAGAGGTCTCCAGGAGTGCAAAGGCTGAGGTGCTGTGAAGTCCTAGATCCCTTATGGGTACGCAATATCTCGTATCTAAACTGAATCCTCTTCCAAAGCCGAAATGTGTCCATATTCTTTATTAGCAAGATGGAATCTTTCTTAGAAAATTCAAGCATTTTCTAGCTAAGTAGGAAGAATCTCAGCTTTTCTCACGCAAACTATCTTTTTGGATTGCTGCAGTACCAACTTGTTCTTTCTGTCCACCAGAGGCCTTGCTTCTTGAATTTTTTTTCTTCCCCTTGGGATCAGAAAACTGTATGAAATTGGTGGTGTTGATTGGAGAAATTGAGTGGATTGACTGACATGGTTCCTTTGGCAGAGTCTTTTCATAATCTTTCTTGTGATCCTTTTGAAAACATCTACTTCACATAATTGTTCAGATGTAGACCAGCCTGTATATGTGTGTGTAGGGTGAGGGGGGGGCGCGTTTTAAGAGAAATAATGCTTTAAAAGTTTCCTTTACAGGTGTCACCTTCTGTCACAATACACTGAACAATTCATCTGCTTTTGTGTGTCACTCTGTTGCAATAGAGAGAAAAGGATGTCCCCACCTCCACCTGAAATCCAGGCTCTATTACTTGCAAAGTCCGTTTCTAACTAGTCCCAAATTATCAATCCCACCCAGGAAAACTGGCGCCTTGCTCTTTGTGGACCCACTGATTCATTTAATACTATTGTACTTTTGAATCACTTACAAGTTGGAAATAAAAAGCAGACCATTTCTAAACATTAGCATTTGACCTGAATCGACCTTCTATTGGGAGGTAGCACTTTAGAAAGAGGTGGCCAGGGCTGGGAAATTCTAGAACTAATTTGCCATTGGCATTTTCTTGTTCATTTGCTTCCCAAATAATCATATCCAAACAGCTGGTTTGTTTTTATTTTGTGCCATCCCCCCAGTTTCATTTTATTAATATATGTTCAGATACTGACTTGCATTTAGGACCTGAACACAGGTAAGTTTTGCAAAATGCTGTGGACAATAAAAATGATTTGTAATCTGTAGACAATAAAAATGATTTGTAATCTGTAGACTTTACTCCTTGGGAGAGACTCATCCAGATGTTCCTCAAACAGACTTTTATCATGTATAACGGTGCACCATGGAGGAGGATTTATGTAGCTCCTTCCATCTTCTCCTCCTTCCCATGATAATGTTTCTGGGGACTGAACCATTGCTGTGTTATATCATTAATTTTAGTGTTAAGTTTCCCAGCCAGTTCTTTCCCACTGCACTGAGTTCAGAAGCTCCATGATCACTTTTTTCTGTTATTTTTTTTTCACTTCTTGACCTATTTCCTCTGCATTTCACAAGTTCTTTTGTTGCATCGATACAACCTCCTCCTGTATCATTTCTGCTTTTCTTGCTTCCAATAAGATTTTTGTTCAGTTGATGTTCTGTGAAGTCTTCCTTTGTATCTGCTTCTTTTTTTTTTCACTCTTGGCCTATTATCTCACTGAGTGTAGATTGTTTTTCAAACATGCTGCCTTCTTTGCAGTAAATCTTTTATCAGGAGAAACATTTTCTTCTGAGCTCTTTCATCTTTGTAATTCATCTCATGCTATTAAATATTTTCATAAGTTCCAACATTTTATTCTTTATTCACTGATAATCTATTATTAGTTTAATTTGTTGATCTGTATATGTGTCCCTGGAATGCATAAGACTGAGTAGATGCTTCAACCAACATTTGGAGCAGGAGGGCAGAAGGAGGTCACTAACTCTATTTCTATAGTGTATTTAAGACTGGAACCCACCATACCTTATTCAGAATCCCCAAAGCTTAGTGCTTGGCTATCAGTTGTCAAAACTTGCCAGGTGATTCCATCGTACAACCAGGATGAGAACCACTGCCTACCTCCTGGCTTCTCAGTGGAAGCTAAAAACACCCAGCAAAGCTAGCCCATAGCGCTAAATTTTGAGCTAAGCACAGATAAAACAATAAAGACATTTATTAAGAAGTTCAAGTCTATTATCACTTCATTTTCTTAAATGAGAAAGTGACAAATCTCAGCAGGAGCCTTTAAGGCTTATTGTTAAGGCTAGTGTTGAAAGTAAATTCTGGACATAGTGCTTTTAAGAAACACTCTTGATATTGTTGCTAATGTCGATGTTGTTATTGATATCACAGATACTTTTTAAATGCTACAAAATTATGGTCTATATTCCTGACTCCCTTTCCGAGGCTGTTTTATGTTTTGATGGTATCTGATGCCAGGCTCTGCTGCTAAGAAGAATGTAGTCTAAAGTGGATGCAGTGTAATTACGACAGACGGAACTTTGGTCCGTTTTCATTCACAGCTGCATTTTGTTAGCTGGTTAAGGTCACATAGTTGTCTCGCAAAAATATTTCTTGAGTGAGTTGCTGGAGGGCTGTTTCACTGCTTGGGCCAGTGCGATTCTCATATGCTGCCACAACCTTCTTCCTTACCTTTGCCTGAGACGTGGCCCTGCAAAGGGAACTCTCTGGCATCCCTAGGTGAGCAAAGCCCTGTCCTCTCTCTCTGGGAAGGCAGTGGAGCCATGCCCCCAGGACATGAGCTTTGAAGCCTGGCGGTTCAGATCTGAGTTCACTTCTGACACCTAACAGCGGTGTGACCTTAGGTCTTGTGAAATTTACTTAAGCTTTCTTTTCTACCCTCTCTCATAATCTTATTAGGAAAATTTTCACAGATACAGAAAAGTTGAAAGAATAGTACTATTATGATATCTATGATAAATACGCAGTAATATATGATGTACTATATTGATAATCCAATGACGAACCGCCTAGATTCAACATTTGTTAACATTTTACTATATTTGCTATGTTTGCCATATATGCTTACGTATAAGGGTGATATAATTAAAAAAACAATCTTTGTCCCAGGTTCCTGGCACACAGCCCCTAAGACCCTTGGGACTCTGGAGTGATGAGTGTCTTTTGTACGCTAATGAGATGATTGGTGTCTGGGGGCCACTATATAGTTTCAGGATGGGGCTGGTCCCCAGAGAGACCAAGGTTTGATGACAGGGTTGGAACGTTCAGTCTCACCCTTCTCCTGGGAAAAGAGAGGTGCTGGAGATATGAGCTAATCATCAATGGCCAATAATCTAATCAATCCTGCCTATGTGATGAAGCTTCCATAGAAACCTCTGAATAACGGTGTTCAGAGAGCTTCTGAGTTGGTGAACACGTAGAGATATTGGTACATGTGGAGAGGGCATGGAAACTCGGCACCCCTTCTCCCACACCCTGCCCTACGCATCTCTTCCATCTGGCTGTTCCTGAGTTGTATCCTTTATAATAAGCCCCCAAATGTAAGTGCTTTCCTCAGTTCTGTGAGTCATTCTAGCAAATTATTGAACCTGGGGAGGGGGTTGTGGGAATCCCCTGAATTTATAGCCTATCAGTGAGAAGTGCAGGTGACAACTGGGGCTCATGACTGGCATTTGAAGTGGGGCAGTCTAGTGGGACTGAGCCCTTGGATTGTAGGACACCCCACTGGTGTCCAGAGAACCAGAAAATTGGTTGCTGGCGTTGGACAACATCACAGAGTAAGTATATATACAAGTAAATTACAGGCATCATAACACTTCTCCCCTAAATATTTTGGCCTGTATCACCTAAAAATAAGGCCATTCTCCAACATAAGCACCCTACGTAGCGTTTTCACACTTAGCAAAAATTAACAGTGATTTCCTAATGTCATCTAATATACAGTCCATATTCAAATTTTACCAAATGTCCCTCAAATGTCTTTTTTAAAAAATATTCATTTAGGGCTTCCCTGATGGTGCAGTGGTTGAGAGTCCGCCTGCCGATACAGGGGACACGGGTTTGTGCCCCGGTCCGGGAAGATCCCACATGCCGCGGAGCGGCTGGGCCCGTGAGCCATGGCCGCTGAGCCTGTGCATCCGGAGCCTGTGCTCTGCGATGGGAGAGGCCACAACAGTGAGAGGCCCGCGTACAGCAAAAAAAAAAAAAATTCATTTATTTATTTGGCTGCATCGGGTCTTAGTTGTGGCATTCGGGCCCTCTAGTTGGGGTGTGAGGGCTCAGTTGCCCTGTGGCATGTGGGATCTTATTTCTCTGACCAGGGATCAAACCCGCATCCCCTGCATTGGAAGGTAGATTCTTAACCACTGGACCACCAGGGAAGTCCCTCCCTCAAATATCTTTAATGACTGTTTTTATTTTCCATATCAAGTGCAAGTAGGATCACAAATTGCATTTGGTTTTTTTTTTTTTTTTTTTTTTTGCGTTACATGGGCCTCTCACTGTTGTGGCCTCTCCCGTCGCGGAGCACAGGCTCCAGACGCACAGGCTCAGCAGCCATGGCTCACGGGCCCAGCCGCTCCGCGGCACGTGGGATCTTCCCAGACTGGGGCACGAACCCGTGTCCCCTGCATCGGCAGGCAGACTCTCAACCCCTGTGCCACCAGGGAAGCCCATGCATTTGGTTTTTATGTCTCTTCACTCTCCTTTTTTTTTCTAGAAAATATCCCTACCCTTTTGTTAATGATATTGTGAAGAATCCAGGCCAATTGTCTTGTAGAATGTCCCACATTCTGGATTTCTGTGATTGTTTCCTTAGGCAGGGTGTGATATTTAACTCTTCTAGGCTTATACACCCATGGGTGCAGTCAGAGTACCTGACAGTTCTTACTAAATACTGCTATATAGTCGATGTGAGGATTGAGTGCAATAATGCTTGGAAAGTACGGTATCTGGCACACAATCAATGGTACTATTGTCACATCACGATCAGCAGCTTCCCCATCACCACCGCCAGCCCCAGCACCGCAGGCTCCCAGCTGCAGCCGTACACAAACTTTCCTGATCCTTTCCTCACCCTTCTGGGATACCTTATGCTTGCCTTGCTCTGTTCCTTCTGTCCTGGAGAACTTAATTGACTAATCCTAAACCAAGTGAATCTCTTAGCCCCTCCACGAACTGGTGGTTAGCATTTACCCATCCCCCTAGGGACACCCTCTTTGTTCGGAATCACAGATTTATTAGTACCAAATGGCTCAGATGATAGTGAGGCATTAGCTGGTGTAATGCCCACCTGGGGAGGAAGTAGGTGCTTTGTCATTGTTGGCTCTGGTGGTGACCTTGGTGCTGAGTTTGTTGGTGCCACAGCTGCTGCAGTGCTGATGGAGGGATGCTGGAGAAAGGAGATTGGCTGGTGAGGGAGGTGAAGAATGTGCTGCCAGAAGACTGGGCTCAGAGCCAGATGCTAATTACGATGGCCTGGGGGTGCTGGTACCCTCTGTCCGCGTCATCTAAGGAAGCAGGGGGGAAGCTGGTGGGAGTTGGGGAGGTGAGAGAAACGGGAAAGGTGAGAGGGACTGACAGGTTGGAGAAATCCACTTGTTCCCCTAGGGTCCACCCTCCCTTCAGATCCAAGCTGTCTGGGAGAAAGTGTGGCTGTCACCATAGCAACAGCAGCAGCTGATGCGTGATGCACAGTGTCTTTATTAGAGAACCTCGGTCAAGCTTGTGCCAGTATTTTTCCATCTGAATCTCATTTCTTCAGGAAACGAGAGACCAGAGGCTGGGAATGGCACGGGTGGGGCTGGGGGGTGTTTGGAGATGGAAACAGGAGAGTTCTCAGATATTCTACTGAATTTCTGGGAATTGTAGATTGAAGAGAAGCAGATTTTTTACATTACCTTGATAAGACATAATTTAAATATTCAAACTGCTTCAGAATTCCCTTAAATTATACATGGATCGCTGAAGCAGCATTCCCATTGCCTTCGGAAAGGTGCAGAGCATTGCACACTGGAAACCTTAGTGGAAGGAGATGTCTCTGGTCGTGAGCAGGGCCAACCTGGGAATCAGACTGACCTTAGTCTCCCAGCCCTGCTACTTCCCCGCTGAGCGGCTTTGGGCTAATTACTCTACCTCATTAAGATCAATGTTCTCAGCTGTGAAATGGAGGTAAGAAGAGTAGCTGCCTCACAGGGTTGTGATGAGAAATAAGGGAGCAGATGCATACAGAGTTAAGCCCAATTCTTGACCCTCATTAGATGCTCAATAAGTGGTCTCTACTCTTCCTACTGTGAATATTTCTATTACCACTACAATTATTTCTATTATTCCACCTATCACTCTTACTACTACTGGTACTATTACTGTTACTATTCTTACTATAACAATGACTAATGTTACTCATCTTCTCTTCCTCCTCCTATCACCATGGGGATAACACAAATCAGCTGAGTAAGGATTATGACCCACCGGCAACTGCCTCTTCTCCCTTAAACGGTACCAGCGCCTCTGTGAGGGGCTGGGGTCAGAGACTGGGAAGACCTTGTTGTTGCCCTCACTGGCTGTGAATCTAGGGTCAGACGAAAGCGTGACTCCACAGACAACTAGGGAATCCTGGAACAGCAACAGGATCTTTCTTAGAGATTGTACAGCTGATGTATTTCAGGACTTTTTCCAAACTTGTCACTCAAGTACCCCCTCTCTATTTTTGTCCTGAATACCACCCACGTTGTTCTTTATTTCAGGTTCTTCCCTTGAACTTGACTGCCTTTTTATTGGCCAAATAAATGTGGTTTTGAAGGAAATTTTACAGCGCTATGAAAAATGTAAAACTAGTATCACTTGCCATGAAAGGAAGTAACTAAAAATAAAAGTGATGGAAACAATTCAGTGCTGTTGAATTCTAGTTAATACTTTTTTCTTGTTGAAACTTTTGAGACTTGGGCTCACCCTCTCTGTTCACAAAGGAGGTTGGCAAGAGGTTGTTGAAGATACACTAGCACCAAAATGAAACTTTCCTGTGTGAAGTATTGAGAACCACTGGAGGGGAATGAATTTCTCACTATATGGTCCAGTGATATCTTATGCTCCATGTGTGTCCCCCTGAAATCACCGCTGACCTTAATTAAAGAACAAATAATTACCTCTTCTTCGAGGGGAAGGGGGTGGGCAAGAGGTAGGCCCTAGAGCAGACTGCATTTCAACTGCTTCTCATTGTTCAGGCCGCCAAGGACACAGGTGGACATCCCGGTGGAAGGAACGACACTGGTGAAACATGGGGGCACACGTCATGACGATGCTCCATCAGGCAGCTTTTTTTTTTTTTTTTTGTGGTACGCGGGCCTCTCACTGTTGTGGCCTCTCCCGTTGTGGAGCACAGGCTCCAGACGCACAGGCTCAGCGGCCATGGCTCATGGGCCCAGCCGCTCTGCGGCATGTGGGATCTTCCCGGACCAGGGCACGAACCCGTGTCTCCTGCATCGGCAGGCAGACTCTCAACCACTGCGCCACCAGGGAAGCCCCATCAGGCAGCTTTAAGTAGTTCAGAGTCACTGAAGCAGTCACAGAACAAAACTAACGCTTTGTTAGTTGCACTAAGGAATTCCAATTTCATTCACTGAGTAAAGTGCAAACATTGAGATATATTAAAGCGTAGAGTAATAAGAGAGTAAAAATAGCTATTGTTTACAAGCACCAATATACACTTGGCATCAAATCTTCACAACAACTCTGAACGGGGCAATATTATCCCTGTTTTACAGATGAGAAGACTAAGCTTTAATGAGGTTAAGTGGCTGCCCAATGTGGTAGATTGCAAAAATGACCGCAATTCTCCATCCCTCCCCGTGTTTGTCACATTGTAGTCACTTTGCAAAGGGACTCTGCGGTTCCTTCCATCAAGAGTGGAATCTGTTTTCCCACCCACTGCCCTTTGGGGTCAGCTTGAACCAGAAGAATGTGGGGAAGGGACAATGGGCCAGTTCCAAGCGTAGGCCTCAAGAGGCCAGGCGTGGCTCTGCTCACTCTTCCGGAACCCTGACATCACCACGTGCACAAGGCCCGGTTGGCCTAACGAAGAATGAGAGGTCGGGTAGGGCGGAGTCCAGCTGCTCCAGCTGCAGCCCAGGCATGTGACAGAGCCTGGCCAAGATCAGCAGAGACACTTCTCCAACCTGCAGCCGACCCCAGACACAAGAGTGAGGCCTGGCGAGACTAGAACCACAAGCTGATCATAGACTCATGAGCAGTAGAGAATAGGGTTGGTTAGTTTTGGAGCCACTTTGGTTAGTGAAAGCTAACTGAGAAACCCGGCTAACGCGGTGTATAAATGTTGGAGTCAGGATTTGTTCCCAGGCTATGCTTTTTTTTTTCCTCCAGGCTGTGCTTTTAAACACTATTTCTCAGGAACACTGAGATTTCCCAGTTACATTGGTAGGTATCATTTTTTCAGCACAGCTCACAACTTGCCACTGAATGTGGACCACAGCTGCCCTGGACACCACCTCAAAAAGATTTGGTCAATAGATAAAGGAGGAGCAGGAAAAGACTTGTGTCCCAAGGAATTTTCTACAAATGGCACCTTCAATAATTCTTTTAAGGCAGTGGGTCTCAACCAGAAGTGATTTTGACCCTCTAGGGGACATCAGTGGTGTCTGGAGACATCTTTTATTGTCACAGCCGGGCAGTGCGGGTGCTCCTGGCATATCGTGGAGAGAGGCTAGGGGTGCTGCTAAGTGTACAGCCTAAATGCGTAAGACAACGCCCACAAACAAAGACTTATCTGGCCAAAATGTCAGTCGTGGCGAGGTTGACAGACCCCGTTTTAAGATAACATGCAAACAAGACCATCGTTATGACTATGATGCAAACACTTTTGAGCAGTGGATCTCAACCCTGGCTAGGCATTAGATTCATCCAGGAAAGTTTCTTGAAGTACCAACACCCAGCCCCCATGCCCAGAGACTCTGACTCAGTTGGGGTGGGGCCATTTAAAAAATTCTTTCCAGGTGATTGTAACGTACAGCTAGGGCAGAAAACCACTACTTTAGGAAAAGTAGTGGACAGTGAGTCATACAAAGAAGATAGTGAAATGATGTTTTTAAAAATATGTCTGCCCCTTCTCTTTGTCAGAGTAGCCTCTGTACCCGGATTCTTGCTCCCCTGGTGTTAGAATCTGACTGCAGCCCTGTGCATGATTCCTTTGAGTCCTGTGGCTTACTTCCCCTGGCTTCTGTCTGTTGCCACCACACTTGCCCCAAACAAACACTTTTTCTCCAATGCAAGACTCTTCCTGCTCACAGATTTTCCTAAGACCTTCATATACAGGAAGATTTCACGATTTAATATAGGCTTTGATTGGATATTTGGGGATTACTGGCAGGACACTCTTTCCAGGAGAGTCTTCTGATATCTCCCTACGTTTATTCACCCTTCTCTTCTGTGCACTCCGGGGTTAACTCAGCAGGCTTGGGATGGTCAAACCGTGCACATATCAAAGAAAAGGACTGGCCTCTGATCTGCTTCTGGGAGATGACCTCTAAGCCCTTGGAATATCCTGCCTGATAAGAGTGTCTTCGTATACCTGGGATCTTGGGCCATGCCAGATGGTTTATGCTAATGTGGGATTTATGGTGAGGGCTTTGGGCCATGCTGTATTAGCTCTACTTCCGGAGAGGATGGAGACTGAGTAACTAAGGTCAGTGACACACTCACTCTATGTCTACATGACTGACCCCCAACAAGAACCATGGATATCAAAGCTTAGGTAAGCTTCCTTGGTTGTACTGGGAGAATTAAGCAGTATCTCTATGATTCCACTGAGAGGGTACAACTGAAACCCAGTGCCTGGACCCTGCCCTGTGTACCTTTCTCCTTTGCTGATTTTAATCTGTATCCTTTCACTGTAATACACTTTAACTGTGAACATAACAGCTTTTCTGAGTTCTGTGAGCCCTCCCAGCAAATCTTCAAACCTGAGGGTGGTCTTGGGGACCCCTGACACATCTCCCCACTCCCTATTCTCTCTTTTCACGTCTTCTGGAATAAACTAAAGGGTCCTCTATTTTCTCTTGTAAGGCAGTTCTGCCCATATGGAGATCATTTGGGGTCTCATGCTTTCTTCTAAGTAGTTTATCAATAAATTTCTTTCAAATAAATTCAGTGCTCTCCATGGAAATGAGGCTGGTAAAAACAATTTTCTCTAGCTTATTACATACTTTTGCAGACATTACTATGTAAGCATGTATGTAAGCATTTCCACTCACTATAAGGCCAGTGAAAGTAGAATGAGAAACACAATTGGCAGTGTACCTCTCTGCAAATAAGGTGAAGGTCTCTTCATCACTTCCTCCCAAGAGCTTATGACTGTGTAGATTCCACCCTATGGATGTACCATGAGTTTTTCAACCAGTTCTCTATTGTTAGATACTTGGGTTGTTTCCAACATTTTTGCTGTTCCATATAAGGCACCAATAAAGATTATTCCATAGTAACCATCAGGGTCTTCTATAATTATTACCTTAAGCTAAATTTCTATACATGGTATTTCTGAATTAAAGAGTACAAATGTTTTTAAGATCTTTTTTTTTTTTTGCGGTATGCGGGCCTCTCACTGTTGTGGCCTCTCCCGTTACGGAGCACAGGCTCCGGACGCACAGGCTCAGCAGCCATGGCTCACGGGCCCAGCCGCTCTGTGGCACGTGGGAAGCTCCCGGAATGGGGCACGAACCTGCGTCCCCTGCAGTGGCAGGCAGACTCTCAACCACTGCGACACCAGGGAAGCCCTAAGATCTTTGATAGAGTATTTTCTTTGAGGACTATATCAATTAAAAATTCACCAGTTCTATGCAAACATGATTGTTTCCCTGCTTCCTTATCACACTGTGCATTAATTACTTGCTCCAGTAATAAACAAATTGCTCTAACAATAAGAGGATAGTTAGCTAAATTATGGGGCACTTATACTACAGAATATTATGCTGCAAAGAATAAGGGAAGCTTCTGGAATATAAAGGTGAAGAGAAGCAAAGAGATAGACTTTTCCTATCCCAACATAATGAAATGGACAAAAATTAACAAAATCTAGATTTAAAAAGCCACCAGGATCATTTAGAGGAAGAGAGGAAGATGTATGACCTCAGGTTTTGGCTCTAAAATGTCAATGGAAAAAAAATACAGAAGCTTTATGCAATTAACAGGCAGCTTCTGCCCTGTACCTCAGGAAGTGTGAAGAGGGGTGAGGAATGGGTAGGAGGTAAAGGTGAAAATCCTGAAAAATATTAGTAATATCCCCCCATTTGGAGAGAAGACAACTGAGGGGATAAGCCAGCAGCTGGGGGGAAAGTCTCCCACACCCACGGGAGGAGAAGCTCCTTGCTTCCATCTCAGTGTGTCCTTCCAGAGAGCTGAAAAACAAGGTAGAGTCTGGCATGGTATATCCCAGGTGGCAGGAAAGTGGGAAAGGAGATATAGACTGGTCTCAACTACCTCGCTCTAACTACTTACTGCCATAAAAGGACTGGACGGAAGAGGAAACAGTAAAGAAAATATCAGTACATCAGATGAGTCTCCTAATGGTGTGTGTGGCAGGCGGAAGTACCTGGTGCCTGTCCCCCCTCTCCCCCACCTTCTGGCTCAGAGGGGAGTGGGAGGAACCTCTGGGAAAGTTGGGTGAGAGAGGTGGAGTGAGCCCTGCGATGGGGCATTTAACACAATTGCAGAAAACAGGAACCAGCCTTCAGCAGCCACTATGGCTCACTGGCTCAGCCTAGCTCTGTTTCCCTTTGCTGCCTGCCCCACCCTATCCCAATGCAAAAACAGAACCCAGCAAGCTCACCCATTTTCCTTTATTTGGGGAACTCAATAGATATTTACTAAAGTTGACAAATCAGGAAATGGAGGTTTAAAATATTACCTAAAAGTATAAAGCCAACCTAAAATTATAAAGCTAAAAGTTACCAGAAACAAAGTAAGGGGAAGCAAAACAAATGTAATCTTCATATCAAAATAGTAGAAAACAAAGAAAATATTAAAAACAGAAAAGATAAGAGAATGAAAACAAATCATATCTGTTATTTCCATAAATGTATGTGGAGTTTTAAAAAAGCAATTTAAAGAGAAAGACTTCTTGGATTAAAAAAGCAAAACACAACTTTTGGCTGAAAACAAAAGAATATGTCAAACAAAATATCTCAGGAAGGTTGAAAGGTATGAACAAAGACATACCAGGTAAAGATGACAAAAAGGAAGCTGGGTTCATGATATTAATATCAGACAAAGTTGAATCTAGAATTATACGAGGTAGTTGAGACCAACAGGGGCATTTGATAATGACAAAGGGTGTGTACACACCACAATTAGGCTAAAACTTCAATGATATGAGGACACAATTGAAGACAGTATCAAAATGATCAGAGCATCAACTACAAACAGACACCAAGGACTGAAAAACTTATGTAGCTCACCTCTCCCAGTCCACAACAGAGAAGGAAATTAAAAATAAAGATTTAGAGGACCTCAATGTAGATTTAATTAGGTTTACTTTGTAGTTTTGTATCAAATGCTGTACACTGACAAGAGAGGATACATCTTTTCATAGTCCTGTGGAATTTTTACAGTAATGGACTGCATATCAAGCCACAAAGAAAATCTTAATAAAATTCAAAAAGTAGAAACATTACAGACCATTTTCAATAACACAAGAAAACTAGAAATTAACCATAAAATCAGGAGGGAAAAAAACCTACCACCCACCTGGGTGGGGGAGAAGTGTGGGAAGAGAGAAAGAGATTAAAGAATATTTTTAAACCAAAATTTCTTAATATCTCAAATAATGGGGCTTCCCTGGTGGTGCAGTGGTTAAGAATTCACCTGCCATTGCAGGGGACACGGGTTCAAGCCCTGGTCTGGGAAGATCCCCCATGCCCTGGAGCAACTAAGCCTGTGAGCCACAACTACTGAGCCTGTGCTCTAGAGCCCGTGAGCCACAACTACTGAAGCTTGTGTGCCTAGAGCCCGTGCTCCTCAACAAGAAAAACCACCGCAATGATAAGCCTGTGCACCGCAAGGAAGAGTAGCCCCCGCTCGCCTCAACTAGAGAAAGCCTGCGCACAGCAACAAAGACCCAACGCAACCAAAAATAAATAAATAAATTTATTTTAAAAAATATCTCAAATAATGAAATAAAGTCAATACATATCAAAACCTGTGTCACATGGCAAATATGAGTTGTTAAGAGGAAAATACAGAGCCTTAAACAAATATATTAGTAAAGAAGGCAAAAAAACCAAATGAGTTTAGTATTCAAAGAAGAAGAAAAAGAACAACAAACTATTCTAGGAAATTAGAAGAAAGAAAATCATAAAGAAATGAATCAACTAGAAAATGAAACAAATTTTAAAAGTACAATTGGTTAATCCAAGAACTGACTCTTTGGGATGGGGTGGGTTAAAGTGAAATAGATAAACTACAGGGTGAACTAATTAGAAAAAACAAAACAGAAAAAGCACTGAAAAGACATTAAAAGTAAGGAGAAGGAAACAACATAATACAGAGGAAATGAAAAGATTTAGTACCTAGCAAAACTTTGTGCAATTACATTTGAAAATCTGAAATAGATGATTTTCCAGGAAAATATAAATAACTGTACCAAAATAAATACAACGCTAGAAATCTTAAAACAGTAAGCAGGAACAAAACTGAGAATGTTATCAACCAGCTCCCTACCAAAAACCCACCAGACTCAGAGAGTTTCTTAGAGGAATTCTAAATAGCCAAGAAATAGACAATTTTGCTTGTATGTAAGTTGTATCAGAGCACACAGAAGTAAAAGACCTTCATATTTTCTGTGAAAGCCACATCAAAACATGAAAATCATGTCACAGAAACCATATACCAAGCTCATTTATAAATATTACATCTTAAATAAGATATTACTAAAGAAAACCTAACATATTTCAGGAATGTGGGTAATGCTAAGTGTTACGAAATCTTTTTTTTTTTTTGGCTGCACGGCTTGCGGGATCTCGGTTCCCAGACCAGGGATTGAACCAGGCCATGACAGTGAAAGACCAGAAATCTAACCATTAGGCAACCAGGGAATTCCCAAAAAATCTATTAATAATCATTGCTCCCCATACATTTTGTTTTTTAAAAAAATCGCCATAATATAAAGATTTTAATGTTATTAGCATAGATGACAAAATATTCTCTTACGTCTTTCAAAATCTCTACTGTATATCTGGCTAAACCTTTTTTATTTCCAATTTTTGAAATATGCTCTCTATTTTTCTTTGTAAATCTCTCTAGAGTTCTATTTTATTGATCTTATCAAAGATCTGGTATATGGATTTATTTAACATTTGTTTTTCTCTATTGTTTAATATAGTAGTGGCTGACTTTGTCATGACTGATTCTATCTACCTCCTATTTTAGTTCATTTAGTTCTTTCCCATAACATCTTTCTATCAGAAACTTATTTCATTTCTTTTTATGCTTTCTTAATAAAAAGCATTTAAAATTATGATTTTGCCCCTGATTACTGGGTTGCCTCTCTCTTAAGTTTTGAAAGGTAGTGATCTTTTTGTGTTATTTTGTACACAAACAGAAACTACAGTTTTAATTTCCTCTTTTCCCCAAAGTAATTTTTTAGGGGATTTTAAAAATTTCTAAGTATTTTGATTTTTTCGGTAATCTGACATTATTCATTTATAGTTTGTTTTTATCAAATATGTAATTTGACTTGTACAATTTCTGCCTTTGGAATTTACTTAAGTTTTCATTTGGCCTAACGTGTTATCATTTTTTATTTAAATCCTGATTTTCTTGTATTTTGTTCTTTCTGAATGAGAAGAGCCTGTTAATCTCTTGCTTAATTTTATTTTTGTTAATATTTCTTATAATTCCATAGAAATAATTATTTTTAATCCCCACATTCTTTGCCTCAGCCTTGCTTTAAATTTGAGGTAATAAATTCAAAGGCACTTAACAAAAAGCTCTAAGATAAAAAAACCTGTTGACTCCAGTTCTTTTGAGAATGCAAAACACTGGCTTTTACTTAAATAGATTTTAAAAAAACATGTTTCAAACATATTTACAATCTAGTGATAAAATTAAGTTAAATACGTACTTTTATGAATTTCTGTCATCATAAAATTAAGTTTTTGTCTAAGTCTGATAACTATAAAAGGCAAGGAACTTTCTTAAAGTCAGAAATTATTTTAATGCTCCTAGGGCCGTTAATTTAAAATCTTAAAAAATTAAATATTTATACAGGAAATGGCATTTGCTAGAGTGTTTGTTGTAGAGAATTTTGCTTGTTTCCTCAATGTTCTAAGCTACATTTGTCACGGGAGGTTAATTTTTCTTACTGATGCAATTATAATGAAGCCAGCCAGCATATAAACTCTGTATATTCTCTTGGAGTTAAGGAAAAGCTCTTGTTAAGACTTTTCTCCTTACCGAAGTCATATTATAGAAATAAATGGCGATCATAGTGGAAACTATTTAAAACCACAAAATAGAATCTCACTGTCTTTGACAGTTCCTATCATTTTTTTTCTGCAGTGCTTTGGTTTTTATCTCACAGATGTTCACAAATATTATTATCCTTTAGGAGGATTGTACCTTCTGCCATAAAATAATACTCTGTCCAAAATGCTTTTTTGTCCTCTTTCCTCTAAAATTAATATTACTGTTCTGTCTCATTTACTTTTATATTTCTGATGTATTTTAGATCACCCTCCTCCCCCTTTTTTTTTTGCTTAACACTTTTTTTTTTTACAATTTTTTTTTTTTTTTTTTTGGTTAACACTTTTGATTCATCTTCCATCGGTTTGTCTCTTGGAAACATGATATAGCTAGATTTTTTTTTTAAACAACTTTATTGGAGTATAATTGCTTTACAATGGTATGTTAGTTTCTGCTTTATAACAAAGTGAATCAGTTATACATATACATATGTTCCCATATCTCTTCCCTCTTGTGTCTCCCTCCCTCCCACCCTCCCTATCCCACCCCTCTAGGTGGTCACAAACCACCTAGCTGATCTCCCTGTGCTATGCGTCTGCTTCCCACTAGTTATCTATTTTACGTTTGGTAGTGTATATATGTCCATGCCACTCTCTCACTTTGTCACAGCTTACCCTTCCCCCTCCCCATATCCAGCAATCTTGAGAACAAAAAATGGAGCTGGAGGAATCAGGCTCCCTGACTTCAGACTATACTACAAAGCTACAGTAATCAAGACAGTATGGTACTGGCACAAAAACAGAAATATAGATCAATGGAACAGGATACAGAGCCCAGAGATAAACCCACTCACATATGGTCACCTTATCTTTGATAAAGGAGGCAAGAATATACAGTGGAGAAAAGACAGCCTCTTCAATAAGTGGTGCTGGGAAAACTGGACGGGTACATGTAAAAGTATGAAATTAGAACACTCCCTAACACCATACACAAAAATAAACTCAAAATGGATTAAAGACTTAAATGTAAGACCAGACACTATCAAACTCTTAGCTAGATATTTTTTTTTTTTTTTTTTTTTTTTTATGCGTTACGCGGGCCTCTCACTGTTGTGGCCTCTCCCGTTGCGGAGGACAGGCTCCGGACGCGCAGGCTCAGCGGCCATGGCTCACGGGCCCAGCCGCTCCGCGGCATGTGGGATCCTCCCAGACCGGGGCACGAACCCGTGTCCCCTGCATCGGCAGGCGGACTCTCAACCACTGCGCCACCAGGGAAGCCCTTAGCTAGATATTTTAAATCTCATCTAAAAGGGCTTGGTTTTTTAATGGGATTGGTTAAGTCTTTTCATTACTGTTCTGTTAGGTCTTATCATTGTCATCATACTTTATACTTTCTGAAGTTAATGCTCCCTTGTTTATTTTTTCCTCTTGTCATTTGCAGTATGAATCATTCTGCCTTTGTTGGTGTTATTGTTCTACTTTTTATAGATTTGTTCATTTGTTTTATTCCCAGACACACATCCTCTGCTTGGGTAGTTCAGAGTTTCCATAATCCTGTCTTAGTGAAAGGCTGTGATCTTAGGGAAGTGGAATGCAATTTCAATTTAGGAAATGGTTTGAAGTGAATGCTCCCAAGAAGCTCCAATTTCAGGACACTTTTACACAAAGTTCAAGAAGATTCCCAAGCCGCTCTGCTGATTTAATTGTCTTGACTAATCTGTTTACTCAATCAATGTCAGGTAGGCTGAGGGGAATTTGGGATCAGGACGAAATTAATCAATCCATGTCCTGTAGGCCCTGGGGTAAACTCGATCTGTGGGAAGGCAAAAAACTAGCACTGGGGCGTTTATTAATTTGAAATTGGGTTTCTCTAGGTACAGAAGGGCAAATTGAGGATCCCAAACACTTAGTTATTTCCCCCCCCTCTTTCCTGAGAAAGGTTATGTCGTTTGATCTCATCACCACTTGTTTGGATCCTAACTGCCACTGAATCAACATCTATATTTAAGAAACAAATGAAGCAGAAGAAAAAGAACAGTAGATATGAAAGTAGGAACTACAAAAGCAATTGATGTGTTGGAAAACGTTGAGGTCAGGGGGTTGGATGCCAGTTGGGACCTTAGACTGGAGGCTTTTAATGCAATAGCAGCTGGTGATGGGTAACCTGGATGTTCTTCAAAACGCTGGTAGAGGCGAGCCTCATAAATTAGTTTTGATCACTGTTTGGCATTTTCCATTTTCAGTTTACAGAAGGGCCACTATATAATTTGTATATCTTCTTTTTTTGGGGGGGGGTAGAGTTGTTTTACAATGTTGTGTTAGTTTCTACTGTACAGCAAAGTGAAGTAGAATTCCCTGTGCTATATGTATATCTTCTTTTTGAAGAATTACTTTTGACATATTCATTAAATATTATAATCATGTGATTATACTTATTTAGACATCATATAATCTCTATCGTAGTTAATTCTATTTAATTGGTGTCTTTGTTCATCTTTCCACTTCTCTCAAGACTTCCCTTTTCTTAAGATCTTTCTTTCCAAATTAGTTTTAGTTACATGAGTAAGACACGAATGCATTCTTCTTATTAAATCCAAGTTAGTCTAAGTTTCCTCTCTCCCTCCACAGAGGCACAGAAGTAACCACTCCAGTGTGAATCTATTTTTATCTCTCTCTTTCTCTCATCTATCCATCTATCTATCTAATCAATTTTAAAATGTGGTATTTTTTTAATGACATCACAGTGTACAGCTTGCTTTTTCCCCTTCCCCACATAGTGATATGTTTTAGAGATCTAACCATAGATCTATTTTAAATTGCTACATAAAATTCCTTACAATGGATACACCACAATTTTTTTGGCCATAACCCAGTTGATGGATATGAGATTGTTCTGTTTGGGGGCCACTGTAAACGATGTTTACAATGTTGCAAGGAACTTCCTTCTATATGCCTTTCTGTGTCCATATACAGAGCTTTAGGGAAGAAACTAAGCAGTGAAATTGCTGAATTTACTGTTGTCGTTTTGTATTTCTAGAGCTGTGCTATCCAATACAGTAGCCACTCGCCACATATAGCCACTGAGTACTTGAAATAGAACTAAATTTTTAGCTTTACTTAATTTTTAAAATTTTGAAACTGAAATCAGAATAACAGTTTTTTTTGGTTATATTGAATTTTGGTAGGACAAACAAATAATTGCATTGCATAAAATATTATTGTTATAATGTAGGGCACATATGCGTTGTTATAGGTAGGCCACTTGTGCACGTTCCTAGGATGATATATAAACACATCACCTATTTAATTGGTGTATATGGACTGATTCAGTTTGAATGATTTTTTTCTGTGCACTGATGTAAATCACTGTAATGTGTTTACTGGAATATTTTATGCAGAGAGTATGAGTTGCATGATACCTTTTAAATTGCAATTAGTAATTAAATCAAAATATGTATTATTTTAATTATAATTCAATTACTTTTTTATGTAGGAATCAATTTTAAAGGTATAAAATGAAGGTGTACAAATGATGAAGAATCAAATGGAGCTGTAGAAGGTAGTGACCAAAATAGTAAAAAAAAAAAAAAAAAAAGGGACTGGAAGAAGATAATGCCACAAATTTCACGATGAATGTCAATTGTAATTTGCTGTGGCAGAGCAAAATGAACATGCTGTGTTATTGTGAAACAAATATTTAAAAAAATAATAAACTGGAAAATATTGAGGCATTTCCAGTAAATATACAGTTGAATTTGATAAGAAATTTTCTCTCTACATTCAAAAAAGAATTGGTGAAGCACATGAAAAAATGCCCAATATCAGTAGTCATTAAGAAAATGCAAATCAAAACCAAAATGAGATCTTTTCGCATCTATTAGGATGGCTATTACTGAAAAAACAAACAAACAATCAAAAAAACAAACCCAGAAAATAACAAGCTTTGGTGAGAATGTGGACAAACTGGAACCCTGTGCGTTGCCATGGAAAACGGCATGGTAATTCCTCAAAAAACTAACATAAGAAATACCGTATGATCTAACAATTCCACTTCTTGGTATATATCCAAAAGAAGCAGAAGCAGGGACAGATATTGGTACACTCATGTTCGTAGCAGTATTATCCACAATAGCCAAAAGCTGGAAGTAACTCATTTGTCCACCAATGAATGAATGGATATACAAAGTGTGGTATGTACTTAAGCGGAATATTATTCAGCCTTAAAAATGAAGGAAATTCTAACACCTGCTACTACATGGATGAACCTTAAAGACATTACATATACTAAGTGAAATAAGTCCGTCACAAAAGGACAAATATTGCATGATTGCCCTTATATGAGATACCTAGAATAGTCACATTCATAGAGACAGGAAGTAGAATGGTGCTTGCTCAGGGCTGCAGGGAGAGGGAAATGGAGAGTTAGTCTAATGGGTACAGAGTTTCAGTTGTGGAAGGTTTTAAAAGTTCTGGAGATGGATGGTGGTGATGGTTGCTCAATGTGAATGCACTCAGTACCACAGAACTTTACACTTAAAAATGGTAAATTTTATGTTCGGTATGTTTTAACACACACACACACACACGCACACACACACACAACATTGAAATTAGTTGCCTGAAATCAGAATAAAATGTTGAACAAAAAATTTTAAATAGGCGTTAACAGAATCAGAGATTGCAAATTTGGCCAGTTATAAAATGATTCTTGCACACACGTGTGCACACACAAATTTCAACGGAAAGATGGTAAAAGAAATTATTTTTTCAGTTGTGAAAATTTTGTTAGAAAATTATGAAGAAGAGACTAAAAAGATATTTCATAACAAGTGAACAAGCTTCAATTAAGCCACCAAACAAATGCCCATAGAATAAAAGAATTTATCAAAGACAAATTAATTCAAATTTTGAAAAATCCAAATTTTAGCTGAATCATGCCATGAGACACTGCCAAATGAATACTTTGGGTATATAAAGGTCTTCCAAATTTATACAGAAACATTGTAAATCCATGGCTCTAAAAAAAACTGTAGGGCTTCCCTGGTGGCGCAGTGGTTGAGAGTCCGCCTGCCGATGCAGGGGACACGGGTTCGTGCCCCAATCCGGGAGGATCCCACGTGCTGCGGAGCGGCTGGGCCCGTGAGCCATGGCCCCTGAGCCTGCGTGTCCGGAGCCTGTGCTCCGCAGCGGGAGAGGCCACAGCAGTGAGAGGCTCGCCTACCCCAAAAATAAAAAAATAAAAAAAATTAAAAAAAAAAAAAAAAAAAAAAAAAAAAACTGTAGATTAGAATTTTTGAATCTTTCACATCTGGTAAAGATGAATTTCAGTTAGATATGAAAAAAAAATAGTTTCTATCATGCCAGATGGTGCTCCAGCTATGTTCAGTCAAAAATGTGGATTTATTGGAATTTCAAAACAAGAGACTGATGTTTCCCTCATTGCTTCATCCCACCGTATGATATATATTGAAAATATTTGTGTTCACTTTCAGAAGTAAACTCTATGGAAAGTGTTATGGATACAGTTGTTAAAATTACTCAGTGTATGCATTCAAATGCTGTGAATCATCACCAGTTTATGGAAAGGAACAGAAAGCAATGAATATGATGATCTTGTTTCTTAATCTATGTTCATGGGTTGAGTCATGGAAGAGTTTTACAAAGATTTACTGTACTGTCAATTCCAATTCAGGATTTATTTGAAAGAGAAGAAATTCTTACCAAATATTTAACAATCAAAGATTTAAAAAATAGCAGCATGATTTATGTTTTCTTACTGATATCATAGTGTGTATGAATGAGATACATTTGAAGCTCTAAGGAAAGAGAAAAAGCTTACTTGTGACCAAGCTAGAAAAGTACAAGGATTTACACTGAAACTAAAACTTTTTTATAATGCAAATCAATAATTTTTACACATTTTAATATGAATCAATGTACATAATGCTTTAAGTGGTAATAATCAGCATTATGTAAATTATCTGCAAAACCTACCCAAAAACTGGAAGAAATTTGAAGAAAAATTTTTGTGGGTATTGATAAAGTTACTTTTCAATTTGTGCAATACTCCTTTACATTCCATGTGAATACACTGAGTTGATGCAAGAAACAATGTATTAACATAACTTGGACAAACATAGCTTTGAAACTGATATGCTTCAAACAATTCTTCTAATAAAGATGAATTTGTTTTGTCAATGTGGAGGTGAATATTAAAGGCAAGTGATTTTTGGTACTTGATTCAGTAGTTGGAAAACTTTTAAGCAGGTCTGGAACAACTTGGGAACGTGATTCTACTTTTTCAGCTGTAAATATAAATACAGATCAAATATTTCCAATGAAAATGTAGCATCTGGATGAGCTGTGCCATGAGAGTTAAATACACCCTGAATTCCAAAGACTTAAAAGAACAACAAAAAGGAACATATCTGGATAAATAGTAGGATAAAGGTCCTACTGTGTAGCACTGGGAACTATAGTCAATATCCTATAATAAACCATAATGGAAAAGAATATGAAAAAGAATATATATACGCATAACTGAACACTTTGCTGTATACCAGCAAACACTAAATCAACTGTACTTCAATAAAATTTTTTAAATGGAACATATCTCACGAATAATTTTTTATATTGATTACATGTTGACACAATAATATTTGGGAAATATTGGTCAAATAAAATCTAAAAATTAATTACACCTGTTTCTGCCTTTTTTTTTTTTTTTTTGTGCAGGACTCTCACTGTCGTGGCCTCTCTCGTTGCAGAGCACAGGCTCCAGACGCGCAGGCTCAGTGGCCATGGCTCATGGGCCCAGCCACTCCACAGTATGTGGGATCTTCCCGGACCAGGGCACGAACCCGTGTCCCCTGCATCGGCAGGCGGACTCTCAACCACTGCGCCACCAGGAGAGCCCTCTGCCTTTTTTAATGTAGCACTAGAAGATTTTATGTGGACTTAATTAAACTTAAAAGCTTTTGCACAGCAAAGGAAACCATAAACAAGACAAAAAGACAACCCTCAGAATGGGAGAAAATATTTGCAAACAAAGCAACTGAAAAAGGATTAATCTCCAAAATATACAAGCAGCTCATACAGCTCAATATCAAAAAAATAAACAACCCAACCCCAAAATGGGCAGAAGACCTAAATAGACATTTTTCCAAAGAAGACATACAGATGGCCAACAAACACGTGAAAATGCTCAACATCACTAATTATTAGAGAACTGCAAATCAAAACTGCAATGAGGTATGACCTCACACCGGTCAGAATGGTCATTATCAAAAAATCTACAAACAACAAATGCTGGAAGGGGTGTGGAGAAAAGGGGACCCTCTTGCACTGTTGGTGGGAATGTAAATTGATACAGCCGCTATGGAGAACAGTATGAAGGTTCCTCAGAAAACTAAAAACAGAACTACCATATGACCCAGCAATCCCACTACTGGGCATATACCCTGAGAAAGCCATAATTCAAAAAGAGTCATGTATCACAATGTTCATTGCAGCACTATTTACCATAGCCAGGACATGGAAGCAACCTAAGTGTCCATTGACAGATGAATGGATAAAGATGTGGTACACATATGCAATGGAATATTACTCAGCCATAAAAAGGAATGAAATTGGGTCATTTGTAGAGACATGGATGGACTTAGTGTCATACAGAGTGAAGTAAGTCAGAAAGAGAAAAGCAAATATCGTATACTAACACATATATGTGGAATCTAGAAAAATGGTATAGATGATCTTATTTGCAAAGCAGAAATAGAGACATAGACATAGAGAACAAATGTATGGATACCAAGGGGGAAAGGGGCGGGGTGGGAGGAATTGGGAGACTGGGGTCGACACATATACATTATTGATACTACATATAAAATAGACAACTGATGGGAACGTACTGTATAGCACAGGGAACTCTACCTAATGCACTGTGGTAACCTAAATGGGAGGGAAGTCCAAAAAGGAAGAGATGTCTGTATGTGTATGGCTGATTCATTTCGTTGTGCAGTGGAGGCTAACACAACAGTGTAAAGCAACCATACTCCAATAAAAATTAATTTTAAAAAATCAGCGAAAAAAAAAGTTACATATGTGGCTTGCATTATTATTCTATTGGATAGCACAGATTAGAATCCGTCCCTTCTGATTAGCACCAGATCTCCCTCTGGGAGAGTTACCCATTATGATTAGGTCTGACAAGAGGGCAATTTACGGCACCTGCCACCTCTCTCAGCTCCCACACTGTGGAATCCTAAGGAGCTGGATCCAAGGATCCACGAACTTGGGCAGTCAGATGCTTACTCCTGGGACTTTGAGTCTGGGCTAAGTGGTACAGAGGCAGAAGGACTGTTTGGAAGTCAACCTTGACGTGGTATTGGTGGTAGTGTGTGGACCAAATTGTATTGCTGTTACTAACGGGGGGTGGGTTGAAGAGTCAAACAGAATGTCCACTACAGAAGTGTAGCCAGAGGAAGATGTCAAATCAGGCAAAGTTGGCGTCAAGCTATGTGAAGGTTGAGCTAAGCCTCCAAATAGGGAATAAGTGAGAAATGTGGAAGCCAGGGAGATGGAAACGGGATGGAGTGTGGAGTGCAGCGTGCACTGAGACTAAGTGGTAGCTGAAAGAACCACATAAAGATTAAGTAAGATGCAGATAAGGACTCCATGCCTGCCCTAATCAGCAGTCCTTCTAAGAAAACCATCCTCTGAGTTTTGGAGTGAAGACCTGGATTAATTCGGGAAAAAGGACTCTCTGGAACCATCCAATGCTATGGCAACCAAGGAAGCAATAGTGGGGATTCCTGCTGACAACAGGAGCCACAGACATGATCTCCCCCCTCCTTCCTTCTGCATGGGGCGGGGGGAGGAGGGAGGTGGTGCCCATTTCCTGTCCCCTCATCCTACTTTCTCTAAAGACCAGGTCCTGTGCTTCCCATCAATGGGAAGGAGTCTTAATCCACAGTGAGATTTAAAGGTTCAGGAGCTCAGTCCCTCTGGCTATCATCTCAGGTTTGATGAAGGGTCCAGCTTATAACTGGGCTCCTATGAGCAAGTCCCTACTTTATGCCCTGGTTCTGATGGCATCTCCCTTCTTCACTCCTGGGACTGAGTCCCTGTCTCAATGCCTTACTTGGAATGTGGTTTATTCCTCCCAGAGGCTGGAAATGTTCTTTGAATCTCAGCTCAGCAACCACAGCCCTGCTTTCTGCCCACTGATTGATGCTCACCTACCTGACTTACCTGGATCTCAGGTGCTCCTAGACTTCCCATGGCTTGCTCCCCACACCCCTATGTTGAAACCACCTGTGACAAAATTGCGTGGTCTCTTAAAGTCCAACTACCCATGTAAACTGACCATTCCTTTGGGCACTCTGTTCTGTCTGCAGATCTGAACCTCCTCACCCGGCCTGGGTTCAGAGTCCTTCCCCAAGTGCCTCCTGTGTTGCAGTTTATCCCTGGGTGTCCAGTCCTGTTCGGAGCCTCAAGATCACAGCCACTAATCTGGGCAGAGCCTTTGGGATGATTCTGCTATCTCAGTTCTCTCTGCCTAGAAAAAAAGCTTTATCTGAGGAACCCAGTGAAACTCAACCTATTCTTTCTGGCTTTTACTTTGATTAATACCATTTCAATTAGCAGTTTCCCTCCTAGCTTTCTTCTCCATTGTTTTTCCCAAGAGACTAGCTTCTTTAGCTACTTTTCCCTGATTGAGCTCCATGAGGGCAAGGGTATTTGTTTGTCTAGCTCACTTGATGTGTTCCAAGTACCTAGAATAGAACCTGGCACATAGTAGGTGCTCAATAAATAACCATTGAATAAAGGAAAAAGAAACTATGACTCAGACTCCTCAGAGGGATTAATACGCGTTAGCAGTGACTAGTACCCATATTAACATATAACACACAGGATAAATCTTACTTATAGCATCTTAGGTAATTTTTGTTTTATCAATACTGGTCTTAAGAACATTCCTTAATACGTGAACGCAGGAACTCTTTTCCTTCCCATTTTGATGTGGATTTCATTTTTTGTCCACCTTTCCACTATCACTGCAGGCCAGCTTTACCAGCCACTACCCAGGTGATGTCACACTGATCCAGCAAACCCGCCAGCCAGACTTTCCTTATTATTTCCCTCCTGGATGTCTACAAAAGCCTCCTAACTGGTTTTCCTGACCCCCTTTTTCCCCGACTCCCCAATTTTCCTCTTTAAGTGGCCACTGACTTTCCTAACACTGAATTGCATTGGAGAGAGCATAGGTGTCAGAATGGCCAGAAGGCGACTCACCACCTTGCTATTTGAAGATGGACATGATACGGAGAGCTAGATCTACCTTGAGAAGATAACCACTGCCGTGGGAGCATGGTCCATTGGCCTCTGTCTTGGACTCATCAGGGTTACATTTCAAACCTCCCTTTTTTTTTCTCTTACCCAGTTTTGATTTCAGCCCTGAGTCATTCAGTGGTCAGAATTTTGAGCTGACACTTCCTCTGGTTTCCTCAGTTGGAACCCCAGGCAGCTCTGGGCTGAACGGACTGACCCATGGGCCCCAGTGTGAGTGATACTACCTGTTCCATTCCTCGGGCAGCGGAATGTCTTGGGAGCCAGGACACCTGGCTTCTAGGCCTGGCTCTGCCACTAGTTGCATGACTTTGGGCAAATCACATCACCTCTCTGGGCCTCAGTGTTCACACCTGAGAAATGAAGGGGTTGCATTATATTAGTGATTCTCTGCTTTTAATTTTTTTCTCCCTCCCGAATTTAGCCAGTGATATAGATTTACTTATGAGACACACACACATATGCAACTTTTTGGTGCTAATTACATCCCTTTCTTCCCCACTCAAGAAAGCCTATTAGAATGCAAGGGAATGACAGCGGAAATTTGTTTTTATGAGTATTTTTTAAAAATAAGTAATCTGCAAGCTTGATATTTTGACTGTAATAGAGTTACACTTATTGAGGATTTAATTACCCACTTTCAGAATAAAAAGAGAGAGAGGGAGGGAGAGAGAAAGCATAAGGAAGAAAAACTCATCACCTTAATAGCGAGGAATAGTGTGAGATGGGAAACAGGGACCTGGTGGCTTCTGGGTTGGTCTCGGTCTCTACAAACCTCTCATCCTGTGAGGTTCATTAAGCTGAGAGTTAAACAATCATTTCTTAATTCAAAGCCCCCACAGGCAAACCAATGACATCACCTCATGTTCAGCTAAAGAAACAAAAATCTCTACCTATGCTTTTCTGGAAGAAAACTTGCCAAGAAAGTTTCTCATCTCCAGTATGGCCTCTTCCTTCGAGATTTTTCACTGGAAACTTCATGCAGTGTTCACCTTCTCTGCTGGCTTACTCATCCTCATGTCAGATGTGACACTGCAGAATTTTACGCAGTCTTCACCCTTGACAACTGCTTGATTTATGAACCGAGGTGGGTAGCTGCTGAATTAGGGTTATCTCTAAGGCCTCATCTAGCATCCAAGTTCTGGGAACAGCTCGGCTTAAGCCTACCATCCCCTACCTGGTTTCACCTGATCTAGTGTACGTTTCCACACTCCTGCCTAAGAGGAGGGCTCCACGCTGCTGTTTTAATAATTTTTCTTAGCAACATTTGTATCCGTCTTTCAGTTTTATCCCCTTGTAAGAAAGGGATATCACTGCTGTCTCATTGTAAGAAAAGATCCCTCTTGCCCATGCTAATTCTTCCCCTTGTACTTTGATTCAGCAACCACCCCCGTCCCCGCCCATGCCAGCATCATTCTTTCTGTCACCGACGTCTTCAACGTTTCTTCCCTAATAGAGTGTAAGCTGCAGGAGGGCAGAGGTTGTGTCTAGTTTATTCACTGCTCTTTACCACTATCAAGAACTGATACAACAGGTACTTAGTAAGTAGTTGTGGACCACATGAATGACTGACGGATTGAATGAAGAAGTAAATGAATGAAACTACTCTTGTCTGCTGAATTCCCACTTTAGCATGTAAACATGCTCTAGTTTTTCTCATTTTTCATGATAAACACTCACACAAACACTAAAAAAAAAAAAACTATCAACCCCAAATAATTCTCTCCTAACTTCTAGAGTTAAAGTACTCGAAATATGTGTCAGCATTCACTGTTTCCAGTTCCTCACATCCCATTTCCCCTCAAACCTCTGCAGTCTGGTATCTGTTGCAGCCACATGAGCGAAACTGCTTCCACCAACACCTTCAAGAACCGACATGTTGCCAAATCCAGTGGACAAATTTTTGTCCTCATTTTACTTGATCTCCTGACTCTAAATCATAAAAGTGTTGGAATGTCTGCTGAATGACTTTATAATTCTCATATAAGCAGAGACAAGACAGAAATGGTTTTTAAAAAATATATGTCCGCTCCGGGGCACGTATCCAGAGAAAACCACAATTCGAAAAGATATATGCACCCCAGTGTTTATTGCAGCACTATTTACAATAGCCAAGACATGGAAGCAACCTAAATGTCCATCAACAGAGGAATGGATAAAGAAGATGTGGTACATATATACAAGGGAATATTACTCAGCCATAAAAAACAACGAAATAATGCCATTTGCAGCAACATGGACGGACCCAGAGATTATCACACTAAGTGAAGTAAGTCAAAGACAAACATCGTATGATATCACTTATGTGTGGAATCTAAAATATGATACAAATGACCTTATTCACAAAACAGAAACAGACCCACAGATATAAAACACAAACTTAGGGTTACCAAGGGGAAAGGTGCGAGGAGGGATAAATTAGGAGTTTGGGATTAACGTATACACACTACTAGATATAAAATAGATAACCGACAAGGACCTACTGTATAGCACAGGGAACTATACTTAATATTTTGTAATGACCTATAAGGGAAAAGAATCTAAAAAAAAATACATATATATGTATGTATAACTGAATCACTTTGCTGTACGCCTGAAACTAATGCAACACTGTAAATCAACTATACTCCAATAAATAAATAAATAATAACTAAATAAATAAAACCTAAAAAATAATAATAAAATGCAAAAATGACAATAAAAATAGCTATCGCTTCAGTTTTCTCCAGGGTGATTAGTTTAAGGGAAGCCAGGTACAAAACCAGTTAGAGATTATAGAGATGCATTTGTTTACAGACTCACTTATTCATTCAAACACACGCATGTAATGAATCCCTTTAATGTGCCAGGTATTGGGGAGAAAAGACAAGGCAGCAGATTTCAGGGAGGGTCCCTCTGGTGGTTGTGCCCTCTACCAACCAGACAGCTAATTTTGAATTAAAAAATAATAATAATGCAACTATTAACATGTAACACTTATATTGAAAATACACACAGTTTCAAATGCCCAGTCTAATGAATTTTCAGAGACTGAACACACAAGTGTTAAGAGCACCTGGATTAAGAAACAGAACATTACCAGAATTCCCACTGGGTCTCCTTCTAGACACTCCTTCACCTCCATGATAACTGCTGGCTTGACTTGGACATTATAGATCAGGGTTCCTGTTTTTTGTGCTCTGCATAAGCAGAATTGTACAGAATGCACTCTCATTGCCTCACTTGTCTCGCTCAACATGGTATTTTGGGGATTCATGGATATTGTGGTAAGTAGCTGTAGACATTCATTCTCATTGCTGTCTCAATTCTCTTTCAGCAAGACCCTCAACCTCCCCACATAATTATGGTTCCCTCTCTCCCAATAACATTTCCCGTCCCCCTTCCCTGCTTTCTCTCCATACTTCTTATCACCGTCTAACATACTGTACCTTTTATTTATTTTATCTTTTGCTGCCTGCCTAGAATGTTAAGTTCCGTGGAGTCGGATAAATACCACAAATACCCTGTGAACAAATGAACCTCAGCTACTTCCACATGGCTCCCAGCACACCCAGAGTCGGGGGTTGGGGGTGGAATGCCATGTTGCCCAGAAAGAACAGATGGGTCAGGACTGCAACAAAGTGTCATTTAGCAGGAGACGCCAACCTGATGTGGAGCCAGGGGTGGCTCTCCTACTGTGACATCTGTACCACGACCACGAATACTGATGCGAAAATCCTACATAAAATCCTTGCAAATGATTTTTAAAAGTTTATTAAAACCGAAAAAGAAAAAGGTCCAGAAATATCTATTAGTAGGGAATATCCCTTGGGATACTGGAAAATTGGATGTGAACTTTCTGTCTTTATATGCTCTTCATCTTTTGAATTATTAATAATAAGGTCTATTGCTTTAGTAATAAAATTTAAAGAATAACACACCACGGTTAAGTAGAAGTTATCCTAGTATTGTAAAAAACCATTGAATGTTTACAAACTGATATTAAAGATATCACAAAGGCCGACAACGTTTTATAAAAATCACAAATTTAATGTCACAATAATAGAAGAATGCCTGGCTTAGAGCAAGCACTCAAATATTTCTTGAATGAATGAATGTAAAATATATTAATATGTTAAATCATCCCTATAGGTCAAATTAGAAAAAAATAATTGAACTAATAAATGCTGAAAGAGCATTAAAAAAGAATTTAGCATAAAAGAGGGAAGCATATATATGTATAAAGGAATCACTTTGCTGTACAGCAAAAATTAATACAACATTGTAAATCAACCACACTTCAATAAAAATAAATAAATAATCAATAAAATAAAAAAGAATTCAGCATCCATTCTTGATGAAAACGCTTGGCACGTGTTAAAGAAGAGGTTTCCATCATATGCCTCTCTGCAAACCACTGCAATCTGGCTTCTGCTGGCACCACGCCATGGAAACTGCATTCCCCAAGGCTCTCAGTGCCCTACATATTGCCAAATCCAAAGCACTTGGCTGGGGACCAATAAATATGTAATGAATTAAGGAATGGATGATCAAAGAATCTCAGATCAACAGTCAGCATCATACTTAACAATAAAACACTGGAGTTGTCTCTTTAAAGTCAGAAGCTAAACCAGGATATGAGCTACCACTGTCATTTGATGTTTTTCTGGAAGCTCAAGCAAAACCAAACAAAACACCATGGAGACAAAACAAGGTATAGCTCTTGGCAAGGAGACAAAAGTGATCTTTCCTTGCATGAAACCTAGCAGAATCATCCAAAAACTATCAGCAATAAGAAGAGAGTTCTGGAAATTTACAAAATAAACACTCAAAGAGCAATCGTTTTCCCCCAAAATCAGCCAATGGAATGTCCATGGAATGATGAGTTATGAGACAGCTGAGAAAGTACAATATAAAGGCACAGGGAATTCCCTGGCAGTCCAGTGGTTAAGACTTGGCACTTTCACTGTGGTGGCCCAGGTTCAACCCCTGGTTGGGGAACTAAGATCCTGCAAGCTGTGTGGCACGGCCAGAAAAAAGAAGGCACAGAATCCCACGAATAAAAAGTAAAACAGTCTAGGTGAAAGATACAGAATCCTAGCTTTACAAAAAAAAAAAAAAAGTTGTAAGAAGAATAAGATTTTTTTTAAAAAATTGATTAGGGGCTTCCCTGGTGGTGCAGTGCTTAAGAATCTGCCTGCCAACGCAGGGGACACGGGTTCAAGCCCTGGTCCGGGAAGATCCCACATACCGCAGAGCAACTAAGCCTGTACGCCACAACTACTGAGCCCGTGTGCTACAAACTACTGAAGCTCGTGTGCCTAGAGCCTGTGCTCTGCAACAAGAGAAGCCACTGCAATGAGAAGCCCACGCACCGCAGTTAAGAGTAGCCCCAGCTCACCGCAACTAGAGAAAGCCCGCGCGCAGCAATGAAGACCCAATGCAGCCAAAAATAAATAAATTAAATAAATAAATTTATGATAAATAAATAAATAATTGGCTAAATGTGAAGAATAAATGATGCTTATGTTATGAATTTAACATTTAATTCTAGGTGAAAGAGACGGGCTAGATATCTATCATAAACAGATCACACACAGCTTAACTATGAGAGAGGGTCAAGGTTGTTAAAATGGAGCTGATATTGCCCCAACCTGGAAAGCATATCCCACTTCTCCCGTTACTGCTTGTAATCACTGTCTGAAGTTCCCATACTTGTAACCTCACTTTCCCTGAGATGATAATCTGCTCTCCTAGAGAAGTGACTTGACAAACGTGGGAAAGTCTAAAAACAAGAACCGGGACGATGAACCTATTTAGGTCCAACTTGAACCTCTTGGTTCAGCAGAAAGTTTTCACGGCCCTTGTGATAATTTGTGGGTTT